>NC_079211.1:130004773-130333922 GCF_029633865.1 Lampris incognitus
GAGTACTTTGAGGGGCTGATGAATGAAGAAACTAAGAGCGAGAGAGAGAAGGTTGGATGATGTGGGGATAGTGAATCAGGAAGTGCAGTGCATTAGCAAGGAGGAAGTGAGGGCAGCTATGAAGAGGATGAAGAGTGGAAAGGCAGTTAGTCCTGATGACATACCTGTGGAGGCATGGAGATGTTTAGGAGAGATGGCAGTGGAGTTTTTAACTGGATTGTTTAACACAATCTTGGAAAGTGAGAGGTTGACCGAGGAGTGGAGAAGAAGCATACTGATACCGATTTTCAAGAACAAGAGCGATGTGCAGAACTGTAGCAACTACAGAGGTATAAAGTTGATCAGCCACAGCATGGAGATATGGGAAAGAGTAATAGAAGCTAGGTTAAGAGGAGAGGTGATGTTCAGCGAGCAGCAGTATTGTTTTATGCCATGAAAGAGCACCACAGATGCGATGTTTGCTTTGAGAATATTGATGGAGAAGTATAGAGAAGGCCAGAAAGAGTTGCATTGTGTCTTTGTGGATTTAGAGAAAGCATATGACAGGGTGCCGAGAGAGGAGGTGTGGTATTGTATGAGGAAGTCGGGAGTTGCAGAAAAGTATGTAGGAGTGGTGCAGGATATATATGAGGGAAGTGTGACAATGGTGTGGTGTGCGGTTGGAATGACAGATGGGGTGGAGGTGGGATTACATCAAGGATCGGCTCTGAGCTCTTTCTTGTTTGTAACGGTGATGGACAGGTTGACGGACAAGATCAGACAGGAGTCTCCATGGACTATGATGTTTGCAGATGACATTGTGATCTGTTGCGAGAGTAGGGTGCAGGTTGAGGAGAGCCTGGAGAGGTGGAGGTATGCACTGGAGAGAAGAGGAATGAAAGTAAGTAGGAGCAAGACAGAATACCTATGCATGAATGAGAGGGAGGACAGTGGAATGGTGAGGATGCAAGGAGTGGAGGTGACGAAGGCATATGAGTTTAAATACTTGGGGTCAACTGTCCAAAGTAATGGGGAGTGCAGAAGAGAGGTGCAGAAGAGAGTGCAGGCAGGGTGGATTGGGTGGAGAAGATTGTCAGGAGTGATTTGCGACAGAAGGGTACCAGCAAGAGTTAAATGGAAGGTTTACAAGATGATTGTGAAACCACCTATGTTATATGGCTTGGACAAAAAACATAAATATATATAAAACTTTGTTAAAAGAAACACTCAACGGTAGGGAAAGTGCTCAACAAACAAGGAGCAAAATAATCCAGAATTTACTTGACTCACCGGATTATGTATGTATATCTATCTATCTATCTATCTATCTATCTATCTATCTATCTATCTATCTATCTATCTATCTATCTATCTATCTATCTATCTATCCATCCATCCATCCATCCATCCATCCATCCATCCATCCATCCATCCATCCATCCATCCATCCATCCATCTATCTATCTATCTATCTATCTATCTATCTATCTATCTATCTATCTATCTATCTATCTATCTATCTATCTATCTATCTATCTATCTATCTATCTATCTATCTATCTATCTATCTATCTATCTATCTATCTATCTATCTATCTCTATGTGTGTGTGTGTCGGCCCTGTGATGGCCTGGCGGCCTGTCCAGGGTGTCTCCCCGCCTGCCCGCCCAGTGACTTCTGGGATAGGCTCCAGCATCCCTGCAACCATGAGAGCAGGATAAGCAGTTTGCTTAATGTATTTAGTATATCTATACACCGTTTTTTTTTTCAGAAACTGCCAGTGGTGTTGATAAGAGTGCTCAACAAATGAGGAGTGGAATATTAACATAGATTATTAAGCTATATATTTCATATATATATGTATATATACACTCACCGGCCACTTTATTAGGCACACCTGTCCAACTGCTCGTTAACGCAAATTTCTAATCAGCCAATCACATGGCAGCAACTCAATGCATTTAGGCATGTAGACATGGTCAAGACGATCTGCTGCAGTTCAAACCGAGCATCAGAATGGGGAAGAAAGGTGATTTAAGTGACTTTGAACGTGGCATGGTTGTTGGTGCCAGATGGGCTGGTCTGAGTATTTCAGAAACTGCTGATCTACTGGGATTTTCACGCACAACCATCTCTAGGGTTTACAGAGAATGGTCCGAAAAAGAGAAAATATCCAGTGAGCGGCAGTTCTGTGGGCGAAAATGCCTTGTTGATGCCAGAGGTCAGAGGAGAATGGCCAGACTGGTTCGAGCTGATAGAAAGGCAACAGTAACTCAAATAACCACTCATTACAACCGAGGTATGCAGAAGAGCATCTCTGAATGCACAACACGTCGAACCTTGAGGCAGATGGGCTACAGCAGCAGAAGACCACACCGGGTGCCACTCCTGTCAGCTAAGAACAGGAAACTGAGGCTACAATTCGCACAGGCTCACCAAAATTGGACAATAGAAGATTGGAAAAACGTTGCCTGGTCTGATGAGTCTCGATTTCTGCTGCGACATTCGGATGGTAGGGTCAGAATTTGGCGTCAACAACATGAAAGCATGGATCCATCCTGCCTTGTATCAACGGTTCAGGCTGGTGGTGGTGCAATGGTGTGGGGGATATTTTCTTGGCACACTTTGGGCCCCTTAGTACCAATTGAGCATCGTGTCAACGACCATGTCAATGACCATGTCCATCCCTTTATGACCACAGTGTTCCCATCTTCTGATGGCTACTTCCAGCAGGATAACGCGCCATGTCATAAAGCTCGAATCATCTCAGACTGGTTTCTTGAACATGACAATGAGTTCACTGTACTCAAATGGCCTCCACAGTCACCAGATCTCAATCCAATAGAGCACCTTTGGGATGTGGTGGACCGGGAGATTCGCATCATGGATGTGCAGCCAACAAATCTGCAGCAACTGCGTGATGCTATCATGTCAATATGGACCAAACTCTCTGAGGAATGTTTCCAGTACCTTGTTGAATCTATGCCACGAAGGATTAAGGCAGTTCTGAAGGCAAAAGGGGGTCCAACCCGGTACTAGCAAGGTGTACCTAATAAAGTGGCCAGTGAGTGTATATACACTACCGTTCAAAAGTTTGGGATCACCCAAACAATTTTGTGTTTTCCATGAAAAGTCACACTTATTCACCACCATATGGTGTGAAATGAATAGAAAATAGAGTCAAGACATTGACAAGGTTAGAAATAATGATTTGTATTTGAAATAAGATTTTTTTTACATCAAACTTTGCTTTCGTCAAAGAATCCTCCATTTGCAGCAATTACAGCATTGCAGACCTTTGGCATTCTAGCTGTTAATTTGTTGAGGTAATCTGGAGAAATTGCACCCCACGCTTCCAGAAGCAGCTCCCACAAGTTGGATTGGTTGGATGGGCACTTCTTGCGTACCATACGGTCAAGCTGCTCCCACAACAGCTCAATGGGGTTCAGATCTGGTGACTGCGCTGGCCACTCCATTACCGATAGAATACCAGCTGCCTGCTTCTGCTCTAAATAGTTCTTGCACAATTTGGAGGTGTGTTTAGGGTCATTGTCCTGTTGTAGGATGAAATTGGCTCCAATCAAGCGCTGTCCACTGGGTATGGCATGGCGTTGCAAAATGGAGTGATAGCCTTCCTTATTCAGAATCCCTTTTACCCTGTACAAATCTCCCACCTTACCAGCACCAAAGCAACCCCAGACCATCACATTACCTCCACCATGCTTAACAGATGGCATCAGGCATTCTTCCAGCATCTTTTCATTTGTTCTGCGTCTCACAAACGTTCTTCTTTGTGATCCAAACACCTCAAACTTGGATTCATCCGTCCACAACACTTTTTTCCAGTCTTCCTCTGTCCAATGTCTGTGTTCTTTTGCCCATCTTAATCTTTTTCTTTTATTGGTCAGTCTCAGATATGGCTTTTTCTTTGCCACTCTGCCCTGAAGCCCAGAATCCCGCAGCCGCCTCTTCACTGTAGATGTTGACACTGGTGTTTTGCGGGTACTATTTAATGAAGATGCCAGTTGGGGACCTGTGAGGCGTCTGTTTCTCAAACTAGAGACTCTAATGTACTTATCTTCTTGCTCAGTTGTGCAACGCGGCCTCCCACTTCTTTTTCTACTCTGGTTAGAGCCTGTTTGTACTGTCCTCTGAAGGGAGTAGTACACACCGGTGTAGGAAATCTTCAATTTCTTAGCAATTTCTTGCATGGAATAGCCTTCATTTCTAAGAACAAGAATAGACTGTCGAGTTTCAGATGAAAGTTCTCTTTTTCTGGCCATTTTGAGCGTTTAATTGACCCCACAAATGTGATGCTCCAGAAACTCAATCTGCTCAAAGGAAGGTCAGTTTTGTAGCTTCTGTAACGAGCTAAACTGTTTTCAGATGTGTGAACATGATTGCACAAGGGTTTTCTAATCATCAATTAGCCTTCTGAGCCAATGAGCAAACACATTGTACCATTAGAACACTGGAGTGATAGTTGCTTGAAATGGGCCTCTATACACCTATGTAGATATTGCACCAAAAACCAGACATTTGCAGCTAGAATAGTCATTTACCACATTAGCAATGTATAGAGTGTATTTCTTTAAAGTTAAGACTAGTTTAAAGTTATCTTCATTGAAAAGTACAGTGCTTTTCCTTCAAAAATATGGACATTTCAATGTGATCCCAAACTTTTGAACGGTAGTGTATATATATATATATATATATATATATATATATATATATATATACACACACACACACATCCACACACACACACACCCACACAGATGTCAGTGGGCTGATATGACTCATTTAAAACTGTAGTTGATTGTTGTTGGTTATTGTAAGATTCGACTTAGAGACGAGAGAGACATCGGTTGTCAATGAACTCTTTACTTAGAACTTAGCAAATTTAGGATACTCAGCCATCAGGCTACATCTGCGTTTCTTCCAGTTCGGCTCATACTTAACATTACTTCCTGGTCTCGTCTCACGAGAGCCCCCCATCAAAGACTAACCAGAGAGCATGCGCATTAACATAAGTCCCAATACATTACACCCCTTTCCCCCAGTCAACAAAATCCGCCAAGTGGCGTGGAGGGTGCCGGTCTCTTGCCGGACGCTGTAGAGGGGTAGTGGGCACAGGAATGGACACAGGACCAGAGGGATCTTCAACAGACCCGCTGGTCTCTGGTCGTGGCGTTTCCGACGAGGTAGACTCGAGCGGCCCATCTTCAGGTGACAGCTCACCAGGAACAATGGATTCTCCAGCGACCACATCCGTGCGTGCAGTCCCTCTACCACACAGCTGATCCACGTGGCGTCGATGCATTTGCCCATCAGGAGTCTGCACTCTATATGTAACTGGGCCAGTAGTATCGGCTATCACACCAGTGACCCATTTGGGTTCCCCAGTGTAGCTCCTCATGTACACAGTGTCCTGTGGCCTAAAACATCTGTTTGGGCCTTGCAGCTTTTCTGCACTCACTTCCTGCTTGAGGTGCATCTCATTTTCATAGTCAGGATGAAGGCGATCAAAGGCCGTGGTAAGACGCCGGTTCATGAGAAGCTCGGCAGGGCTCTTTCCTGTTGCTGAATTGGGAGTCACATGCTGTGACAGCAGAAACCTAGCCAGGCGTGTCTGCCAGTCACCGATAGTGATCCTAGACAGGGCCTCCTTGGTTGTCTGGACCATACGTTCTGCTTGGCCATTTGAACGAGGATGGTAAGGGGCCGTAGTCACTGCTCTGATGCCATTCCGTCTGGCAAACTCTTTGAATTCTTCCGATGTGAAGGCTGCGCCGTTGTCAGAAACAATGACATCTGGTAACCCGTGAGTTGCAAAGAGGAGCCTCAGTGTGCTGATCGCTGCAGAGGAGGACATTGAACTCACCATGGCAACCTCTAACCACTTAGAGTGTGGGTCCACAATTATGAGAAATGTCTTCCCCTGGAATGGACCAGCAAAGTCAATGTGTAGCCGGGACCATTTCTCAGTTGTCCACTCCCAAGGGTGCAGCTGTGCTGTTGGTGGTGCATGACGAGTTCACTGACAGGTTTCACAGGATTTTACTGTCTGTTCTATTGCTAAATCCATACGTGGCCACCAGGCATAACTCCTCCCCAGGCCCTTCATATGCACAATGCCTGGGTGTGCATCATGCAGCATGGCTAGTACCTCCTCCCTCGCCAGGTTAGGAATAACTACACGACTCTCCCATAATAGGCAGTCCTTGTGTGCGGACAGTTCATGGCGCCGGGTGAAAAACGGCTTGAAACGGCTGTCGGGTGTATCCACTGGCCAGCCATGCAGGACCCAGCGCAGCACCCGAGACAGTACTGGATCCTTCCGAGTAAGGGCGGCAATGTGTTTTGCATTCAGTGGGGCTTCAGGCGCCATTTCCAGTAAGAGCACCTCCATGGGTGGAGGGGTCTCACGCATGCCAGTGGGTAGCAGTAAGCGACTGAGGGCATCAGCATTTGCTAGCTGTTTGCAAGGGCGGTAGCACAATTCGTAATCATAGGCCCCAAGAAGAACACTCCAGCGTAGCATGCGTGGGGACAGGACAGGTGGCATGGGCTTAGAGTGGTGTAGCAGGCCCAAAAGAGGTTTGTGGTCAGTAAAAACCACAAAGTGGCGACCAGCAAGGTACTGGTGAAATTTTTTGACTGCAAAAATGACCGCCAAGGCCTCCTTATCTATTTGAACATAATTTATTTCAGTGGAGGATAGTGTCCTCGAGGCAAAGACGATGGGAGCCTCCCGGCCATCAGACTCCATATGGAAGAGCAGCGCCCCCAAGCCATAAGGCGAAGCGTCACAAACAACGGCTAATGGCTTTGTTTCGTCATAGTGCGTGAGCACGCCATCAGCCTGAAGCAGTTGTTTTGCAGCAGTGTAAGCTTTTTCATGTGCGTCAGTCCACTGCCAGGGTGCAGACTGATCCAGGAGGCGGTGCAGCGGTTCTAAGATGGTGGCCTTGTTTGGCAAAAAACAGCTGTAAAAATTGAGTAGGCCTAGGAATGACTGAAGCTCCGTTTTGTTCCGGGGTGAAGGCGCCTTCTGAATAGCCTCAACTTTCTCCATAGTCGGCCGCACGCCATCCTTGTCCACACGAAAACCTAAAAATTCAACTTGGTCAGCAGCAAACACACTCTTCTCCTTCTGTAGCCGCAATCCTGCTTCTGCGAATCATTCCAGCACTGCACGAAGACGGTCATTGTGCTGGTCAACAGTCTTTCTCGCTATTAAGACATCATCCAGGTACGGTTGCACACCTGGTATACCGGTGAGGAGTGTATCCATGAAACGCTGAAATATGGCCACAGCTGTCGATACTCCAAACTGCAGGCGGCGGGCCCGAAACAGCCCGCAATGGGTGTTTATAGTGAGAAGCTCTGCAGCCTCGTCGTCCAGCACCAGCTGCTGGTAAGCTTGTTTGAGGTCCAATTTACTGAAAAGCACCCCCCCTGCCAGTCTCGAAAACAGTTCAGCCACCGTAGGAATGGGGTATACATCAGGTTTCACAACTGTATTCACAGTGCAGCGATAGTCACCGCAAATTCTTAAGCTGCCATCCTTTTTAACTACTGGTACGATGGGTGTGGCCCACCTTGAGTGTCTCACGGGTTCAAAAATACCCTGAGCTACTAGCTTGTCAAGCTCCTCATCTAGCTTCGGTCGAAGGGCAAAGGGCGCTGAATGTGCTTTAAAAAACTTGGGTGATGCTGTCGTATTAATATCAATAGCAATTGGAGGGGTTCGTGAAGCCCCGAGGTCCTGGAAGACTTCTGCATATTCCATTAAGATGGACTCCACAGATTGTAAGCATACTCGGCGCACCCCCATTACAGAAATGCCCAGTGCCTCAAACCAGTCCCTGCCCAGTAGACTTGCCCCCTGACCTCGAACAATAATCAGTGGCAAGGTCTTGTGATTGCCTTGATACTGCACATCCACAAAAATCTTCCCATTAACTTGTAGTTCTGCTTGTGACCATTGTCTAAGCACACTACTGTCTTTGTGCAGTAAAGGCGGCTGGTCAGGCCACAAGGTGTTGTAACTGCCCTCACTGATCAAGGAGCATGTGGCTCCAGAGTCCACCTCCATTACATGTGTTTTGTTATTCAGGATCACAGTGGCTTGATATGGCTTTTTACGTGAGCATACAGCTGCCCGCCCATGGTGTAAATGTCATATTCCTCTTCTTGTTGCCTAACAGTGTGTGTGTGTGTTGTTCGGCTTGAGGAACTGTGTCAGAAGAATCCGCTGATACGACATCCCTGCTCTTTTTAAAACAAACACGAGAAACGTGCCCCCTTTTTTTGCAATAGTGGCATACAGCAGAGGTAAATTTGCAATGTAGTTGGTTGTGTGTGCCTCCACAACGAAAACATGGCTTTGCACCACCTTCTGCTACTGTTTGTTTCACTTTCAAAACGGTTTGACTGTACAGTTTGATGAACTTCTGCTGGCTGTGGTGGTCCCAGCTGGTTTGGTTGTAGTATTCGCGCATTTAACGTGGCTGTTTCCGCTGCAAGGGCTTTCTCCTCTGCTGCTTTGAATGTGAGTTCCTTTTCAGCCAGCAGGTGGCGCTGCAGCGCTTCATCTAGCACCCCACAGACAATTCTGTCACGCAGCATGGCTTCCAGTTGGTCACCAAAAGCGCAATGCACTGAGAGTTTACGGAGTTCAGCAATGTAGCTGGAGATTCCTTGGCCTTGCTTTTGTTTGCAATTGTGAAACTGAAAACGCTGAACAATTTGTGATGGAGAAGGACTGTAGTGGCGCTTCAAGGCCAATACTACGTTTTCATAGGTGACGGCCGGAGGAAGGACGGGAGCGACCACCGAACGTAGTGTAGAATACGTTGCAGCCCCACAGACGCTAAGCAAAATAGCGCGTTTCTTCTCCTCCCCATCTACTCCATTTGCCAGGAAAAAACATTCGAGTCTCTCAATATATTCCTCAATGGCAGTGCCGGAGCCTTCATCAAACTCTCCTGCGCGACCCAGGGTGGTCATGGTGATGTCGTTAGGTTACTCACAGATTCCTCGAAGCTGTATTAGAATATCGGAGGTTGCTGATTTCCATCAATCAACTGTTCAGAACTGTTGGAGTTCGGATCCGCTTCGTCGCCAGTGTAAGATTCGACTTAGAGACGAGAGAGACATCGGTTGTAAACGAACTCTTTACTTAGAACTTAGCAAATTTAGGATACTCAGCCATCAGGCTACATCTTCGTTTCTTCAAGTTCGGCTCATACTTAACATTACTTCCTGGTCTCGTCTCGCGAGAGCCCCCCATCAAAGACTAACCAGAGAGCATGCGCATTAACATAAGTCCCAATACATTACAGTTATAAAGTGGTAGCTCGACCTTTATGAATAATTCTGCAGTTCCAGATTCAAGTGTGCCTGCATGGGCTTATGACAAGTTAGTTTATGAGTTAAAAAAAAGAAGAGGACAGCGTGACGTCACCATCCACGTGGCCCACGTGGTCATTCCCACTCATTTCCGATGATAGTCCGCATCAGTAAACTACTCTACTCAAACATGTTCACCACAACACAAATCCCTCCGATCCTCCCTGATAACGAAGAACTCTTTCAAAGCACGTGGGAGGGAGACAAGAGTACATTTGAATTGGTGACGCCCCTAAAACAACAGTTAAGAAGTTACAATAAATAGCCACTAGGTGTCGCTCTTGAACTGCATTTCAGTTGTTGGCGGCACGAGACAGAAATCCGAAGTGAGGCCATCACAAACAGCAGAGATCATCATAAATAGTAAAACCAGGCATATACTGTACGGAACCTGCGGACTGGACTCCAATTCTCCCTTGCTAGGTTTTAAACAGTGCAGCTGAAGCTGTCATCAGATTTCTGGAGTGAAATATTCTATATTTTTGTAACTGTAACTGATGAACACTCAACTCCTATATATGCGTAAAGGTAAGACGAAGTTTCTGTGACGATCAGCACCAAGTAGTCACTATATATAGTACACACACAGATCTACTGAGCATGGCTGCGAGGGTACACCGAGTAATCCGATTGGTAGCCAGCTGCCTTCAAACTGAATAAAAATAATGCTTTTAAATTTGAACACACGTCGCTTGCTTGTTAAACTGCAACATGTTTGAGAAATTAAATTTTGCTTATGATATGTATAGCAAGTTAAATTATGTCAGGTTTCTCTTAATCTGAAAGAGTCGTTGATGTAAAGCCAAACCTATGTCGCGAGAAAGCAAGGCAAGTTACAGATTATAATCCAGTTGACCATCATATACAGTTTGTATAACGTTAATAATTACATAATCCCAAACGAAATCCTGCAGTAGCTACCTGTCACTGCCCCATAAGATTGCATATTAATCCTTGATATGAACGTAGTTAAAAAGGTCTTATCTACCTCCCATTTGTGGTCTTTATGAGATTCGTGCCTTTAAAAAAATGTGTTCATTTTGTATAATATGGAAAGCTGTACGTATACTGAGGTTGCAATACAACTCTTGAGTATAAACAGCCCGGATATAACTTCACATTCTTGCAAAAAAAATATTTATTTTCGATATATTTGATAACAAATAGATTGCGTTTAACAGATAGATTGCAGTAACCTAGATGAAACAAACCTTGCCCAGAATAACCCATTGTGTGTTTCCTGGGACAACATCCCAAACGGATTTGGATGTTTGCATAATTTCTCCACACACAGTTCTCCGCTGGTGAAGCATAAAGGAGGTGTTGGTAAGAAGTAGTTGAGCCCAGCGACGACATGACACCCGCTGAACTGCAACAGCATGCCCCAGCATAGATATCTAGGCGATTAATCACAACTCTGAGGGTTGAAATGGTGTATAACGTGCCTATTGGGATAAACGGTACCCAGTCTCGAGCGACGCAACATCCTTTTCGTCTCACGCGCTCGTGTGATTTGCGGTGTCCGTCCGCACAAGCGCGCCCGGACCGCGTGCGCGTAGTTTCTGGACCGGCTTGTTTGGAGACCCATGTTTACTGTATGAACCCAGGCGATATGATCGTGACACAGGGGAGGTACATTCCGGGCGATATAGCAAGATGGCTCTGCACCTCACACACTCTGCAGACTGTAACTGGGGCATGCATTTACTCTAACACAGCGCAGCACCGGGGCACCAGTCACTGGTAAATACATGCACATAAAACGGCGGTCATGTTTGTCGTTGTCGTTGTTGTTGTTGCTGTTGTTGTTGGGGGTTGTTTTTTTCTTCTCCCCCCCTGCAATAACATTTGATCTTGTCACACCATCTCGGATCTATAAAGAGTGGGCTGGAAGAAATTGTTTAGTTTTGAGGAGCTGCATGGCGAAAATGCACACACATCAGTGATGCGAATGCCAACGTTGATTTTCCAGATTTGCATCTCGTTTGCAATAAGATCCCCGACCAGAGCCTGTGAAATGCTGGACCACCTTTACCTGACAGCTCCGCAGCCTACAGGTCTGTACGTCCACAGTCGATGAGGTTTCGTGGTGGCGGCGTTTGATATGCGCACCGGTGAACGTGCTTTAAAGATAACGCGGTTTTACTAAAATATAGAAGCAACAAAGACAAGGACTCTTCCTTTGGATCCTGCATACGTGAAATGCTGCTTGACCGAATACTGTCTCTGTCATATCTCATCTATCGACACCCCCTCTGCTGCTGTGATGTTATACATGTCTTATTGTATGGTATTGCATTGTTATTCCTCCGTGCACCTCCTTCAGATCGCATGTTTGCTTGGCTGCTGAAACAGCACACAGGCTGTCATCCTTTGTGTGGGTATACTTTTACTGTCAACAGACAGACGTAGCCTGCACAAAGATGACAATAGGACAACACTGGTCTTGTCTGTCCTTATTTTCTCCCCTGAAATACGAGTGGGGATCTGATTGATCGAATTTCTACTGAGAAATACCCCGTCAGACAACATTTTTTTTTTGCTTGTTCTGTCCGATGTTCTTCTCGTTGTCTTGTTTAGAGAGGACACCCTGTCGACCCAGGAGTGATCGGCTGTGATTTGCTGTGGAGGTCTGAGACTGCCTCGGCTGCAAGGCTCATCCTCACCGTCAACGTTATCCAACACTTCACACAGGACGAGACGTAAGAGGAGAAGGACTGTGTTTTCGTTTTTGTTTTTTTGTTTTTTGTTTTTTTTGGCTGGTCAAAAAGCAAGCAGCCAGAAAGTACCTGTAGATGATGACTCCCCCGTGATGCTAACCTGAGGCAGCGGCGGATGATTGAAGACTGTCACGAGGATTTGCTGATTCAAGCTTTTGTGTTTGGTGCCGTCGAACATGTTTTGGTCCGTCAGCTGACTTGCTGGGTCTTGGTGGTTTTCTGGCCAGCCCAGTGCGTAGCTAGAAGGTCAACTACAGACTCCAGTAAGGAGATGGCTCGACCGGGCTCTGGAGTGCTGGTGCCCGTCAATGGACTGGGGTATCCCCCTCAGAACCTGGCAAGGGTGGTGGTCTGGGAATGGTTGAATGAGCATGGGCGCTGGAGGCCTTACAGTGCAGCGGTTTGCCACCACATTGAGAACGTACTGAAGGGAGATGCTCGGGGAACAGTTGTTCTGGGTCAGGTTGAAGCCCAGCTTGCTCCTTACATCATTGATCTACAGTCCATGCACCAGTTCAGACAGGACACAGGTAAGAGATAAGAGCGGTTTCTTAGTACAAGTGCTATAGTTAGGCTGCATTTACTACCACTGGTGATGCCAAGGCATGGCTCTATGAATAGACTGTTTATACTTATAGAACATGTGGAAACCGAGAAAACGTGTCTAACCTGTGTATCTCAAGTGATATCATCACACATTATCTCCCCGTAGAGCCAATTAAAATGGAGCAAACATCTCTGTGTTTTGCTACATGAATCTTATGTAACTACCAAAGGAATAAGTGAGAATGGGTTAAAGCTGCTTTGGGACTTACTCAGATGAGCCACAGGTTGGGATGAGAGGCGTTGCTACATCAGGAAACAACGCACTCAGATTACTGTATGCACTCAAAGACAAAAAAACAAAAACAAAACACATGTAGGCATAATTTAATCATTCACCCGTCTCTTTATGCTGCTGCAGGAGTGCCGTGACCTTGCCAAAGGTCACCATGATCAAGGGGGGCTGTGCATATATCAAACAGATTACTGCTCTCGGATAGGCCACCGCTCAGTGGTCTTCTCAGCATTTTGTTTACACTGAATACATTCATAATCGAATTGTTGGGATCGGACATTTATTTGTGGCTCATATAAAGTTTTAGTGCATCCCAATATCATAATATATATCACCCCAGGTTCTGCCAAGTCATCCCCCGTCGCACAAATTTTCCAGTCATTTGTGTTACCTTAAGATGGCACTTCATTCTGCAGGGCAGCAATACTGAAAAATATACTTTGTAGATGCTATATATTGTATGCAGTGTGTTATCAAGTCGAGGTGTGGGCTTAGTTTATATGTCTCGTGTTTTGTGGTGGTCCTGCACAGTGCAGTGGGTAGAGTCCAGCAGGGTTGATTCCCTCGTAGGCCATACATACCCTAAAATACCGACACGCATTTGAGTTCTTTGGCTAAAATGTCCACCAAATAGCACATGGTTAATAGCAGGGCTGTGCAAAAAAAAAATTTTTTTTTTTGATACAGCTCAGTATTGCATCTTTTTTCACAATACTTTGTCGATTTTCCAGCCCCTCATATCGATACATTAAGAAATGTTAATGTTTTAAACAGATTTCAGTTCAATGTGTTCAGTGACATAATACGAATACTTAATATGCACACGTTATTTTCATATGATGTTATGATATCTCCATTTCAGTTCATTGTGTTCAGTGACACTGTGCAATAAATCGGAATGGAAATTTTGAATTAAATAGTTTTTACTCAATTTGTCAGCTGAGTTATCAAAACAGAACGTGATGTAAACATTAGACAACCCAGGTGGTACACAGCAAGTTGCATTTTCAGCTATATTTTTAAATTTTCAGTAAATTATGTAGAGTATTGCAATGTATCGTATCGTGACCCATGTATCGTGATGAGTGTCGTATCGTGAGGTCCTTGCCAATACCCAGCCCTAGTTAATATCCGCTGGCTACGGCCATCGTTTCCTTAATTTTCCATCCATTCCTCCATCTTCCAAACCGCTTATCCTGCTCTCAGGGTCGCGAGGATGCTGGAGCCTATCCCAGCAGTCATTGGGCAGCAGGCGGGGACACAACCTGGACAGGCCGCCAGGCCATCACAGGGCTTCCTTAATTTTAATTGTTTTTTTATTCAACCTTTATTTAGACAACAGACAACAGCAGCAATACGACACAAAGTTACAGAGAGACGGGAAATTCAACACAGAGACAAAATAGAACACAAATTATAAAAGTGATAAGTGCAAAAGTGCCAAAATGGTAGTCGGGGTTGGTAGTCAGATTTTGAATACTATGTGCAGGAGCAAACCCCCATGGACGCTCTCTCCAGATTAATCAGTTGTCTCACGTTACAGTCATTTAGCACAAACAGATGTTTTTCCTTCTTTTGCCAAAGCTCAAAAGTCTCTTTCTCTCACTATACAGAAGGGCGTTCGATGTCTCTTCAGTGTTTGAATGAGACATATGATTGGGTTCGGACATCTGTTGGAGCCTGCTCTGGACAAACCCTCGGCTGCTGGGAGTCTTCTTAGTGTCTTATTCCAGTACATAACCAACGTATCAAAGTGGCGCAGTGATTTATAAAACCATGTTTTATTAGAAACTCACCGTCTTCGGGGCATATGATATGTCTGGTGGGGAAAACAAAATTCTATTCTATTCTATTCTATCAGCGGTGATGGATGAATGGAACCTCACTCACACTGATGAATTAAGTCTCTTATTCGAAAGCACTGGGTAACATCAAAACATCACAGGTAATACTTGTCGTTGTAGGCGGCCTCATTTTACATGTGAATCACCATAGACTGGCTAAGAGTCCTTACTATGCATTTACATCTCACACACTTAACTGACGCTTTTATCAACACCTGCATTTTCTTAACTCACTTATTGAGATTTAAAACAAGTGCAACGGTGGCATAACACTAAATTCCGCAAAGGCCCATATTACCAGTCGCAATGAAAAAGAGTGTTACGTAAAAAACATCTCTGTCTCAAAGTAAAAAATGTCTCTCACTACCTAGATGGTTATAGTCATGTATAGTAGATAAATTCCAGTGAAATAAATAGGAGGAAGGTGTGAAGGTTGTATAGTCCTTTACATTGAGTGCACATAGATGGATAGTCCTTCAAATGTATTGACTTTTCCCTCCACTCTCAGCGGCTCTTGGTGGGGATAACGTTTTGTTTTGTGTGCACATGAGACTGGCAGTATCTTTGCATGGCTGTCAGTTTGGCTGAAGCATAAAGAGCTGCACTGCAAGATTTCTCTCATTCCTGCCGCCTTCTTCCCCTCTGATGGAATAAAACACAGAGTAGCACATGTGTCTGGGGTTGACTGGCTCTGAGATGAGCCAGCGAGCAGTTTGTCAGCCATTACCATGGAGCTGGGGCAAAGCCTGACGTTTATCACTCCTCATTGTACTGTTCAGTGTGTTACCTTCCCCCTTTGGTCGGGATAAAACTGTCACAACAGGGCCTGATGAATGGCAGCCTGGACACCCAGTGTCTCTACTCCTCCTCATTTGCCTCCTCCGCAAGCTCTGTTCCTGTCCCCAAACACAGGCAAGCCGGAGCCATGCCTTAACCATCAATTCAAACCAATATGAGGCCCATGCCACAGGCAACAGGACTTTGATGCATCAAGGGCTTTAGTTTTATGTGGATTTTCATGCATCTGTTTTGCAGGGGATGTTTGCTATTTGTAGGACAGCTGGTCAACTTCAACCACTTACTCTGCTGCAGGCGTATGAATTGCCCCTTTGGGGAAATAACATTTTGTCTGTGAGCCAATGCTCGCATCCCTTTGAAGCTGTTTGCTTGCATGAGCTGGAAATAGGGAGTTGTGTTGTACTTTTGCATGCTTGGTGTCCCCTGTGTGTGTGTGTGTTTGTTTGTTTGTTTGTTTGAACACTGTGCTTTATGTTACACTGTCCCAGCCATATCTATGGGACTAGGTTGTTGTTCCCTGCTATGAACACATTAATGGTGTGTATGCATGTGGTTTTATTTGTGTGTGTGTGTGTGTGTGTGTGTGTGTGTGTGTGTGTGTGTGTGTGTGTGTGTGTGTGTGCGTGCATGTTTTTCTATGCGTGTGTGTGTGCATGTTTTTCTATTTTTGTGTGTGTGTGTGTGAGTGGGGGGGGGCAAGTGCATGCATGCACATTTGTGTGTCTATGCTGTTTGCATGTGCATTTTATCTCTTTTTTTGTTGTGCATGGGTGTGTGTAATTTGGCATATGTGCGTAACAGAGCTCTCTGTTAGCTTCAGTAGTGGTGGTGTTTGTGTCCTTTGGAGCCGCTGAGGGAGTGCCCTGCTCTCCTGTGGGATTGGGAGGTGCTCCTGTGGGTGGGAATTGGGCCCAAACGGAGCAGGGCCATTCTGTTTAATGAGACACTAGCTCTGGTTTAGCTCCACTGCTCCCTCTAATCAGTGTATCATGACGGCATCATGCACCACAGCCCATGCAGCAAGACTTCTCTCTGTGCAAAGTGGTTCCAGGCACCTCTGTGTTTTCCTGCCATTCAAAACACAAACGATGGACTTCATCTCAACACACCTTCTGGTAAAAAATAGTGGTCTGAAGTATTAAGTGAGGAGTATCTAGCTGACTTCTTGCCAAGGCAGATCAATCCATTCACCTCCCCAGAGGGGTGTTTCGGCCTCTAAATACTGCTGTGGACTGATCCCTTTTCACACCATCCATATCCATTGTAAAACCCATGGGCTTATCTACCATCTCCATCATATACAGAAACACTTGTGGTCTGTGTGATGGATTTCACACAGCAACTATTACTTCTTCTTCTTTTCTGGCTTTACCTTTTCCATGTTCTTGTGAAGCTATAGAGGAGAGAGGCTTGCGGGCCCACGGTTTCATGCTCCTGAAAGGTCATTCACTACCATTTAAAGTCCAACCAAATCAGCTCACTTGCACTGGAAAAAAATGTAAATCAGTGATACTGAATTTATTGACGATTTTTTATTTTCAAAAAGAAGTTGAAGCATATTTTTGGAGATGTATGCTGGCTGAGTGGGTGTTCCAATGATATAATTTGAGTGACAACTGAAAGCCCTTGTTGCTAGGCGACGCTCCGTCAGCTTCCCTGGTCATACAGCTACCAACGATGTTATGGGGACATAGATAGAACACTTTTTATTATCTAACACTTATTATCTGATATTTCACATGGAAAATTGTCTCTCAAATTACACCATTCAACACCTGGAAGGACTGACTGTGAGATTTGGTGGTACATTTGTGTGCTGCTCACCCAAAACTGCACCCAAAACGTTTTAACTTTAGTCAGTACTATGTTTCATGGGGATATTAATCAGTAACATTTTCAAAAAACGTACTTGTGCAGTATCGGCATTATTATGGATATCCCCTGGCTTCAACAGCCAGCAGCAACCCGAAGCCGCTCTGTTTCTTGCCCCAGTTGATGAATGCGGTTGACTTGAACTAGCTAGTGTTTAGCTAGACAAAGCCATTAATATTAGCCTTGCTAAAAAAACAATATGAATTGATACCATGGTCGTTAATCTGGACCTTTAGATGCGTGAGGGTTAACATTACGTACCAAAAAAACAAAACAAAACAACAAACAAACATGCATTTAAGTACTTACCTGTGCTCTGTTTGGGAAAGTCGGTATGGACAGTCGAAATAAAATGTGGTGAGTGGATATCATCCATCTACTTAGATGGCTAACCAAATACACGCCTACCAGTAGAAGATGAGATAGGTGGTGCCTAATGAGAACCAAAAAAAAAATAGAATACATATAATGTATAGAGGACACGAGACAGACCATGTACAGAGCCACATCGTTTTAATAAAAAAAAAATGCATTTCAATTCAACATGGATGAACCGTATTGTTTCCATATTCCAGTGTAGTAAAGTGAGCAGTAAAGCCAGAAGGGGGAATTTAGTTGACACCAGGTCAAACGCAGTGGAAAGAGCATTACAAGTGCATGCATATGAACACATAAAAACACAGGAGCCAGTATGTCATGTGCATTGAATATACAGGTCTGTGCTGTAGCTCATCCCCCGATAGAGTTACACAAAAGCACCATTAGTGTTGCTTGGGCGTTCAGCAGTTTGAGGGGACCGTGTGTGACTGCAGAGATAAACTCTGTCAGCGGCCCTGAGGCTGTCACATTGGCAGAGCAGAGCTTTGTTTCTCCTCTTTGTTTTGGTTGCACAGACGTGAGAACCCTCTCTCCTCTGACCCTCTGTTCCCCCGACAAAGGTCCTCTATGACTAATTATGGGAGGAAAAGCCTGAAGAGAAAGTGATTCGGCTTTCTGTTTTTGTTGAGTTGACAAATATCAGCAGCTTGTGGTTGTGGTCTAGATGCCTCCTGTAACCAGCATCTGTGCTAATTGCAACATGTGGGGGTTTCCTTTCTGGTGTACTATATAAGTTGTGAGGGTGGGGAGGTGTTTTTTTGGTGATGTGTGAGAGAAAATTCTAAAAAGGATTCCCACTATGTTCTTGATAAGTCAGGTGCTTTCCATGAAACCTCTCGCTTTTAATTTGGGCGCCCATGTTAACAGGTTTGAGCAGCCACACACACAGCCCGCGTGAGCGTTATGTCTCAAGCCACGCTGCAGCCACACGTCATCTGGTTTTGGCGTCAAGCCTATTTCCTCTGCATGACGGACGCAGTTCTCAGGAAAATAGACAGTGAAAATCATCTGTTAGTAGTCATAGCGACATCATACCAGCAACATTACATAACTGACACCTTTCACAGTCGTTTCAATCACGTCTATATCCTTAGAATGTGTCACAGATTGAATAAATAAATAAATATATTTATATATATATTTATATATAAATATATATAAATATATATATATATTTAAGCATTTTACAATGGCACGTTAGGAGAAAGCGGAGGGTAAATATGTCTAAACTAAATAAAAATGAAATTTATAGTGAAATTAAATGAAACATTTGATTATAGTTGGCCATTAGCAAAGGCAAAACCAGTGTAGCTAGCTTGGGCTGGCAGTAGCAGCGCCGCAGCAGCAGTGCGGTCTGTGTGGACACCACATGCATGCTAGCCACAGCAGTTCAGCGAGTTAGCCATAACGCACAGGTAACAGGTAAGCGGTGTGGACCAGGCCTGATGGTTGAAATATAACTTATGTCAGGAAAAAAAACAAGTATTCTAGCTGAATTTTACATATGGAATACAAACTTTGACGCAATGCAGGCCTAAGCAGTATGCACGTGTTGGTCTGTACTTGTGCATGGTGTGTTATTTCTGCATGAAGGCTGTGTGAGCTCTTCTACAACAGATTTTCTGTTATTGGTCAGCTAAAAACAAAACAGACGTAACACAGGGAACATACACATGGTTTTCCATTCTGGTATTCTAAAAGAGTCCCCTTGTCAAGTCTCAGCTGAGATGCCACTGTATTCAAAGGTCAGTTATAACCACGGCTGGACGAACTCCATTTGGACATAGGAAAAAGGATACGAGCAGGGGTGGGCTGAGAGAGGTGAGGACAGAGCAGGAACACAGGGTGAGGTGGAGTGTTTTCCTGATGGAAGGTGACAGTCAGGGGGGCTGTGTACACACACACACACACACACACACCCACACCCACATATATATATATGTAGGAAAAAACTTTTAATTTTTTTCCTACATCTATATTGATATTCTGCTCCTTATTAGTTGAGCACTTTTATCAACACCATTGATGGTTTCCAGAAAAAAAAATGCTATCAATCGATAAATCGATCGATCTATCTATCTATAGACACACACACACACACACACACACTTGTTTTCCTCTTTATTGTCGGTGCATATTCTACTTCAATGACACTTCCTTACCCATTACTTTGATGTCCCATCAAATGTAATGCACATACCTGTATGTCATGTATGTGGTATGGAACAGTACCTTTGTACTCGTGTCTAACTGTATGGAGGTATATTGGAAGTGCGAAGGTGAATTAGTATTGGTGTGATGAACTTGTATTTTGATGTTTGGAGGTGAACTTGTATTTTTGATCTACAGGCTGTGGCAACAAATTTCCTCAGGTAGGACAATAAAGAATCTATCTATCTATCTATCTATCTATCTATCTATCTATCTATCTATCTATCTATCTATCTATCTATCTATCTATCTATCTATCTATCTATCTATCTATCTATCTATCTATCTATCTATCTATCTATCTATCTATCTATCTATCTATCTATCTATCTATCTATCTATCTATCTATCTATCTATCTATCTATCTATCTATCTGTCTGTCTGTCTGTCTGTCTGTCTATCTGTCTGTCATGGTGTGTCTCAATCATTTAGAATTTAGTGACAAAATATTGGTTACATGTTTTCAAGTCTCTACTGTTTTTTTCTAATAATTTATTTATGCAAAAAAAAAAACAACCACCTATCAGATAGTTTATTTTGAGACTCTCTCGGTCAGCGTGTAAAATAGTCTCCTGCTTTTGGAATGAAAGTTGTCCTGTCCTGCTTGTTGTTTTGGTTTTGGTTTTTTCTTGCCCATCCTCAGTGCATGAGTGATGGGAAACCTGTCCAGAGCTCTGGTTGGCACACATGGCCAAGCAGACACTCAGGGCACCACCCCTCTCTCCATCTCCTTTTTGACAGCTAACCCAGTGGGGCACAGCTTTTCAACATCTGAATTAGATGATGCCTTTCTCTTTTATCAGGGAAAATAACTTTAAAGCCCCTCTCTGCAATTCCTCCTTATCAGGGCGGGTCTGGCAGATCACACAGATCACACGCTGTCTGCTGCCACAGTCCATCAGGCTGCTATTGGGATCAGTATATGGAGCCCTCCCCTCGTCATGTAGACCTCATCTCAATCATTGCTCTTATCAGATACATAGATATAGAGACAGACAGACAGATGGACAGAGGGATGTATGGAGGGACGGATAGATAGATAGATAGATAGATAGATAGATAGATAGATAGATAGATAGATAGATAGATAGATAGATAGATAGATAGATAGATAGATAGATAGATAGATAGATAGATAGATAGATAGATAGATAGATAGATAGATAGATAGATGGATAGATGGATAGATGGATGGATGGATGGATGGATGGATGGATGGATGGATGGATGGATAGATAGATAGATAGATAGATAGATAGATAGATAGATAGATAGATAGATAGATAGATAGATAGATAGATAGATAGATAGATAGATAGATAGGAGCCCAAGGAGGAACATTGTTTCTGATTGTATGTGCTGTAGGTCATGTAGGTTTTACTGGAATGGTAAGCTTGTCATTCATGCACGGTGACCATGGCCTCCCATCCACTTGATTTATTGGAGAAAATGTGTTTATTCATTAAAATGTCATTGTCGTTTGAGCCAACAGACCAGTCACACAGTTTGATTGATGAGGTAAATATATGAGTCCAGCTGTTCCTCGGAAAGGGCTGACTTTACTTGACTTCGTAGCTAACCGCCTGTACTCTACCAGCCAGATGTTTGGTGGCTGTCGTGTGGAAAAGGGACAGAGTGATCCTGTCTTGGCTAATGGGCTTTCCTTTGATCTACGAGAGTCTGTGGGCTCATGTTTGCAGGAGGCATCCTTTGAGTTAAACCAACCTGTATCAAAAGAACCAGTCCCTTCTAGCCGAGCTCAGGGCTCCCCTTCATCTCTCAGTGTGAATCGAAATGGGGATGTGTTGTTGTGGGCTCAGCATTTTCTGTCATTTTACAGAAACAATGCACTTCTTGCCTACTTCACCAGGACAGGGAGAATGAAAAACATCTAAACCCCATCCCGGTGTGGGTTTCTTGAAAGCATCTTCGTTATAAAATTGTTGCCATTGTTCGCAGTGTTAGGCAACTGTAATGGATGGACTTAATTAAACCAGAGCTGTCACTGAAGCAGGAGTCATATTCCTTCTCATGGGCCGAACCTGTCCTCAAGCACTCATTGTGTATTCGGACTGTGTATTCAAACTATGTCACCTGCTGTGCTTGAATTCTGTTCAGTACTTACACAATCCTAACAGACAGCGCTGCTCAGCATAACATACAGGACAGCCTGAAGCATGGGGAAAGGTAGCATGTTTTTATCAGATTTGCCTCATATTGTGTTCAGACCATACTGCACAAACACTCACGTGTGTGGGCCAAATATTGCAGCTGCCAGTTTCACATAAATTAGCACATGTCCAATGTATGTGTGTGTGTGTGTATGTGTGAGTGAATGTTAGTAATTACCGTACATTAGGTTTTATTTGGATGGAAAACCTGCCTACGTGTAGCACTTGATGGTACCTGGTTACCATTGTTGTTGTCATTTTGGTAACTAGTCAAACACCACCCATCCCACGACTCATGTCATGCAGCATAATGGGTTGTATCTTACTCTACCTAGAGTAAAATGCACCCTATCTTTTCCTGTGAAGGCACACACATTCCAGCACACTGAAACAGCCTACTCTCAGCCTGGCCCTGCACACTTCCAGACATGCTGACAGGCCTACTGTCACCAAGCAAATAAATGCAAATGCAGGTTGACTGACGCTCTAGTGCTGATGGTGTTGCAGCAAACAAGCGGGACACATAACACAACTGGTGGCGGGGTGCAGACGGATGATGATGGTCAGCTCCCAAAGCGAGTCGCTTGAGCTGCTAACGTTCTGAAGGCTTGGCCACTGGCTGCTCCACGGACTAATGAATTTGAGCACCATTACTGCGACGCTAAAGTACTAGCGTCCATTCACAAACATACACGCACACACACACACACACACACACACACACACACAGGACAACGATCACTTATTTTGATTGCGTGCTGCCTCGGTGTGCAGCAGAATATCAATGTGGATTTCTCCCCTTCAACCCATTCCTCCCTCCCTCCTTCTCTCTCTCTCTCTCTCTCTCTCTCTCTCTCGTTTCACCTGTACGTGCTTCTGAGTCGCTGTGTTCGGTGAGACTCCAACCGCTGTGATTGGTTCAGCAGGTGGAGCGTCCTGTAACAGCCTGTGAGGTGAATAATATTGGCCAGGTGCTCTTGGCAGCGCCCCCCCCCCCCACTGCCCCGCCACCTCGCCGTGCTGTCGCTCCTCAATGGAGCAGCTCACACCTTCACTCTGGAGACGTCTCATTAATAATGACAGCGCCCATACTTTCTAAGGATTTATTTTACTGGTGCCTGAAGGTGAATTTTCATCAGACCCAGAAATGGCAATTGCCTGTACTCTGTTCTGTCTCTTGCATGGATGCCTTTTAGTCAGAGAGACATTTGTCAACATACTGTGCAAAGGAATGAAAATCGCTGCAATGGTGTCTTCCTGGTCGAAGAGTGTAGATAGTTTATTAGTTAACAAGGAAGCCTGAGCCAATGAAGCGAAATGACACATATATCCGGCTCACACACCAACAGATATTCTGAGTACTTATTCTCAGTAATGTTATTTTTGAGATTTTTTTGTTTTGTTGCTATTTTGTTTAGAGAACTCAAGTCAATCAAATAAAAGTGACCGAAATAAATTGATTTTCCGAGTTGACCCTGGTTTGTTAGAGAATGACAAGCCTCCACATAATCATAAAAGATTTATTCATGCGGTTCCATATAAATTATGTACATTTCTTGCAGCTATTATATCAAGAGCCTCCGGATGATGTACGCAGCCTGTACAGACTGATACCAACCTGTAAACAGCATTTCACAATGATACGATATCAGTGTGCTACAAGGGACGTGCAGCACTCCCATTGTTTCCTGTTCGCACCATCGCTATCACTCCAGCAGCCATCTGTACCCCGCACCCCCCTCTTCACACCCCTCTTCACCCAGACAGGGCTGAGGAAGAGGCCGCCGCCTTTGTGCGCTGAGCTTGTTGTGCAGTTTTGGATTTGCGAAATGAGTTTTTCCACGGGCTTTGATCTGTAACACCTTTACACCTCCCCGGCCTTTGATAAAGCCCTCCAGTCTTGTGTTCAGGCTGAAGTTGGGATGAAGGATTTGAGCGCTCCAACAGCAACTTCTCACCGTGGACGTGACCCTGATTTCATGGCTGCCTCTGACATTTAGCCTTGACAAGCACGAGTTGTTCCTCGGGGGAGCCGGCTCAGACTCCCCGTTTCTCTTAACACACTGTGAGGTCAGAGGGACAGCTTTAGCCAATTTATTATTAGCTCTGAAATGGGGGAAGGTTTTTTTTGGTCTAATTTAGGAAGAGGTTATATCAAACCCACGTGTGAGTAAAAACAGAGGAGGGAAGGCAAACACTTAACAGTGAATCAATTAGTATTCACAACTACTTGTACTTTATTAATTCACAAACAAGGACATGCAGCGCCATGGATGCAAAGCCCAACTGCTGTGTGGCTTCGTTGTGAACAGCACGATGGAGAATCATGGCCTCACATGTGTAGTGGTAGAAATGTAGGCCGAGTGACTGCACATTTGTCATCCGAGTCGCTACACATGACACATTATTTACATCTCATCCCAAATGAATGCTCAACTTTGGCATTGCTAAATAGACAGACTGACCACATGTCCTCTTTTCCCCAAACATGTCCTCCTTTTGAGACTTAAAAGGTCGGTCCGGTCAGGATTGATAAGAGTCCTAAAAATGTTCGGGATTTGGTTTGGCTCACTTCTCAGACTGCCGGGCATTTCTCAATATCGAGTGCATACTCTCATGAGTCTGTGCTTTTCAGGTTGAACTTTCATTCATTCATTCATTCATTCATCTGACCTTTATTTAGACTCAGAGATATATTGCATTAGAGACCTCATTTACAATATAACCGAGCAAAAAACAATAAACAAAAACAAAAACAGACAAAAAAACAAAAACAAAACAACAACAACAACAACACAAACGGCGTCCGGGTGGTGTAGCAGTCTATTCCGTTGCCTACCAACACGGGGATCAGCGGTTCAAATCCCCGTATTATGCCCGGCTTGGTCGGTTGTCTCTACAGACACAATTGGCCGTGTCTGCATGTGGGAAGCCAGATGTGGGTGTGTCCTGGTCGCTGCACTAGCGCCTCCTCTGGTCGGTCGAGGAGCCTGTTCGGGGGGGGGACTGGAGGGAATAGTGTGATCCTCCCACGCGCTACGTCCCCCTGGTAAAACTCCTCACTGTCAGGTGAAAAGAAGCAGCTGGCGACTCCACATGTATCAGAGGGGACATGTGGTAGTCTGCAACCCTCCCCGGATCGGCAGAGGGGGTGGAGCAGTGACTGGGACGGCTGGGAAGAGTGGGGTAATTGGCCAAGTACAATTGGGGAGAAAAATGAGGAAAAATTCAAAAAAACAAAAAACAAAACAACACATCCTAGACCCCCAAGAAACACAGATAAGATACTTAGATAAAAATGGTGACAAAAAAGTAGAAGTTGTGGAAATTGCAGGAAAGTAGAGACGGACAATTCAGAAACCCTTTCTTAAAGGGCCCGTGTCTACCAAATATGGTGAATTGTGCCCATATAGTCCGCTACAAAGTAATAAGAAAAAAAACAAATTGGTAAAAAACTAACATATAAAAACCTTATCAAATAAAATAAAACAATTTACAGCAAATGAGTCAGCTAAAAGCAGGAGCAGTTGGAAATGAAATAAGATGAAATTACAAATTGAAATTGCCCTGAGGATAAAAATGCGATGTTTTGGAATATTCTGCATGTTATTCCAGTTTGCAGGTGCACAGTGTGGAAAAACTGGATTTTCCAAGCTCAGTAAAAACAGCTGGCACCTGCAACATAATACAATCATTTCATCATGTTTGATAGGGACCCGCATTAAAAGACAACAACGAAATCATGTAAGGGGTAAAAAACCCAGTAACGGCCTTATAAATAAATAAAACCCAGAGTTTATCACGCCTTACAGAGAGAGCCACCCAGCCTTAGCATACAGCTCACAATGACGAGTATTATAATCATCACCGGTAATAAATCTTAGTGCAGAGTGATAAACAGTGTCTAAAGGCTTCAGGGTTGCAGCTGATGCATGCATGTATAAAATGTCCCCATAGTCGGATACTGACAGAAAAGCTGCCTCAATAAGCGTTCTTCTACAATGCAGGAGAAAACACATTTCCTCCCTTAATTTGCCCACTGGACTAGTCACATGATATTTAAAAGTTATCTTCTCGTCAATCCAAATCCCAAGACACTTGTCTTTGACTCTTTCAATGTTTTTACCATTTTTAATAGAGATGATGAGATTATCGCAATCAATATTTTTGGCTCTGGTGAAAAGCATGAATTTAGTTTTATCAGCATGAAGAACTAATTTATGGTTATTGATTGGGTGCAACTTGTAAATCAGTGCTGAAGGGATTTAGCGGCAGAAGGTACAGTATCGGCATCCATCCATCCATCTATTATCTGAACCGCTTATCCTGCTCGCGGGGATGCTGGAGCCTATTCCAGCAGTCACTAGGCGGCAGGCGGGGAGACACCCTGGACAGGCCGTCAGGACATCACAGGGCCGGCCGGCTGACCAACACACACACACACACACACACACACACACACACACACACACACACACACACACACACACAAATTCATACCTAGAGACAATTTTAGTACGGCTGATTAATTTACATGTCTTTGGACTGTGGGAGGAAACCAGAGACCCCACAGGAAACCCACGCAGACACGGGGAGAACATGCAAACACCACACAAAGGATGACCCGGGATAACCCACCAAGGTTGGACTACCCCGGGGCTCGAACCCAGGACCTTCTTGCTATGAGGTGACCGCGCTAATCACTAAGCCACCGTGCTGCCCAGTATCGGCATTGCAGTGCAAAATTGTATCGTCAGCATAAAGATGACTATTACAACCAGTTAAAGAAGAAACAATAACATCTATATACAGAGTGAACAAAACAGGTTCCAGGATTTAGCCTTGAGGTACACTTTTTGTAATATGCACAAATTCAGATTTAACATTTCCAATAGCCACACACTGTGGTCTGTCCATGAGGTAACGCTGAAAGCATTTATTACCAATGTTGTCAAATCCGATGCTATGAAGCCTTTTTAAAAGCAATGCATGGTCAACTACATTGAATGCCTTTGAAAGATCAATGAAAGGAGCTGCACTGTGTTTCTTTCTATCCAAAGCTAAAATAATGTCATTTAAAACAAGAGTGGTGGCAGTAACAGTGCTGAGTGTTTCTCTAAAACCCGATTAGCGTGTGATTAGAATAGAATTTGATGAGAGAAATGAGTTAAGCTGATTTTTACTAGGGATTCTAGTAATTTTGATAGGCAAGATAGTTTAGATATACGAAAGGAAATTACATAAGCAGCCTTCCAGACTTCAGGAACTGTTCCAGTTAAAATTGAAAGGTTAAAATATATGCTATGTTGCTGACTACAATTGAAGCAGCAAGCTTTAAAAAGTATTAGTTGAGTTTATCCTCACCAACCAATGTCTTCATGTCTACAGCTAGTGCATTGGCCACGTCACCAGGAGAGAACAGATGTAGTGTAAAACCAGGCCTTGGCATTACCTGGGTGTAAGGGTCATAACAGACAGAGGGGGTCCTCTATAAGTTTCATCAAGTAGGTTACCAGCAGATGCAAAATGTTTATTAAAAGCTACACAAATAGCTCATGGTCTGAAATTGAATACCCATCAGCTGTGGTGAGAGTAGGAAATGAAGGGAAATACTTATGGTTAAGAGAATTTATTGCCTTTCAGAATTTTGCTGGATTTGAGTACGCTTTGGGAATTAAAAACGAATTATAATTAGATTTAGCCTTTCTAATTGCAGATGTGCATTTGTTTCTAAGCTGCCTAAAAACAAGCTAAGTGACCAGGGTCCCCAGTACATCTGGCAAGAGCCCAAGCTTTATTTCTCTCTTCAAATAAAACGGAGATTTCAGCTGAACTTGAGAGTACAAACTCCACTGATCCATAATAAATTCATGTTGTTAAATCTGTAGGAAGAATAACGAATGCATTCCTCTCCGTAGAGAATCTGTTATTATTTCCCTTTGTTTCTTTTTAAAGGAAATGTTTTTATTTCAGCCAGTGAGCTCAGGGGAATGTTTTCCCTACAGTAAACAAGGCATAAAAGAACAGGAGCATCCATATTGACAGATGCATCTGAAAGCAGACTTTGACAAGCCACACAAATGGGAGATTTTATTCTTTATTGTTTAATATTTTCAAATATTATGTTTTACTTGGGTAAGAGAAAAGGGTTCAAGGATTTCAGAAAGGTTATCAGATTGATAAAAGTTTGGTCAGGAAACTTTGCCCAACCCGTCAAGACTGCTGCAAATGGCGCAAAAATGAGTCTTCCATTACATTGTCAATGCACTTCCAAATGGGGCAAATTTGATCCTAGCGTAGACATAAATGACTCTTATGTAACATTTCTTTATATCATGAGTATGGATATGGAAATGTCTTACAAATGTGTCATAATCATCATATTTTGTCTCAAACCACTGACCACACAAAAATCTGCCAAGGTGATTTCAAGGAGTTTGATTCCCTACTGAGAATATTGTACTAGTCCTTGTGTTATTTGTCCTAACATCAACATTTTGTGCACATTGGTCATGAAGTAGACTTAACTAATATTCCAAGTCGTGTGGCAAATTGCGTTTCATCATCGTATAAAATGTATTCCTCAAAGTTTACACTGACCTAGTACAGCACATCCCTCAATCATTTTTCTGCAGAGTAAGCAGAATGTCAAGCTGCTGTACCAGTTCCCTTCTGGGGTGATGGCTGACATGAAATATTGTTTTGTCACAGATAAATACTACACTAAGTGTGTGTTTGTTGGTGGAGAGAGGAGGCATGTCACTCTCTCCTTATCAAGGGGAGGGAGGAGAGATGTGGTCTGCTCAGATGCAAGGTCAGCTGTCAGTTCACTTTTGACTGAGTCCCATGCAGGTGTCTGGCGAGGCCTCGCAAACCCTCGAGCTTGACTGCTTCATTCACACATGCAACCTGCTCTGCCAGTGTGTTGGGGTCCCCCCCCCACCATTTAGGTGTGATGTGACAAAATGCGGTTCAAATTCTCTCGTTATATAACACGAGATCATTTATGTTCCAGTAAAGCTTCTGCATCAACTTGCGCAATAAAAAGCCATTACATTAACAGATTAAGCCTGCGGCGTTTGGGCATTTCATATGTTGCGCTAAACGGCGATGTTGTGTTTTAATTGGACAATTGCAGAAACAGGAAGAGTTCCTCAGCATGTAGGCATAATATTAAGTTTAATGTCAGTAATCAGGGACAGGTGAAAATGTGACATGTTATTATAAAATAACTAATCTCTTTTAGCCCAGGAGGAAAAATTCCAGATAATCAGCAAATTTCATTCCTTAAAAACTGCAAAACAAGAAAAAATACATCAAAGCAAAAGCTGCAACAGCTGTGCAAGCTGGTCCTACTCGAAAATTCTGACACTCAATCTGGGAATTGTGTTTGCAAGCCAGACACACTTCCTGTCCTGGGAATGTTAATGTAGCAACACTTCACATTCCGCATGTAAAAATGACTTGTGTGTGCCAGGGCTGAGAAATATCTTGTATCAACATCACAATATACACGTGTGTAATAGTCACATTACACAGGATGCAATGGAAGGCAAATTGAGCCCATCAATCATGTTAGGCAAAAACTCTTATTGCTCAATAGGAAATGAAATCTGGGAAGGCCTGCATTTTCATGACTACTATTGGAAGAAAAATATTGTAGCACATCTCACAAATAACAATTTAGTCTGATTTAATGACTAAAGACTAATTTAATGACTAATCATTGCTAGGGTGATACATATTTTGCAAATGGAGCCTTGGAAGTTGAAAACTGAATATATCTGATGAATTATGTACTTCTTTTTTGTTCTGTAATATTGCGATACATATGGCAAAAAAAACAAAACAAAAATTTCACATTGTTGCTGTTTTTCCCCCAAATATCATTCCACACTAGTGTCTGCTGACAAGAAAGCCTGCTCGCTGTAGCCTTGTCTGTGTCATGTGGAGACAAAGGCTGTGTTAGTGTGTATGGTACAGTCCGTCCTGGAGCTATGCCTCCTATTCCTCCCCTAATGGTGTGACGGCACAGCACTGGCATGCTAACGAGGCTCCAGCTTGATGTGATGAGGAGCTACGGTGGTGTGAAGTAGAAGCGACTGTGGTCAACTTAGGCAAATACACACTTTCAGACAAACATGCATGATACAATTACTTGCACACACACACACACACACACACACACACACACACACACACACACACACACACACACACACACACTTAGTTTATACTTTAACACACAGACACACGTGGTGAGTCAGTGAGCATCCTTGGCAGATCTGAGGCTCCTCAGCTGAGGACAGTCACGACATCTCCAAAGTCAGAAGGTTGTTTCAGGGACTGTTGCATCACTGCGGTACAAGAGCTGGCAGGTAGAGAAGACTAACTTCATTTTCTTGAAAAAAAAAAACCTGCTGTCTTTTTTTTTCTGCCACCATAACTGCAAGCTCTGCATAAGTTCATGGTAAGTGGCTAACTCCCCGAGGCAGGGTGTGGGAGAATGTTGAAGGGGATGTGGATGGTTGCAGCGGGTGTTCAGCCACTTTCACTGATCACTTTGTCTTTCTGGAAGGAAAACTAATTCACTGGGCTGTGCTTTACTGCAGTATTCACATTCTAGGCTTGGGCAAGAGTGAGACATCCTTTGTTTATTGTTCTTTGGCAGAAAAAAACTCTTCTTGTCACATGCCTCCCCCAATAACAGTCCCCTCCAACCCCCACCCTCCTCCCCATCCCTCCCTCGCTTTCTCATCTACTTCCTCTCTTGCTCCCTTTCCTTCCCAGCATACTCCCTCCATTCTTTATACCCCCCCCGCCCGCTCTTTTCTTCCTAACCACCAGTGCCTTCATAGCTGTTGTTCATCCATCATAATGGCTCTGAAGAGATGAGAGTTCTTAAGGGAATCAAAGTTGCTATTCAGCAGTGTGGCTCATTTCAAAGAACTGCTTTCTTGTAAAACTGAAGAATCATCTTGGAATAGAAATTAGCTTTAATGTGTGATTTGGTGGGAGAGGGGCAAGGGAGCAGGGATATTGTAACTTATAATACTGTGAAACCAGCTTAAAACCAGCTTGTCATCCTCATTATTATGGTCTCTGATCTCTGGGTAGTCATTAATAAGCAGATAATGCTCTTACAGATATGAAAAGATCTTCAAACTTTGATGTACAGGTATGGCATGGCCTTTTGAACGAGCAGGATTTGCTGTATCTTAAGCTTCAATGGTGCTAGCTAGAAATGAAATCTTCAAGACCCATCAAATTCAGCAGAGCTCTCTGACCCAGATGTCTTATCTAAAACTATGTTTATCGTGCATTTCCATCCCATCTACAGTATTCTGCCTGTTCATCATCTCTAATCACCTGGTTGGGTTTATTGTTTGTGAAGGCCTTTTTCTGAGGATGAAAGTGAAATATTCTTTCAAGCTGTGTTCTGGGGTTTACTGGACAACATCAAACGCACTTCAATTATCTTACAGCCCCATACCCTAGCATTCATTAGAATAGTTATTATTCATCTACTCAATTCATGCACACCACTTCATAAAGGCAATATCATAATAATTTTTGCGTTGAATAATCTGTTATGGCTGCACTGATTTTCGGTAGCTTACAGCTCACTAAGCTTTTTGTTAGAACAAAAGTCAATGAACCGTGATGAATGTAAATCTACTTCCTCTGAAAATAAAGCCAGAAGCTTGTACGCTGCATCGTGTTTTCAGTAAAACAAGGTAAAACACTGAAGCCTATGTTTGGTTACAGCAAATTGTTTACCTTCAAATCAGGGGCATGCCAAGTGCCTGTGTTTTGTTATATATGTAACACAAACTGTGACATTTGAAGTATAACAACACATTTTGATTTGTAACCTCAGCTGTGAGCCTCCAACAAGCCACTATCAGTATTATCATATATATTTCCCAGCACTAGGCACATAAAACTTTAAAACACATCTCTATTAGAGCATGTCTTTCCTGGGAGGCATGGTTGACCCAGTCTGAGTCAGGGCACTGTTTATTGGTGCTATTGGAAATCCAGAACTAATCAACTAGCCTATCTCTTATAGCTGTAAAAAAATAATTCAAGTAGCATTAACTTTCTATGTCATCATTGCCGGCCTCCCCGGTATTTATCTGTACTCGTGTCCACCGTCTGTTCTGTGGCAGAAGTCTAGGCATTAGCCAGCAGAGACCACATATTAAATGGCATTAAGCAACTCTCAGGCAGCACGGAGCAGTCTGACACTGAACCTGTAAGTGGCCTGTCTCCTTCTGTAGTTAAAAGGAAATGCATGGCGCTATGTTTTAATAAGCATAGCATGGCCCCAGGGAAGTCAGAGAGGCTTGTCAATTATCGGGATACATTATAGAGCTCGATCCAGGCTGTTCTCAGCCGCCTGCCTCCTGCAGCACCGGCATGAGGAAGAGCCCTTATAGTCTCTGTTGTAGGTGATGTGGGCCCTAATTCAATGACACCAATTTCCACTCTTTGTCCAAGAGTTGAATGTTTTGTGAGACCAGGATGGGAGCCAATGAGTGACAGAGTGGAAAATGTGAGGAATGGCTCAGTTAGATAGTGTTGGTAAAAAGCCAGGAGAGACATCCATCCACACGAGAGACAGCAAAGGAAAAGGGGAAAGCCGCCGTCAGCAGCAAAAGGAGATGAGCGAGTTGGGACGGACTGGAGTCTGTTGGCACGTTGCTCAGGGAAAGGGATAGAAGAAACATTCACATATGGACAACCCCCTGAGGGCTGGCTTCCATGACAACAAAACTATTCCTTTGTGTTTCTGTGACAACAAAGCTTGAATCTCATGCATTTTTCAGTGGCCGGTCTGGATGAAGCCAGGTATCACCTGCAAACAAGAGCACATGAGGCGTATGTCATTGACAGACGAGCATGCTTATGTAAAGTGCACTGCAGTGACACTGTAAAGAGGACAATACATCAACAGTTGTGGACAGAATTTACAGCTTCCTGTGTGGTGTGAAGTGGTTTTACCCGAGGCAATTTATCGAGGGAACATCGCTTGTTATTGTTAAGTGGTATTCAATTCCTCAGTGTTTTTCTTTGAAAAGTTTGATTAAAGAGAAAGAAAAGAAGAACTGCATGACTTCTTAGTCCAATTTCCCCCATTTATAGCCTAGCTTTACAGCATAGAGAAAGCACTGCTATTGTACATTCAAAACTAGACATGAGGACAAATAGTAGCTTTAGATTACAATGTTACCACGTTATATCGAAAGATTTGATAATGGCTTTGAAAGTAAAAACAAAACAAAACAAAACAAAAAAATCCTGCCATGTTTTTTTATGTGCCGAGATCCTCACGTTTAACTTTCCAAAGCAGGCCTTTGATGCCTTACAAATATTTAATTATTTGACTTCAAGGCAGACAATATTAATACTTTGGCTTGCAATACACTAGGCTTGTGACAAAACATAACAAACCTTAATTTTATAATGCTAAATCCCTTTCATCTCAATCGATAGAGCATGGCATTAGCCAGTGTTAGGGATAAAGTTCCCACTCGAGGCACAAACCCTTAATGATAATTGAATTAGATAAATGCACTTGTTGTGCTATTAGGCACTTTTGGTATAAGCATCCACCAAATGGATTATATGCAATATAATGTGAATCTGCCTTTACTCTCAACAGCAGGCTGCCCTGCTGGGCAGTCATGGATGCGGTGACATTAGATTGCATGACCTGCCATTTGAGCTCATAAAAGAGTGATTCAGCCAGACCTTCCTCCATTTCCAGAGGAAAACAAAGCTATTAAGAGTAAAGGCACACATGGCCTCATACAGAGAAGGAAGGAGTGAGGTCTGCACACTGAAATGCTCCCAATACTTATTTTAGTTTATTAACGTTCTGATTGAAACACTGCCGAATAAAATAAGTATTGGGAATATTTCAGTGTGCAGACCCCACTCCTTTGTTCTGTTTTATTCTTTTTGTCTTGCACCTAAATATGTTTTTCTGGATGTGCGCACACTTGGTTCATTATACAGAGAAGGGACAGAAGGCTGTTTCCCCAAAGCCTCTCTGGAGAGACTGTTTCACTCGGGTGCCATTTTGTAAACACTGCCAGACAGCAACTTCTTGACCAACAAGATCTGACCCCCATCTTTTCAGTAGAAAGTTGTCTATAGCTCGCGTTCTGAGACACATTTATCATTTGCTTTTCATATATAGGAACACTATAAAATTATAAACAACGGTGTTAAAGTTTTTTCCAAAAGGATGCTATTTTCACAAAAGAAGGTCCACTTATGATGCTTGTACATATGCGCTATCCACTGCCTCAAGAATCATTGAAATTAGGTGGCTGTGGAGCCCAATCCATGTGGCATAGACCTTTCTGCACTTAGGACAAAGGAAGCCCTGGGCTTGTGATGTCTGAAGGATAGCACGCTCCTTCCATCTTTTCCTCTTGTCCTCAGCAGCTGCTCATCTGTCAGCTTCAGACTTAAGGCTGGCTGCGTTGATGCAGCAGCACCAGCCTTTTCTATCACTTTTTTCCTGGTGCAATAAGTGGTCATGGATGCCGGCTAGTTGAAGCTGCTTCTTGAGCTGGTCTTTGAAGCACTTTCTGGGGGCCCCTCGACTGTGCTTTCCTTCATGGAGTTTGCCAAAGAAGACAGCCTTTCACAGTCACAAGCGCTCCATCCTTGTGACCTGTACCACCCATTGCAGCTGGTGTGTCAGTATCATGGCGTTGATGTTCGGCAGATGTGCTTTTTCTAGCACCTCTTCATTGGCGATGTACTCCTGCAACCTGATGTTGAGGATGGTATGTAGGCAGCACTGGTGGAAGCGCTCTAGCAGACACACCTACTTCCTGTACAAGATCCATGTCTCTGCTCCATATAGGAGGATGGGAACTGCAACTGCTCTGTATACATTTAGCTTCATGGAGCGGCACAGAGAGTGTTCTTGCCACACTCTCTTAGCAAGGCACCCAAAGGAGATGTTGGCTTTGGATAGGCGATTGTCTAAGTCCTTGCTGGTTGAAGCATCATTGGATATGACACTGCCCAGGTACGTGAAGTGCTCCACTGTGTTGAGCTCGGTGCTGTCGATGGTAATGTGCAACACACTATAGGGTTCACCAGGTGGAGGCTGGTATATCAAATCTGTCTTCTTCAGGCTGATTGTGAGGCCAAAGGTCTTTGCTGCCTTTGCAAAGCAGTTGACTATGCATATGCATTGTAGTGCATCCTCTGTATGAGCAATCAAGGCACAATCATCCATGAACACGAGTTCCAGGACCAGCTGCTCCAGGGTCTTCATCTTGGCAAGGAGATGCTGCCATTGGTTGTGAAGCGGATGTAGGTGCTGTTTGCTATGTTATCCTTGGCTTCACGAAGCATCATACTGAAGAAGCTGAAGAATAATGTTGGAGCAAGTACACATCCCTGCTTGATGCCACTGGAGATGGGGGAAGCTGTCTGACAGGGAGTCGGCTAGCTTGACCTGCCCTAATTAACCCTCATGGAGCTGGCAGAGGATGGTGAGAAGCTTGGATGGACAGTCAAGGCATGCTAGGATTTTCCACAGACCCTCACGGCTCACTGTGTTGAAAGCTTAGGTCATATCTATGAAGGCGGTGTAGAGACTCATTTCTGCTCTCCGCATTTCTCCTGCAACTGCCTCAGCACAAAGATCATGTCTTTGGTTCCCATTTGCACGTAAGTCACACTGGCTCTCTGGTGTGTTTTCATTGGCAAGCGTGGGGGTAAGCCTGTTCAGGAGGACACAATTTTTCAGACCACATCTATAGATGCCCATTGACAGTGGCTATTCAACCGGATTTGGGTGAGACAACCTGGGTTTAGGCCTCCTTTTCTAGACCCTCCTCCATGTGGTGCAAGCAGAGCTATGCCTAAAGGGGGCTGTTTGGATGCTCAGGGCGCTGACGAATGGTGTTGTTGCCTCAGGTTAACAACCAAAAGACCCATATTCCTGAGCCACCTGTATGCAGGATCGAAACTGCAGCTCCCAATGCCATCTTGCACCTACTGTTTTCACCTCTTTCCCGTTGCTACAGGTCTTTGATTTCTCTCCCCCCACCTGCACTGGTTGTTTTAAAGTGGAGATCAGCTTGTGCACACCGAGTTCACTTTTTAGGCTTCGTGTCCTTCCTCTGTAGTTCAGCGAGCTGAGATGGCTAAGGTGACTGCCAAGCTGTAGGTTTTTTTTGTTAGAGTAGTCTTCTTTTAGATGGACCACCTTACAAGGCTGAAGGGCTCCAACTGTCCTGTTATTTGCCCATAGCTGGGGGCTGGTTTGTGGGCACCAGGGCTTATCTACACACTAGAGGCCTGCATGCCACATGTCTGGGGGACAGACCTCCTCTGAATTCCAGCATATCTAGCCCGGGGCCACACGGTACCCAGTTTCCATCTATCACCACAAGGAGGCTATGCATGGGGCTTGCTGTGGAAAGGCTATATACTAGCGGGAGAGACTGACGCATTCGGCTGTCCTTTCCCGGTGCTGAGAACAGTGGTGCTAGCCAGCAACGAGGGCACAAAGTGACACACTTTACCAATGCACTAGTTGCACTTGCACCACACAGTCGTTTGACAGATGGAAGTCCTATGCACAATCAATCAAACTACACAAACTATACAAACAATCACGTCATCCATGCATTTAAGTAGAGTGTGTGACGTATCGTAAATAACAGTGCTGTGGCTGTGTGAATCTGTTCATATGATTTGCAGATTTTCTTTGAGATGCAGACAAAGCTGCTTTGATTGGCTAGTTTTGCTGACAGCATGACTTTGATTGGTCTTATGTTGTCTATGCTACCATCTTAGTATTTCAACTTGTGCTATTCTAAACTGATAGAGTGAACTGTACTGTCTGTGCCCTCCCCCCCAGCAATGATGTGACAGAGCAGCCAAGCACACCCTGAACCAACTTAAGCCTGTGTGATATTAGGGTTAGAGTCCCACTGTGATTCCTGATTTGGGAATACATTAAAAAAAAATCCACCACAAAAGGGACAACTCACATGTTAGGCAAGGACACTCACAGAACGTTGTGTGCATGACAAGGATTTTACGGGCAGGCAGGAGAGATGGCTGCTAAAGGTGCATAGTAGTTCACACACAGAGTCAGACAGGAAGTGGACATTCTCTCTCAGCTTCTTGTCAGAAAGAGTGTAGTGGGTCACAACGAGAACATCAACAACTCAGGCTCAGCCTTTTGGCTGAAGGTGTTATAAATACACAAGTAAATTGGAGCAGAAGATAGCAGAATGAGAAGTAGCGAGGCAATTCTCCAGGCTGTTTGTGAACAAGACTTCCCACATGAAGGCATGTGATTCCTGTGCCTTTTTAACCTCAGCTCTGCACTTGAGGTCTAAAGCTGGTTAACCCCTTCCAGTACCTCCATAGGAATGTAAATACCTGGCCGGATTTATGACTAGAAATATTCTCATTCCTCCGGGTTGTTGCATTTCGTTTACCTTTCTGTTTAGTATCTGCAGACTGCTTAGCCCTGAGCACACAACTGCTTTTACTTGCTACATGGACTAAACTTAACAAACAGTCAGCAGTTAAAACCTATTGAACTTTTTACAAACTGTCTTTTAGCTGAGCAAGCCGTACATTAGGCTCCATCCAAACTCATGTGAACAATTAAAAAGACTAATAGGCTTTCAAAGGAAGACACTGTTTACTTTTCCTTAACCAAGTTGAGAGACTTAAATTGATGCCTGGGAATAAAACATCTCCACTTGCTCAAATATTTATAAGGCTTGTGTTAAACCTACCATTCAGCAAGACTGTGTGATGCTAAACCACTATTGATTGAGCCAGATCCAAGTAGCTTTACAAGAGAGAGAGTTAACAAGGTAATGCTTCCCACAGGAGAAGCAGAGTCCTCCATCAAAAAAAACACAGTACGTAGTACCTCTAGGATGACATTTTTCGATTTTCAAGGGGACAAAAAAACAAAACAAAAAACAAACAAACAAAATAACTTCATACATCTGAAAAAATAAAAATCTTGTTTTGTTAAAGCCGAACTCTGTGACTTCCCCAATCTGTCTCTCCCACTGGCAGCAAGAACTACAAACAAGGTGTAACAGCCATTGCAGTTTGTGTGCCATTAGCACAGCAGTAAACAATTCCCACCCTTGTAAAAATAGCATCCTCAACCAAAAGCTAAAACAGTCAATCTATTGGATTTCAAACTACATCAAAGTATATGGAAACACTGTTCTACTGTAATATTGATGATAGAATTGGTGGATTACGGTCCAAAATCGCCACCACATAATCAGGTTTCAATCCTTTTTCCTTTTTGAGTAGCAACGTGCTTGCCGCTCCACCAGTGTTCGTACTACCCAGCCAAAATGCAGAGTGACTCCAACCATGGTAAAGCTGCCAGTTAGCATTATGTAACCCGACTCCATGGTCCATATGCATAACTACTTATTCATGGAGAAAAACCCTGGATTTCAACTGTAACATGACCAGAATTAGCCATTGTCCTTTGAGAACTATCATCAAATGTTTTTTTCTGTTTTAAATTGAGCTGTGGATTACTTTGCAAGACGATTATATGTCACTTTTTCCTTTATGTCGTTTTTGAATGAAACACTAAATAGGGTGCCCCTAGAGGGAACTAATAAAGCTTTCAGTTGCTGCAAGCTTTATTATTACAGTTAGACCTGTTATTTGTTCTGTTGAACCTGTTGACACCTACACATTATTAGTTTAATTGATAATAGCAGCTTTAATCACTTATGAAGTCAAGAAGATAATAAGCAATTTTAGAAGACTTGGACAATTGGTGCAGAAAATCAAGGTAGAGATGCGACAACAAATATCGAGTTTATATAATTAAAGTTGTCTGCAGTTAATTGTGCCTTCAACTAGCAAGGTGTCGGTTTACCAAGCTTTCTCAAAATAAGACAGAACAAAGTGAAGTGTGTGATCTGAGGAGGTCTGTGGGTGAACTTTGTGAATGGGGAACTGACTGAAGAAGTGAGCGGGGTGGGCAGCCGGCTCTTTTGTGAGTCTCTGGTCCTCAGCAGCAGCTGTAGATGAAAATTAGTTCTCAAGCCAAGTCCTTCAGCAGAGTCTGCAGCAGAAACTCAAGGTCAGCCTTGCTGATTCTGCTGATGCATATCAGTTTCTGGTGCCAGCGCCGGGACTATTCAACTAAAGGGTTACCACTTCCCACCAACCCCCCGTACTCAATTCCACACCCATCCATCCCTCGGACACGCTCTCACCCCTCCATTATCACCCTGGTACTCCCAGGCACGGGGAGTGTGCATTTACCCGTTAAATTAAGTAGGGGAAGGGGGAAGGACGGCCCTTGCCGGAGAGCCTGTGTACCCTTGCTGACGTGCTGTAGGGAGATGGATGGGCTAAGGTGTCCTGATTTCCCATGTGACCAAAGTAATTGTGTTATAATGGAGGTGGGAGCTGAGTGGCCATCAGCAGCAGGGCAGAGGTACACAGCCACTGGCTCCTCACACACACTCTCCCCACAGAATGGAGAGACAGGAATGAAATGCGGTGGATGAGATGCATGTGGAACTAGATCACCCTATAGTTGTAACACACTATATATAGATAACACACAATATACAAACATGGGTAAGATGGTGATTCCACCAACACATACTCCTCTGCAGGCTGAGACTGAATTGTCATGACAAGTTTCTGCCCCACATCGAATTAAATTAGCAAATTACTACACAACACTATACAAATTGTTTAAATTACAAATTATATAGATTGTATAAATTACACATATCACACGTAATATGACTATATGTAATTTATCTACTTAAAGGGAAACAATCCCAACTTTCAACTCAATTTTGATTTTTATCTCTACATGTTGTACTACATGTAGAGATAACACTCCATTAGCGGCCATGAGACTGAGCAGTCTTCTAAGTGTCTCTAAAATACCAATACAACTGTGTCCACAGGTGGCATCACTAGCAGACCATCCGATAATGTGAAAACTTACTCCCAAGTTTGGCTATAGGCTGTATTGTATAAGAAAATGCAAATAACATCACTACATTATGAAGCTGTATGAATTTATTGTTGTATTCACATTTTCTTATCCTTTACCAGCAGACACTTGTTGGTATACTGTTCAGTTGCTGATGGATTGTTATCCCTACAAAATATTTAGAGACAGACGATATTTGAAATCAGAGACTGTTTCCCTTTAATGTGGTCTATTTCTTATATGTTGTACAAATTATGTGATAGTAATATGACGTTTGAACATGATTTTTCTGTCCTCTTTTTAACATGTGTTGTGTATTCCTGTCCTCCCTCTCCAATCCTTTCTCCTCAGGCACTATGCGGCCAGTGCAGAGGAACTTTTACGACCCGTCATCGGCTCCAGGGAAGGGAGTGGTGTGGGAGTGGGAGAATGACAATGGCTCATGGACGCCATATGACATGGAGATCTGTGTGACCATTCAAAATGCCTACGAGAAGCAACACCCATGGTTGGACCTGACCTCACTGGGCTTCTGCTACCTCATTGACTTCAACAGCATGGCCCAGACCAACAGGCAGAGCCAGCGCAAACGGCGCCTGCGCAGACGCATGGACCTGGCCTACCCCCTCATCATGGGTTCCATCCCCAAGTCGCAGTCCTGGCCTGTGGGAGCCAGCTCCGGACAGCCCTGCTCCTGTCAGCAGTGCATCCTGGTTAACAGCACGAGGGCTGCCTCGAATGCCATCCTGGCCTCTCAACGGCGTAAGCTTTATGGAGGGGCAGCAGGCAACCCAGGGGCTACAGGCACCCTGACGGTAGTGCGCCAAAGCAACACCTTCGCTGGAACCTCACTCTGGTCCCCGTCCACCACCTCCTCTCGCACCAACAACAATAACATAAGTGTTGGAGGAGGACAAACCAAAGCTGAACAGGTGCAGTCATCACTGTCTGGTGCCAATTTCACTTGTTCCCCTGTGATGCCATCTCTTTCATCCGCCCATGGCTACCAGGCTCTCACCATCAATGGACAGAACAACTTGAACCGGCCAGGCACCCAGCGCATTTCTATGGGGGCTGCCAGAGGAACCATCCCACCAGGGTAAGGATGTTTGCAAGCACAATCAAATTCATTTCTACCGTTTTTTTTTCTCTTACCAATTCTGCAATTGCCTGGTAGCTCTCCTATTGCTCGTTGCTCGTATAAGCCATTCAGTTAAATTTGCAGTTCAACTGAGGTAACAGTGAACAGTAGGAAGAAGACATAAAAAGAAAGGAGCCAATCTCCTTCTACTTGTCTGCTTGCTCCTCAAAGCCTTAGTATGTACGTGTCTGGTGTATTGCGTACCATCTCTCTCTTTTTCTCTCTCTAACTTCTCATCTTTCTGTCTCTCTTTCTTTCTCTTTCTCAATCTGCTGTCTGTTGATTTATGGATCTACTACTCTTGTTAACGTGTCGATCAATGGATCTGCAGAGTCGATCAATGGATCTGCAGAGAAATCTGTAGGTTTACTACTGCTCCCCCATACCAGAGTATATTGCGGGGCCCTGGCCCTCTCTCCCATATGTGTCTGCCATGGTGTTACTAGATAATGAGCTTAATTTGGCCCCAATAGGCGTGAAATACTGCAGCCCTTCTGGTTCGGTCTTGTGCCTCTGCTTTCAACTTATTCATTACCAACGCATTCAGTAGCTGTGGTCCTTCTGTCATCTTGTACCAATGATGTGAAAAATTGCAATGTGTGTAAAAGTGCATTAAATTATTGTGTGTGTGTGTGTGTGTGTGTGCCTGCTTAGAGGAGGGGTGTGCTGTATGTGTAAAGCTGCGCTCTGGTATAGCTGTGGAAACCTATTTGCCATGGAGGCAGAGCTCTACTGAGGGCGGGAATGAATAATGGATCAAGGAAAAATGGGAGCTTCAACAGAGCACGCTGACCTGAGAGCGATTCAGTGAGGGGAACCGTGGAGATGTAGTGTGTCTGGTGTGTGTCTAGTGCTGAAACTGATACCTCAGTCCCTATCCTGCTTTCTTTACTAAAATAAAACCCCCGCTGATCTAATTTGATTCCATTTTGCTCTTGCTGCTCATGGGGACAGACACAGTTACTGTATGTTTGAATAACACTGTCCTTCACCCAGGCACACACACTTTCCTTTTTGCTGGCCTAATTCTGTATCACTGGAAGGAAATATATAGTAGTGAGTGCTCATCACTGTAGGGCATGACCTTGTTTCACCGATGGGGAATTGAGCTCACCTTGATATATGTCACAGGCCTGTGTGTGTGTGTGTGTGTGTGTGTGTGTGTGTGTGTGTGTGTGTGTGTGTGTGTGTGTGTGTGTGTGTGTGTGTGTGTGTGTGTGTGTGTGTGTGTGTGTGTAGAAGAATGAGAGAATAGAAAGTGAAAGTTTCAGAGATATAGTGTATTTAGAATTATGTGAAAGCACAAGGGGATACACAGGATTTTGTGTATATGAATCTCTGTTTTTCACCTAAGCAGTCAATGGGCAAGGTGCTACAAGACGGAGAGAAGACACAGACACTCAAAGACATATAGAGACAAAGGTTGAGAGCAGGGGAGAGAGACAGACAGAGAGGGAGAGAGAGAATGAGAGCGAACGAGAGGGAGCGAGCAAGCGAGAGAGAGAGAGAGGGAGAGAGGCAGCGAGAGAGAGAGAGAACGAGAGAGCGAGAGAAGGTGAAGCAGCAGACAAGTTCCCAGGCGAGTGGCTTGATGTACAGGATGACTGTGGTTAACTTACTCTGCATAACAGCAAAGCAAACAAACATTCACACGCTGAGACGTGAACTCGCTTGCCCATTCCCACAAGCACAGAGCCAACAGATAACAGAGAGAGCCACACATAACATGGAACATCAGATCTCTAGTGTCTGGTGTTTTCCATGCCCACACCTTACTTCTGCTTATGTTTACGCGCAAATTAAGAGTTTTGCACAGAAGAGATCATGATTGCTGGTCAGCACTTATCCACGTGAAAAAAAACATGCACGTACTGTACAAGCAGATTCAAGTGCGTGCACACAAACACTATATTTGAATATACTGTCTGTTTTCCATTTGAGAATTATTCATGTATACTGTGTTGTGTGAAAATAGTAGAAAATGAGACATATTACTTAACCACTTCATGCACATGCACCAGACATTACGGTGTAGTAGGCAAACTCTGACAGGCCGTGGTTCGTTGAAGTTGTATCTCAGTTCAGATGTGTTATTTGCTTGACATGCAGTGCTTTTACAAAACGGTTTCTGTCGTTTTCTCCAAAGTGTTTTTTCCCCCTTTTCTTCCCAATTGTACTTGGCCAATTACCCCATTTTCCGAGCTTCCCGGTCACTGCTCCACCACCTCTGCTGATCCGGGGCGGGCTGCAGACTACCACATGCCTCCTCGGAGACATGTGGCGTTGCCAGCCGCTTCTTTTCACCTGACAGTGAGGAGTTTCGCCAGGGTTACATAGCGCGTAGCTATTCCCCCCAGTTCCCCCTCCCCCCGAACAGGCACTGCGACCGACCATAGGAGGCACTAGTGCAGCGACCAGGACACACACCCACATCCGGCTTCCCACTTGCAGACATGGCCAATTGTGTCTGTAGGGACGCCCGACCGAGCCGGACGTAACACAGGGATTCGAACCGGCGATCCTTGTGTTGGTAGGCAACAGAATGGACACCTCCAAATGTTATTAGAATTAATTGCCATTGTCTATATTGCTGTAAATAACTAGATGCTGTTTTGTAACAGTAAATCAGTAACAGTAAATCCTGGAAAATTGGAGCGCTGACCCTAGGAGCAGTTGGTGCTGTTAGTCCGTTATTTACAGAGAAGAGATACTGCCATGGTGAGTGAGCCACAGTACCACGGATATCTACTTATCAAAGCACAGCCTTAAAATAACCTTTTTCTCAAGCAGTGCTTACACACATATTGTTGACGATGAAGGCTGGGAGTCAAAAATGGGCCCCGGTGTACTAAGAAACCACTGGTTGTGGTAAGCACCGCAGGTAAGGCAGCTCGGCAGTGGAGGCTTAGCTGCTCAAGCACGGTCTCACATGGATTTATATTAGAAGTGGCACCATCTGCTGGTTTGTGTCAACACATAAGTTTATCTTATTACCAAGGTGTCACAGCCTACTGTATCGCCACCAGCCTTTATATTTCATCTGATATAAGCTGAGGAGCTGTTGCTTGTGAAACAAGGCCATGTTTCATAATATTTGATGCAACATGCTGCACATCTGCTGCTTTTATGGCTCACATTAGTCTCTACTCTTCAGACTGTTGCATATGCCAGGCACGCTGATCCTCATCTGAGTATTTCCTCTCGCAGAGCATGAAATGCAAACAGTCACACTGATGTGCTGAACATTTGAAAACAGATTCATTTTGGGGTTTTTTGTTGTTTTTTTAGTAACAAGTATTTTTAGTAACAATCAAATCATTTCCGGTTTTGCATTTCCTCCAAGCACTTCCTTATTCAACTGACACAAGACCCATGATTTGCACAACCCTGCAAAATTTCAGAAAGCAAATGGTAGTTTAACGTTCTGTGCATAGCCAATAGACATGGAGATAGAGGAGGAAGATGGGGGGTAAGAGATATCCTTTCTTCTTCAGATGACAATAATGAGTGGGTGAATGGTATGGTATGCTATTGCGCATGCACACTGCTTTTGGCCATGTTTACGTGCTCCTGTCTCCTTGCATTAAGCCTGCTAGCCTGAGTCTTTACTGGAGGTCTCTTTAATGAACGCAGAGATCATTATCCCCATGTGGGCTGCTCGACTGCTCTGCTCCCGAGCCCTCCATTAGATTGAATTAATCAAGAAAATTACTGAATAAATCATCTGGACCAAACTGATGCAGTTTGGAAATGCTTGGTGTCATTATTGCTTATTTTAGAGGTTTTTCAGGTGCATTTTAGAGTTCATTACCGCTGTTTTTACCCCACTGTGAACAGGCAGGGGATAGAGTTTGCCTCAGCCTTCCTCTTCCCATATCAATATGCGATTAGGCACTCCTGGAAACCCCCTCCCATGCCTTTATAGTGCATGATAAACAGATGAGATATTAGTTTCTGTCAGCACTTTCCTAACTAGGCCTAAGGTGGTTTCTCTATTTAGGGAATCGCATTGCTCTCAATCTAAACATCCTCAAGGCAGGCTTTAAACTCAGTTGGGAATGGAGGGATGGAACTGAGCAAAAGACAGAAGAAGGGACAGTGAAGAGGAAGTACAGCTTGACATGTATGTCATAAAATCCACAGTATCTGACTGTGTGTAATGCGTTCGGCTTAAGCGAAGCTGAATTTTTTATGCAATTGCATGGGTATTGAGCTACACTGGGGTTAAAAAGATTGCTAGAATAAACTGATCTGGGTACTTTTATTACAGTTTTTCTTAACTGCCTAAATGCAATACATGAAACATCTACATTCTCAAAACTGTAAGTGCAATTACCCTAAGAGTTAAATAGATTTGTCAATGAGTACAATTATATCATGAAATGGAAATCTGTCTTTGAGTGCAAAAACAAAAAATGTGCTCCGTATCGTCATCAATATGTCATGGTCACATCTTCCTGTATGCCATCTTCACTGGCTGCTTTGGTTTACACCTCCAGTGGTTCAGCCTGCTCAGAATACTGCAACAACATTTTAGTCGACAACTCTCAAAATTTGGAATTAATTTAGAAGCCATTTTAGATTACAAACCTTTTCAATACAGGCTCCTATATTTTGAAATCACGCCTTCCTACCCTCTCTAGAAGATGGGAGCTTTTTCATGTGGTCTGATCTTGGCATAAAGTCATTTAATGATTTGTAACCTTTGCATCCTTCCAACAGATTTTGGCTAAATTTAATATAACAAAAAAGTAACTTTTTTAGAAATCTACAGTTTCGTAGTTTTGTCTGTGTCACAAGCTCCCAATTTCCCTCTCAGCCCATAAGCCCTTCCATTGGTGATTTTTTTTATCACCCCCCCCCCCCATCAAAAAGGAATTATCTCATGTGGATATGACAGAATTTTCTCTCTTCAGAGCTCCTCATTGTTAGCTGTCAAAACATCTTGGGAGGTGTATGGGTAGCATGGTGGCTTATTCCGTTGCCTACCAACACGGGGACTGCTGGTTTGAATCCCCGTGTTACCCCCGGCTTGGTCAGGCAGCACAGCGGACACAATTGGCCGTGTCTGTGGGTGGGAAGCCGGATGTGGTTGTGTGTCCTGGTCGCTGCATTAGCATCTCCTCTGGTCAGCTGGGGGTGCCTGTTCGGGGGGGGGGGGGTAGCGTGATCCTCCCATGCACTATGTCCCCCTGGTGAAACTCTTCACTGTCAGGTGAAAAGAAGTGTCTGGTGACTCCACATGTATCGGAGGAGGCATGCGGTAGTCTGCAGCCCTCCCCAGATCGGCAGAGGGGGTAGAGCAGCGACCTGGACGGCTGGGAAGAGTGGGGTAATTGGCCAAGTACAATTGGGGAGATAAAGGGGGGGGTCCAAATTAAAAAAAAGCATCTTGGGAGCAGGATATAGGTGGAGAAATTAACAATGACCTATGGGATGATATTCTTCCCCGGGTCCACTCTTCAGCTATATGTGCCAAACATGGTAAAATTATACACCGCACTCACTGGACAAAAGTCGGACTTTCTCAGATTTACCCTGATATTAATCCCATCTGTGACAGCTGTCACCAAGCTCCTGCCTCACTGATTCACATGTTTTGGTCTTGCCCATCTCTTTATAACTATTGGTCCAATATTTTTGAAACATTATTGGGGGTACTTCAAGTGCCCTTTGATGCACTTGCATTAACAGCACTCTTTGGGGTAATACCGGATACAGTGGTCCTGCCAAAAATTAAAGCAGAACTTGTGGCCTTCTTGACCCTATTGGCTAGAAGACTGATATTACTTCGTTGGAAATCCTCCTCTCCTCCATCCCATCAGGCTTGGATCAGAGAGGTTCTTCATTTTAGTAAATTAGAAAAGATCAAATACACACTATGTGGGTCTACAGCTAAATTTTTCAAAATATGGCAACCCCTGTTTGACCATATAGAGACATTGCAGTTCCAGAGTGTACCTCAGTGAAGCTGGCTGTTGGTTATTATTTTTCCTTGTAATTTTGCTCCTTTGATTACTCAGGACTAATCTGTAGCACTAACAGTACGTATGTTGCAATTTACCATGAAGACTGTGTTGGTTTTTTTTTTTTAGTCTTTGCGGAGAGGTATATTTTTTCTTGTACTGCAAAATTTTGTATGTATGTATATTTTTCTAACTACTGTTTTTGCCATATACATAATGTTTATATGCAATTGTTTTTATTTTATTTTTTATGTATGTTTTAAACATGTTGAAACAATTGTAGAAACTATTGTTTACAATGTTATCATACACTAATAAAAAGAGTATGGAAAAAACATGTCATGGTCAGCCCTGAAGGCAGCTTGCTTAGTGTTATAGTAAACTAAAACCTGGTGAGCACCAAAACACTGTAATTAGACTATGTACCACAGTGTCTAGTGTTGCTGCCACTAAAGATTGCTCATAAGCACTAAAGATTCTCATAAATTCTCCAAAAAAAGAAATCCTACAAAAATATTAATTACAATATTCTAAGCAATGTTCCATACTACAACATTAAAGAAAATACAGAAAAGATACTATAAATCTGACTTCAGCATCTCTTTAGCCATCCAGTCTCTCTTCTCTGTTTGCTGACAATATTTCATCTACATCACAGTGGATACTGTGCCTTGCAGTGCACAGAGGGAAAACCTCCTTTCATGCTGCAACTATCTCAACATGATAAACCTCTGACCTGTGCTCTCCGCTGCCCCCTGCCATACCACCATATATTCAGACACCACTTGCAGACCAGATTCTTGATGCTCTATGATAAGAGCTTGTTCTTGCTCCATTCAGCAGCACAAACCACTGGCAACGTGCTTATGAGAAGTGATTGCAATATTTTGAACCTCTGAACTGAGGTTGCATGTGTGATTGACTGCTTTCATCTGTGGTAAAATGAACTAATCTGTGTGTTTTCTCACTGAAGTTTCACATATATGAACGTCAGTGTATTGACTTTTTTTTTGTATGTAAGCATTTGTGCAATGAAAATATGTATACATGCATATATGATATGAGGGGGTATGTATGAGGTATGTATAAGGAGAATGTATGTGTGTGAGAGGGAAAATATATGTACGAGAAAGGAGAATGTATGTGTGTGAGAGTGAAAACATATGTATGTGAAAGGAGAATATATTTGTGTCAGAGTGAAAATATATGTGAAAAGAGAATGTATGCATATGAGGGCCAGAATGAACTACGGCTTGTATGGCCCCTCCTATTCATGTGAGAGCGAAAGAATTCAATTTAAAAAAATACCCATTTTGATTAGCAAGGCTTCATTGATTTTTGTGTAAATTGTGTGACATTTGTGTCTAAAGGGTTGCAAAAAATGTGCTTTACATTTGCATTTTGTGTGCAAGCATTCAGAAATTGTACAGTGTTATGAGCAAATGGGTTAATGGTGTGGGGGTTTTACACTGTTTCAAGAATGTAAATAATCTTTTGAGGATCGTATTTAAGCAATTGAGAAAAATTGTACTAGGAGGTAAAGTGCAAGTTCAGGTTACGTTTAGGCTCTTAAAAAGCCATATTCCCAAGACTTGTTTCAGGCACTGATACTACTTTGCTACGTTCAAGTCAGAGCTCAAATTTTCATGCCATGTCAAACTATAGGAGGAAGGGGAGGGATGGAGGAGCATGATGAAGTGAACATGTTTGGAGGAAGAAGAGAATGATGAGAGTTGACAGGGTAAAAGGAATACAGATATGCGTGGGTCCAGTCAGGCACACTGACTCTGCCTTTTTAAAACTAAAATGCTGAAATACTGCTGTCATAACTAACAAGCAAAAGAGCTCTGGTTGTTTCTACTGGCAATAAGATATAATTGCCAATTAGATCTGAGCGCCGGCCGACATGATAGACAGATAGATGACAGATAAATAGACAGACAGACAGACAGATAGATAGATAGGTAGATAGATAGACAGATAGATAGATAGATGAAAATATACACCACTTAAAGACCCTGTTGTCGCAGTCCTACTGACATTCTCTACAAAACATCTTGCTAGATGTTTTTTTTTGCAGACCTCCGGTCAGAATGTGCAGAGGATGTGGGTCAGTGGGTGCCACAGTAGCCCCTAAAATCTGCCTGTGTACTCAGCAGCAAGCTGACTGGGATCACTTCCTGCAGAGGTAGAAATTTCTGCAAGCCAATGCAAGAGTAAAGAGCATGTAGCAGCTGTGGGACAGCTCTTACATCCACATGGTGTTACACACCTCCAATCATGCATGCATCCCACATTGATTAAATCATTCCAGTGACAAATTAGCCAAGATATATTCTAATGTAACCTACAAAAAGACTCACTGGCAGATCGTCAGGGGGTTGATCCCCTTTAGTTGAGCGGTTAGCGATGTCGCCTCGTTCGTAGTGCAGTACAACCCCGGATCGAATCCCACAGCAGGCGGAAATATGCCCGGTTACGTTGGTGGCAGCAGAAGCGTGCAGATCCTCATAAATCTCTTCGGAGCGCGGGAATAACGAAGCGCAAGGTCGCACTTCCGGGAGAGGGTGACTACTGTAACCTACAAATAGACTCACTGACTGATCGCTAGGGGGCCGGACCCCTTAAGTCCAGCTGTTAGCGATGTCGACTCATCTGTAGTGCAGTACAACCCCGGATCGAATCCCGCAGCGGGTGGAAATATGCTCGGGTACGCTAATGTCGCCCCACAATGCCCTACATGTCAATGTTTCCCTAGGTCATATGTTTTGGTCGTGCCAGTCTCTATCCAATGTTTTGACTACTGTTTCTAAATCACTTTCAGCAATAGGTGGTGAAACAGTAACTCCTAACCCCCCCAACTGCAATTTTTGGCGTAGTCAAGAACGGGAACGGGCTTTCTCGCCTCCATAAAAATGCAATTGCATTGGCATCAGTGCTTGCTCGCCATCTTATATGGCTTAATTGAAAGGGAAGGAGTCTTCCTACCCACTACGTTCAGTGGATCCAGGAGGTGATGCTACTACTGAATTTGGAGAAAGTTTGGTACTTCGTATGTGGATCAGAGGAGAAATATAATAAAACTTAGTCATACTTTACTACCCATGTCGAAAACATATCTCTAACATGAATTATTTTATTCTTGTGACTGTTGACAGATGCACTGGCCGAGAAAGGGAAACACGTGTAACTTTGAAAATGATTATGAGATATAACTGTCATGTATTTTCTTAAATTGGTTGTGAAAGTCTATTAATACGCTAAGTCTTATTTACTTATGTAGGTTTGTTTTTGTTGTTTTCAGTATGTATTCGTGTTTATAGATATTTATTACATTTTTTCCATTACTATTTTTGGATATAGACGTTTTCGATACAGACACTTATCCATGCACGTTACACTACCCCCCCTCTTTCGGGAAGCTTCAGCATATCGGCTCCCTCACGCCTCTGGAAGCACGCGCTTCCGATAACCTCACGGTCTCACCATCCCACTTCTGACACCAAATGTAGCGAATTAGGGGGGCAGCCCGAGAACCGCCACAGCTAGGACGCGAACTCACATTCCGCACCGCGGGCGACAACGTTAACCAGTGGACTAAAGGGTCCGACCCGTTAGCCAAGGGCTAACTGTTATGTATGCACACATCGACAGTGCTGCATTTGATTTGGTGCTGTTCTATTGTGCTGGGATCGATTGGTGATGCCTGCGGGCTCTGGGTTGTTTGATCGGGTCTGCCTTTGATGGTGTGTCAGTCTAAATAAAGAATGCCACGGAGAGGTTGTGTCGAGCGACAGCGCTGTGTCCTGACGTGATTTCTAAACTTAATATTGGCGACGAGGATGGCTGATATCTCCCTCCCACCACCTGCCCCCTTCCTGGCATTACCTGGCGAGCCTCCGGTACCATGGACTCGCTGGCTACATAGTTTTGAAAATTACATCATCGCCTCAGGGCTCGACGACGTGAGCCAGGCTAGGAAGACGGCTCTGTTGCTACACTGCTTGGGAACAGAGGGTCATCGTGTGCTCGGGTCTCTGGGGAACGTCACAAGCTTTGCCGAAGCTGTGGGACTTATGAGCACCCATTTCGCTGCTCCACAGAGTGCCCTCCTTCGGCGATTTATATTCCGTCAGCGACACCAACTGCCTGGTGAGTCTGTGCGGCAGTACGTAGCTAATTTGCGAGGGCTAGCTAGCTCATGCAAGTTTGGCGCGCTTCAGGACGAGATGGTTCGCGACCAGCTAATCGAACACACCAACAACGCAAAGTTGCGTGAGACTCTCCTGCTGGAAAAAGACGGTCTGCTGCTGTCCACAGCAATTACCATCGCACTACAGGTTGAGGGAGCAGCTGAGTGTGCTGCTATGCTAAATACACAGCAAGTGGCCACCTCCAGTCAAGCTGCCAACGACTCCTCCCTCTACTCACGGCTGCCCCTCGGGACGCAACCCAGCCAGAGCGAGGCGGGCGCCGACTCCACTGGGGACGTCTTGCAACTGCAACGACGGCGTTCTCGGCCCCGCCCTCAACAGTCCTGTGGTAACTGTGGATCTCGGTCTCATGTTTCAAGGGCTCAGAACTGCCCTGCCCGTGGCCAGACATGCCGTAGCTGCGGTAAGCACAATCACTTTGCCAACGTCTGTCGATCTTCCCCGGCTGGGTCAGAGGGCCACATCCCCCAGTCTTCAACCGCCGTCATTCACAAGGTGAGCTCTGCGCCAGTGTCATTCAAATCATGCACAGTCAACATTAATGATGTGTGCATTCCCCTGCTGTTGGACACCGGTGCAAGTGTGTCTCTCCTGAATGTTGATACCTACAGTCAATTTTTCGGTTCACTGCCACTGTCCGCACCCTCAGCTGTCCTCTGTGGGTATGGTGACTCCAAAATCGATCTGGTTGGCTCTCTCCAACTGACTGTCCGCTATGGAACCAAGCTGGTGCCTAATGCAGTTTTTCATGTGGCACGCCGTGGGGCCAACCTGATGGGCCTGGACCTGTTCTCCGCTCTGGGGTTCTCCCTCTTAGACACAAGGGGGGCAGCAATCCTGACTGTCGCCACACCTTGGCAGCAGAAGTGGCCATCGCTGTTTATGGGGCTGGGCTGCCTCTCCGCCTTCACCCATCAACCTCTCCTCAACCCTGCTGTGAAATCTGTCATCCAACCACTGCGCCGCATCCCGTTGGCTCTCCGTGATGGGGTCTCCGCCGAGCTGCAACAACTGCTGGAAACTGGCATCATTGAACCGGTGGACGCGTCACCTTGGGTCTCAAACCTCGTGGTGGCTAAGAAGAAGTCGGGGGGCCTGCGTGTCTGCGTCGATCTACGTGCAGTAAATAAGGCAGTGGTCCCTGATAAGTATCCACTGCCCACCTCAGAAGAACTCACTGCTCAGTTCTATGGCTCTGAGGTGTTCTCCAAACTCGACCTCAGACAGGGGTACTTACAGGTGCCCCTCCATCCCAGCAGCCGAAACCTCACAGCCTTTGTGACACACGCAGGAGTGTTTCGCTACACCAGGATGCCTTTCGGTCTCAGCTCCGCCCCTAGCTGCTTCCAGAAAATCATGGTCTCCGTGCTGGCTGGCATACTGGGCGTGGCCATTTATCTGGACGATATAGTGGTACACGGGCCCACCAGTGAAATCCACGACAAGCGCCTTAACATGGTCTTCGCAGCCCTGTCCAAGCACAAGCTAACTCTCAATGCTGAGAAATGTGTCCTCTCTGTGCCAGCCATCGACTTCGTGGGGTTCCGGCTGTCAGCGAGCGGTGTAACTCCACTACAATCCAACGTGGACGCCATTCAGGCCATCCCTGAGCCCAGCTCGGCCGCCCAGGTCGCCTCCTTCCTGGGTATGACAAGTTACTACCTGAGGTTTCTTCCCCAGTACTCTGCGACCACAGCCCCCCTGCGCCAGCTGCTGAGTAAGGACGAGCCATGGGTGTGGTCAAAGGCATGCAGTGACGCTGTGCGTGATCTCAAGACTCAACTGACTTCACCACCAGTGTTGGCTCACTTCAACATCTCCAGCTCCACCTTTGTGACCTGTGACGCATCAGCCACAGCGATAGGGGCCATGCTGTCTCAAACCCAGAACGGTGTGGAGAAGCCCATTGCCTTCGCCTACCGTGCCCTCATCCTGACCGAGCAGCGGTACTCCGTGGGTGAGCGTGAGGCATTAGCCTGTATCTGGGCTTGTGAAAGGTGGCACCTCTACCTCTATGGCCGCTCCTTCACCTTCAGGACAGATCACCAGGCCCTGACAGCGCTGCTGTCCACATCTGGGACAGGCCACAAACCCCTGAGGCTGCACCGCTGGTCTGACCGCCTCCGCCAGTACAACTTCAGCCTGCAGTTCACCCCAGGCAGAGACAATGTTGTCGCCGACCTGCTCTCTCGCTCTGTCTCCACCCCAGCTCCACAGACGGACACTGACTGTGTAGAAAAGGACATTGTCCAAATGCTACACACACCCTTCCAGGCCACTGTCTCTCTGCAGGAGCTGAGGGCAGCCTCCGAACAGGACCCTGTCCTCTCCCAGCTCCGCACCTACATCCAGAACGGCTGGCCTCACAAGGTCCCAGAGGAGCTGGCTGCGTTCGCCCGAGTCAGACAGGAGCTCTCCTGCTGGAACGACACCTGCGTGGCACGTGGGTTTTGCACAGTGGTCCCAGCTGCTCTCCATGCACGTGTTTTGAATACGGCGCATGAAGGCCACCTGGGCATTGTGAAACTGAAACAGCGCTGCCGAGACCTGGTGTGGTGGCCGGGGATAGACAGAGATATTGAGGCTCTGGTGAAGGACTGTTCTGCCTGCCTTGTGAGTGGCAAGACTGGCCACCAGGCTCCCCCACCCCTGCAACCTCTCGCCTGGCCCTCTCAGCCCTGGGAACACCTGCAGTTGGACATTTGTGGTGAGATCCATGGAGTTCCCCACCACCAACGCTTCATGGTGGTCGCCTACGATCTACACTCAAAATGGCCTGAACTCACCACTTCCGGCACTGTGACCTCACAGATCATCATCGACTTCCTGGACTCTCTTTTCTCTCGCTGGGGCCTCCCAAAGGCCATCACCACTGACAACGGCCCTCAGCTGGTCTCTGCTGAGTTCACTGCTTATCTCGAAAGCAAGGGCATCCGTCATATACGCACTGCGTACTACCACCCCCAGGCCAATGGCGGCATTGAACGTTTTCACCAGTCACTGAAGAACGGCCTCAGAGCACACATGGCCCAAGGGTGCTCTTTCACGCAGGCCATCCGTCACACTCTGCTACACTATCGGGCCACACAGCACTCGACCACAGGCGTCCCCCCAGCCTCTCTCATGCTAGGCCGGGAACTGTGCATGCCCCTTGACAGGCTCCGCCCCTCCACACCTCAGGCACCTCCCTCTGGGGTCAGAGCCTCAGTCACTCGTCAGCAGACGCGGATGAAGCAACGGTTTGACCAGTCAAAACGAACCAGGGTGCCAGACATCAATGTGTCAGACTGGGTCAGGGTCCGCAGGCCCCACAGGGACAATAAAATGGCTTCATACTGGTCCTCTCCTCTCCAAGTCACCCGTCAGTTGGGCCCAGCCACTTACCTCCTCAGCGATGGCACTCGGTGGCACTCCAGTCGTCTACGGAAGGTGTCAGCTCCGCCACACACAGCTGGTGACACAACCATAGCCATTCCCTCAGCATGGCGAGACGCCCCGGGGCTTCATGCAGCTCCTACACGGGCCCCAGACATTTCTGGGCCTCAGCTCCCCCTGCCATCTCCCTCCCCACCTCGGCCTGCCCAGCCTCAGGCCGCCCCGCGACCTGTTCGCACACGTTTACGCCCTGGCCACCTAGAGGACTTTGTGTCAACCTTTCATGTTTGAAATCCTGCCGGGGGGGGGGGGAAATGTTATGTATGCACACATCGACAGTGCTGCATTTGATTTGGTGCTGTTCTATTGTGCTGGGATCGATTGGTGATGCCTGCGGGCTCTGAGTTGTTTGATCGGGTCTGCCTTTGATGCTGTGTCAGTCTAAATAAAGAATGCCACGGAGAGGTTGTGTCGAGCGACAGCGCTGTGCCCTGACGTGATTTCTAAACTTAATACTAACGTGTCTACTTATCCATGCACGTTACTATATATATATGTGTATATATGTGTATATATATGTGTGTGTATGTATATATATATATATATATATATATATATATATATATATATATATTTTCTGTCTGTCGGCCCGAACACCTCTTGAACAGTCTCTGCGTTGTGTTATTTTTTCATGTATATTGACTCCGGGGCGGACGGAGGGAGAAGACAGTTGTACATACGGTAGACAGGAGTCCTGATAGCGGTTGAGGCAGAGCTGGTAGCTTTCCCACATAGGTACATCACCACTCGTAGCATACAGGCAGCTTGTAACACAAAACGGAACTCGTCAGTTTCTGAGACCACAAAAATAAATAAAATATTCAAAGAACTGATCAATCCATATGAAAAAACGTCATCAATCAACAAAGTAATAGCCTACTTAGCCTGCTAACATTTTATCATGTTAACCAATAGTTTAGCTAGCTCACCCGTACGATGCAATAAAATGTCAAATGGCACTTTTCCAACTTCCATTTTTAAACAAAAATCAAGTCTGTTGTATAAAAAGCATGTATAACAGCCACCTCATATAAGATCTAACAATGATGGGCCTTTGACATATTTTAAAATACCCATTTATGCGGGCGAACGATAGATACCAGCAATTACCTTGCAACACAAAACGGATGTGGCTCTACAGTAGCCACGGAGGGACAAAACACAGAATTCGGAAAAACTCAAGAAAGAAAAATAAGTGCTGACAATGCAAAATTACCCTCTGCCGGCGATTAAGTGTAACTCACTTCCGTACATCTATCTATCTATCTATCTATCTATCTATCTATCTATCTATCTATCTATATCAGTATTGACAGCTGATGATTGCTTATGGCATGAAACAGGCTTGTACTGTCTCATAAATATTTATTTGACTCACTGGATTATTTTGCTCCTTATTTGTTGAGCACTTTCCCTACCATTGAGTGCTTCTTTTAACAAAGTTTTATATATGTGTGTGTGTGCGTGCGTGTGTGTGTGTGCATTATATATATATATATATATATATATATATATATATATATATATATATATATATATATATATATATATATATATATATATATATATATATATATTGTAACGTGCATGGATAAGTAGACACGTTGGCCGCTGGCTGGCGGGTCTGACCCTTTAGTCCAGCGGTTAGCGATGTCTCCTGTGGTGCGGGCGATACAGGTTCGCTTCCTGGCCGCGGCAGTTCCTGTGGTTGCGTTGTCCCCCCGAATTCGCTACAATATATTATCCATTCCATTACCTAAACATTCCATTATCCAAACCGCTTATCCTGCTTGCCAAAAGGAATGGGGAGCGGTGTGGTGGCCTCTTGCTTCCGGGTGTAGTGAGTTAGTGAGTAGTGATCGCCGCGGGTCCATCAGGACCTTAGCATATGGCCGCTCCTACGCAAATGTTCCGCAGCAGCACCTTCTCGTCGTACCTGCTGTTTTCACTAAGTCTGCTGCGGGGGCGACCAGGTTCCCGGCGGTATAACCGGGTGGGTCGATTGGACTCGTTAGCGTTGGTTGGCAGCCCATCTAGGAGAAGGACAACTCTGATTTCAAACCCGGGTAGATGAAGCTCGTTAGCCTTGTCAAGCAGTTCATCTAGAAGGCAAACTCTGATTTAAACCTCCGCTGCCTTGCGGGTATACTCGTATAGAGGAAAGGCTTCGGGAAGAAACCCTGAGGAAAAAATCTGCATCCGTCTCCATTGCCAGTCCTCTCGCTTAGTCTTGCCACTGGTAGTAGGTGGTCTCGGACGAGAGAGTGGGGTTGATAATGCGCAACTCTTCCTCACTTTCATCATCGCGCAAGTCATCAGTCATCCATCACTATGAAGTAGATGGTTCTCGTCGCTGCGACGGACGAATAACATATATATATATATATATATATATATATATATATATATATATATATATATATATATATATATATATATATAGTAACAATAGGAAATATTGTTAGGAACCATTGTTTAGTTCCTTGTTTACACAGGGGTCGTTTAGGGAGTTGCACCTGGAATAACGGACCGAGCATGATGCATAACCTTACGTGCCGAAGTTATTATTAAAGTTTATAGCCCCGTGGGGTTGAAACGAGTTGTAACGTCTCATTAGTAGAAGGTAACAACACACTTTAACATGGTGGCAGCGGCGGACGACTCGGTTTGAGGTTTGGTGCGGAAAAGTTTCTAGGAGCGGGAGAGCGGTTAGTGTTCCTAAGCAACGTTCAGTATATGTTAGCATTAGCTGCTAGCGTGAGACTGCCGTGTGACATGGATGGGCTTAAACCACCGCAAACGTTATGTCTGGACTTAAGCAACCTTTCGAGGACATGGAAGACCTGGAGGGACGAGTTTGCTCTGTATGTGGATTTAGCCATGGCTGACGCCGATGACAAACAGAAGGTGAAACTGTTCAGCTATCTTGTCGGGGAGAGCGGCAGGGAACTTATGGACACGTTACTGGGCGACACACCGAAGGATGCATGGACGTTAGATGACGTTATCGAGAAGTTTGATGATCACTGCGACCCCAGCGTTAACGAGACTGTGGAACGTTATCGTTTTTTTTTTTTACAAAAAACCAGGGCACCAGTGAAAATATAGACCATTATGTCATGGAACTGAGAGTGTTGGCAAGAACATGCAACTTTGGGACAGTGAGAGACTCGCTCATTCGGGATCGGATTGTGTGTGGAGGTAACAACACAATCGTAAGAGAAAGACTGCTCCGACAGAAAAACTTGACACTGGACACATGTTTGCAGCTGTGCAGAGCCGCTGAGCTCTCAAAGGACAATGTGAAAACCATCTCGGGATCGATGGTGGAAGAGGTACATGCAGTGCAAGGAGCACAGTATCGGAAACAGACGCGCAACACTGTGGAGTGCAGATATTGTGGAAAAATGCATGAGAAAAGTAAAAAAAAGTGCCCAGCGTTTGGGAAGAAGTGCACAAAGTGTGGAAGAGAGAACCACTTTGCAGCAAAATGCAGAGTAAAACCGGAACTAAGGAAAAATAAATATGTGAGTAAAATAACAACTGAATCTGAGAGTGATGAATATGAAGATATTATCACCTGTGTAAAAGAAACTGAGAAAAGGAAGAAAACTCAGCTTCTCTATGCTGGCATGCTTCTAGGCAAGGACATGATCAAATTCCAAATAGACTGTGGTGCCAGTTGCAATATCATCCCAATTAACCTGCTGAATCCAGATGCCAAATTAGAACACACGAAGAGTGTACTAGTAATGTACAATAAAACCAATTAAAACCACTGGGAAAATGTAAAGTGAAAATAAGAAACCCGAGAAACAACAAGCTATATCGCTTAGAGTTCCAGGTGGTGAATGCAGCTGGTACAGTGCCTCTGCTGGGTAGGAGAGCCAGTGAGGCCATGAAATTGATAAAAGTGCAATATGAAAACATCATGACAATAGACAGTATTGTCACAACAGAAACAACAACAGGCCAGTGGATAATGGGACAAATTAAAGATGAGTATGCTGATGTGTTCATTGGCGATGGCTGCCTCGAGGGAAAATACAAAATAGAGGTGGACAGCACAGTGAAACCAGTACAGCTGCCAAAGAGGCGGGTCCCTGTCGCCATGATGAAACCACTGAAGGACGAGCTACAGGACCTACAGCAAAGAGGGATCATAACACCTGTGGAATGCAGTACAGATTGGATCAGTGCAATGGTGGTGGTACAGAAACCAAGTGGGAAACCAAGAGTGTGTATCGATCCCAAGCCTTTGAACAAAGCTCTAAAGCGCAGTCACTTCCCACTGCCAACCATTGAGGACATTTTACCGGACTTGTCAAAAGCAAAAGTGTTCACAGTGTGTGATGTCAAGAGTGGATTCTGGCATGTGCAGCTGGAGGAGGAGTCCAGCTATTTAACAACATTTGCCACTCCATTCGGACGTTACAGGTGGCTGAGGATGCCAATGGGGATAAGTCCGGCCCCAGAAATCTTTCAGAGAAAGCTCACACAAGCGCTCGACGGTGTACCGGGCTTGTACATTATAGCTGACGATGTACTGATCACAGGCCAAGGGGAAACACAGGAGGAAGCTGAGCGTGACCATGATGGAAAACTGAGACTGTTTCTTGAAAGATGCAGACAAAAGAACATCAAGCTGAACAAAGACAAATTCAAGCTGAGACAAAAGGAGACCACATACATTGGACACCGCCTGACGGCTGATGGACTCAGGGCGGATCCAGAGAAAGTGCTTGCCGTTGAGAAGATGCCGGCACCGACTGATGTGAAAGGAGTGCAAAGGCTGCTAGGTATGGTAAATTATCTAGCCAAGTTTTGTCCCCACCTCTCAGACCAGTGCGTAGTGTTGAGAGATTTGACACACAAAAACAGGGAGTGGAACTGGACAGCACAGCATGAGGAGGCTTTCCTCAAATTGAAAGAGACTATAGCAAAGGTCCCAGTACTGAAATATTACAACCCAGATGAGGAACTCACAGTGCAGTGTGACGCTTCAGACACAGGTTTAGGCGCAGCGCTCATGCAGATGGGTAAGCCAATAGCATTTGCAAGCAGAGCACTCACTCAAACAGAGCGTGGGTATGCACAAATAGAAAAGGAGTTCTTAGCAATGGTTTTTAGCATGGAAAGATTTCACCAGTACACATACGGCCGAAAAGTGACGGTGCAAAGTGATCACAAGCCGTTGGAAACAATAGTGAGAAAACCTCTACTAAGTGCACCCAAAAGGCTGCAGGGAATGATGCTGCGCATACAAAAGTATGATCTAGATGTAGTATATGTGCCAGGTAGAGACATGGTGCTAGCAGACACTCTGAGCAGAGCTTATCTTCCTGAGAGTGCACCGGATGCAGAACTAGAGACTGTCAACATGGCACAACACTTACCTATCGCAGCAGACAGGCTACATGATATACGATCTGCCACAAAAGAGGATGAAACACTGCAGCTTCTCATCAAAATGATGCAGCAAGGATGGCCTGACGATAAGTCAAAAACACCAAGGGAAATCAAGCCCTACTTCTCATTCCAAGAGGAGTTAAGCCACCAAGATGGAATAGTGTTCAGGAGTGAGCGCGCTGTCATCCCTGATGCATTGAGGAAAGACATCACTTGCCGCCCACACGCATCACATCTGGGTGTGGAAGGATGCCTACGGAGGGCTAGGGAGTGTGTCTATTGGCAGGGCATGAACGACCAAATAAAATCATATATAGCAAAGTGTGACATCTGCAGATCAATGGACATTAAACAACAAAAAGAAACACTAATGTCACATGATGTGCCAAGCAGGCCGTGGGCAAAGGTGGGCACGGATCTGTTCATGTTTGAAACAAAGACTACCTCATAATTGTTGATTTTTTCTCAAATTTTTGGGAAATAGATTACCTGGCAGATACCAAGTCAACCACAGTGATACGGAAGCTGAAAGCTCATTTTGCCTGCCAAGGTATCCCAGATATTGTAATCTCGGACAATGGCCCACAGTATTCGTCACAAGAATTCCAGAAGTTCAGTCGACTGTGGGGATTTCAACATAAAACCTCATCACCAGGTTACCCGCAAAGCTGAGTCAGCTGTTAAGACAGCAAAAAGACTCTTGCTCAAAGCCAAGGCTGCTGGACGGGATCCTTATCTCGCCCTTCTGGACCACCGCAACACACCATCACAGGGTACTGATACCACACCAGCACAGCGGCTGCTCAGTCGCCATACCAAAACACTACTGCCAACCAAGGCAAGCCTGTTACAGCCGAAAGTTGTGCAGGTGAAACAGGATTTACAAAATAACCAACAACGGCAGAGGGCATACTACGACAGGTCGGCTAAAGACTTGGACACGCTTGCCCCAGGTGAATGTGTGAGAGTTCAGCCTCTCGCACCCCACACTGGCTGGAGAGTGGGCAAGGTGCTGAGGCCGGTCGATAGGAGATCCTATGAGGTCCAGCTGCACATGGGTGGTGTCATCAGGAGAAATCGCAGACACCTCAGGCATGCACCAGGGGCAATCTTCACTGACACTATGGACATGGAGCTCAGCAGCCCCAGTCAGCCAGAGAGTGTTGAACCCGGACATTCAGAGAGTGTTCCTTCTCGCAGTGTCTTAGCAGGAAACAAAACCAAGGACACTGGTGACAGGGCCAACCCTGTTACCACCAGATCAGGCTGCTCTGTTGTGCAGCCGCAGCGATACAAAGACTTTGTGACCTCACATAGATGAATGGATCTGTAGCACTAATGGACTTTGGGGGGGGGCATGAATGAAAAAGAAAAAAAAGTGAATCACAAATGTTGTGCAAATGTATTAAAGGTTCTAAAAAAAAAGAAGAAACTGAAAAGAGAAAGGATGTAACAATGGGAACTATTGTTAGGAACCATTGTTTAGTTCCTTGTTTACACAGGGGTCGTTTAGGGGGTTGCACCTGGAATAACGGACCGAGCATGATGCATAACCTTACGTGCCGAAGTTATTATTAAAGTTTATAGCCCCGTGGGGTTGAAACGAGTTGTAACGTCTCATTAGTAGAAGGTAACAACACACTTTAACATATATATATATATATATATATATATATATATATGTAACGTGCATGGATAAGAAGACACGCTGGCCGCTGCCTGGCAAATCTAACTCTTAAGTCGAGCGGTTAGCGATGTCTCCTGCGGTGCGGGCGATACGGGTTCGCTTCCCGGCCGCGGCAGTTCCGGTGGTTGCGTTGTCCCCCGAATTCGCTACAATATATATATATATATATATATATATCCTCGTGATTCCACTTTTGTAATCTAATTGACAACGCTGACTGTGGGCACATGGAGGAAGGGGGGGTAGGATGGAGGGCGTTACACTCATGTCATGATTATTCAAGCATGCAGTTTTTTTTCCTAATTTACACGTACAGAAAATATAAAAAAAGATACAATACATAATTTGAAAAGGAATGGGACGGAGAATTGCCTAAAAACCCTCCAAGGGCTTGAAAAGTGGCATTCTCCAGGCAGCACACTACGAGGAAAAAAAATACAGCAATGCAGTATGCACAATTTGCATGTATAAATCAATTTTTGTATTCTTGTGGTGGAATGTATCCCCAATTCCAACGTTGTTAGTGTCAATGCTGCGACCTGACGACACCTGAGATTACTCCTCTTGGTCTTGCAGTTAGTGATCGTCCTGATGTCCCATCTTGATTTGGGTGGTTGTGAAATTGTACATTGTGCAGCTGTTTCATCTAGATTGCATATTTATTATGTAATTATCGCTGGAATAATAAGATACGCTGTTCGAATATATTAACCCACACAGCCCATGAATAGCAATGAAGATCAAAGCAATCTTAGCTAATGTCTATGCGAGAGGCAGTTCTGTGTATGTGCTTTGTACATGTGTGCAGTGTGTAGACAAAGGGACAGACCCACACACACGTACGCACGCACGCACACACACACACACACACACACACATGCTTGAAAGACAAACTGACTTCTCTCGCAACCTACCAGTAGTTCTGTTTCACTGCTTTTATGGCCTTGTCATTACCACTGATGTTGGGAATTTGAGATGGTAGACTTTGTTTAGTAGATACTTCTTAAAGTGTATCTGACATAAGGTGTTTGTTATTTCTTGGCGTCGCACTGTTCTATCTTTTTTCATAGCCATTAACATGCTACTCATGTCTGACACACACAATGGTAGTGTGCTGCCCCTGAGCCTGGTATCTGTGGTTCACTGCTCCAAGGCCATGTGTAGCACCAGTTCCTATGAGAGAGATGATCAGGCAAAATCGAGCACAGCCAGGCCTCGTGGTTGTGGCCATTTGCTATTATGCACAGCTTATTAAAGGGCTGTCCTGGCACAGGAACAGAAGGCCTCACTAATATCTGTGAAGCTACATGGCTGAGGGCCTCTTCACTTCATGGTCAGACAAAAGGGGGATTCAAGAAAGTGTGTGTGTGTGTGTGTGTGTGTGTGTGTGTGTGTGTGTGTGTGTGTGTGTGTGTGTGTGTGTGTGTGTGTGTGTGTGTGTGTGTTTTCCTGTTGGAAGCTGTGTGTTTGAGAGACAGAGATAGAAATGAAGTGAGTGAGTGAGTGAGCAACTGAGTGAGTGAGTGAGCAAGTCGGTGAGCGAGTGAGTGAGCGAGTGGGTGAGCGAGTGAGTGAGCAAGTGAGCGAGTGCGTGAGTGAGTGAGCAAGTCAGTAAGCGAGTGAGTGAGTGAGCAAGTGGGTGAGCAAGCGAGCAAGTGAGCAAGTGAGTGAGTGAGAGAGTGAGCAAGTAAGTGAGTGAGTGACCGAGTGAGCGAGTGAGCAAGTGAGTGAGTGAGCGAGCTAGCAAGTGAGTGAGTGAGTGAGCAAGCAAGCGAGTGAGTAAGCAAGCGAGTGAGCGAGTGAAGTAGCGAGCGAGTAAGTGAGTGAGTGAGCGAGTGAGTGAGCAAGTGGGTGAGCAAGTGAGTGAGTGAGCGAGTGAGTGAGTGAGTGGGTGAATGAGCAAGTGAGCGAGTGAGCAAGTGAGTGAGTGAGTGAGTGCACGAGTGAGCAAGTGATTGAGCGAGTGAGTGAGTGAGCAAGTCAGTAAGCGAGTGAGTGAGCAAGCAGGTGAGCGAGTGAGCAAGTGAGTGAGCGAGTGAGTGAGCAAGTGAGTGAATGAGTGAGTGAGTGCGCAAGTGAGTGAGTGAGGAAGCGAGGGAGTGAGTGGGCCAGCAAGTAAGAGAGTGTTCCTCAGACTCAGTTGAGACTTGAAAATTACAGTATGTTTCTGCCTGAATGGCTGCTATCTGATGGGTTATTACCATTTCTTTGTTGTATCATGTAAAATGCATTTCAATGATTCACACAATTTGATTTGAGAGAGAGTTTACATTCTCCAAATGGAAGTATAATGCAGCCAATTTTCCATCAATTAACTTGTCTCACTCTCCGGCAGTGACTTGACAGGACTGTTACAATGGGACCTGATGACTTATGACTTGACAGAGGGTAACTCATAGTGCCACCTCTGCCTCTCTGTGATTCTTCAGAGGTGTGAGTCGGACTGAGGCTTCAGTCTTGGAAAAGAGTACTCAGTGACTCACATGCTCATTCTAATGATAGAAGTTCTTTTAACTGCAGCTCTGCAGCTCTCTGGCTTCTTGCATTAGAGGTCTTGAAGGGTAAACAAGCTTCTTTGTCCTCTGTGTGGGATGTGTGCGCCAGACCCAACAAATGTCACTCTGAATCAAACCCTGCTGCTGTGCTTTGTACATGAGTCAAGCTGTCCTGTCTCATTGTAGCCGAAAAAGGTGATGTCGCAAATTCAAACAGCAGAGTAAGAGCACAAAGAATTGCTCACTTTCTTACAATATAAATTGCACCATGCATAAGCTGTACATGACCACCTTAACTACAGGGAAAATGGTCACTTAATCCTTTTCTAAACCTTTCTGATTTAATTACAGTCAGTTTCATTGTTCCAAACACACACACACACACACACACACACACACACACACACAAAGATATGCACACACGTTCTTCACAGTAATGAGCTAAAATGATTTGAGGTACAATTACAAACCAGTGGCGGATCATTAGCAACTAATTTGTTTTATTTAGATTAATTAGAATTTTTTTTACAGATTTTCTAAGCAATCTGCTCAACACTGCTAAAATAGTCATGAGAGTATTATGATGTCATAATAATTTCATTTTAATAGATGTTGTTTAATGACTTGTTTATGACTTGTTGATGTATTATCCCTTCTTACTGTAGCATATTCAACGGCTAAATGATATGAATAATATTCCTGTGCTTCACCTCATAGGGTTCCCGCACTCCCTGTAAAGAACCTGACTGGATCTGGACCGGTGCACCCGGCGTTAGCAGGTTAGACAACACCTGCTTTCATTCCTGTACACATAGTGTTTAGCAGTTTGTTGCTTATCATTATCTTAAGCCTTTTTCCTTATTTCCGTATCATTTTCCTGCTTTTTCTTTGTGTGACTCTGTGTGCATGTGTGTTTGGATGTGTGTGTGTTGGGTGGGTGGGTGTGGGTGTGTATACATTTGTGTACACACCCTGCTCTCCCTCTTTCTCTATTTATGTCTATGTGTGTCTGTGTGTTTACATGCCTGTGTGTGTGTTTTTATATGCCTCTGTGTGTAACTGTATGTGCGTATGCATGTGAGTTTGTGTGCTCACATGCCTCTCTCTCCTTCCCTCTCTCGCTTTTTGTCTGTCTCTCGCTCTCTTGCTCTCTTTTTTATGTTTTGAGTTTTTGTCAAATGATTATTTTTGGGATTGCTAAAAGATGCATGTTGAGAGTTTGCAATTTGACAAATGTTGTTTACATTGTTAAAAAGATATCAAGTCTGTTTTTTTTGTTAAATAAAGACTTGTTTTAAAATGTCAAATTCTCTCTCTCTCTCGCTCTCTCTCTTTGTGTGAGTTTGTGTGCTTGCATGCCCCTCTTGCTCTCGCTCTGTCTCTCTCTCTGTGTATGGTGTGTGTGTGTGTGTGTGTGTGTGTGTGTGTGTGTGGGTGTGGGTGTGTGTGTGTGTATGTGTGTGCGCGTGCGTGTGTGTCAGGTATGACAGGTATCTTAATGTGTGCGGCAGGATTGCCGGTGTGTCTGACCCGGGCCCCAAAGCCCATACTGCACCCGCCTCCCATTAATAAGAGTGATATGAAGCCTGTGCCAGGGGTCAATGGCATTCGACGCAAAACCAAGAAGAAGCACCTGCGGAGAGGTAGGATCAAGGAAATTGTGATAGCACTTCACAGAATAAAAGAATAAAAGCTTATAAATGCATTGAGGAGAGACAGTGACCAGCCACTGAGAGTCACTGGATTTCTCTGTCTGGATAATAAAGAATGGTATCAGCCAGGCGGCCTGTCAATCTATTGTTAAGCACCAGAGCACAACCATTATAGGACACAAATCGGCTTAAACCTTTTGCAGTGATGATCAAAGGGCAAGAAATGCTCTTCTAAATACCCCTGTTATTCTCAGTTTAGTTGAGTTTCTATAAAACTGTCACAATAACCTTTGCCCAAATCTGCCAACCATGATGATTCAGGAGTGCCCTTCTGTCCTTGTCAAGAGGGTAGTGTTAAAGGATAACGGCTGCTAGCACTGAATTTTGATTAAATGGGGCAAAAAATGTGTTACTCTAACAGTTCTGTGGATGTTACACTGCATTAAGATTGACAGAGTCACATGGAAAGAAATGTAATTAACAGAGGACTATTGTACCGGACTGATTTGCTAAAAGATCTGGTGTTTGTTAGCTTGCATGGCTTTGGGCTTGAATAAGTCCAGGTCGATGGATACTGTGGAAACTACGGGGCTCCCAAGAGGGTCGTTGTCCTAATTGATCACTGAGGCTGTCGAGTTTTCAGCCCTGCACTGCGCCTGTCCTCTCACTCAACCCTCCTCCCCGAGCTCACCACTACACACACAAAACCTCAGTGCAAACCTGAACGGGAAGAAGACACCATAGACTGATGATTGAGGCCAAAATGGCCAAAATGCCAGCTTGTGGGGAAGAGAGAGCAAGAGAGAGAGAGAAAGAGAGAGAGAGAGAAAGGGAGCGAGAGAAGGAGAAAATTTTTGAATTTTTAAAACAAGTCTTTATTTAACAAAAAAATGATCAGAAAACAGGCTTGAAATCTTTTTAACAACAAAAACAATATTTGCCCATTTACTAACACTCAACATGCATCTTTTAACAATCCCCAAAATAATCATTCAACAACAACTCAAAACATAAAAAATAAATAAATTAAAAAAAATAAAAATCAGGTAAGACCCCTTTTATCTGAGCCCTGCAGCAAAAACCAGCTCATCCTCTATAGTTGAACAGGCTATATTTGAAACCAAAAATAAAATTCTGCTTGCAAAAACTTTCCCCAGATGATCTAAATAAATTTTCTAATAGCAGAAACAGGGGTGTAAGCCTCACACATTCTAAAAAACAATGAAAAACTGTTTCTCTCTGGGCACAATAGGGACAGTTGTAATTTACATTAGGGTTTAGCAAAGAAACAAAAGCATTGACCACCACTATGCCATGCAAGACCCTCCACTGAAGATCACCAGCTTTTTTAATTAATGGTGTTTTCTATAAAACCCTCCAGACTGGCTTCACATTCTCTCCCTAGTCCAGCTGGGCTCTCCGGGTTGTATCAGTCCGACCACTCAGTTTTTCTTTATTCAGGATTTTTACCATCATACTATACATGGCCACACATTCAGACTCACATAGAGAACATTTCCCAAATCTAAAAAGGGCCCCGTGCAATTTGTCAGATCAGGAACAATTTTTAATGGATCTTCAAAATTGGGATGAATAAAATCACTACAGTATGATGTCAAAAGTTCCCATTCTTCTTCTGTGAGTTGACCATTCCACTTACATAGCACCCGACTAATGAGGCATGCAGATTTCACTCCCAGGTGAGGTGCTAGTGCAGCAGCATTGTCAAGATTGGGCCCAGCCAGCACCACCACCTGACCCAACGTGAGGACCTTTGCCTTTTAGAAGCCAGCTCAGAGAGTCAGAATAGCCCATTTTCCCCTTCTTAAACATATTCCACACTCTTATGAGCCCACAATAAAAACCAGGTAATCCGTTGAGGTTTGACTTATCAAGATCCATTAAAAAAAAAAAGGCAAGTCCATTCCGAGTCCACAGCAACGTTGAAGTATTGCACAGGCTGCTGGTCTCCACACTAAATCTCTAGGCCCAGTGAGCAATCTCTGAATGAACTGAAGGCGGAAGGCTGCACCCCTAGTGGCCAAATGGATCAGCCCTTGACCCCCTTCATCTTTAGGAAGGTACAGCACATGCTGAGGAATCCAGCGCAAGTTGTCCCAGAAAAAGTTCACCAGCACAGCCTGAATCTTGGCCAGGAGATTGGTTGGAGGATCAACACATGTTAACCGATGCCATAGATTTGATGACATCAGGTTGTTGATTACCAACATGCAACCCCTATATGACAGTTTTGGTAGAATCCATTTCCACTTCTTAAGATGCGCTTCTACTTTTTCCAAAACATTCTCCAAATTCTTATTTGAAAAAGTTTCATTCCCCACAAACACTCCCAGCTTTTCATCCCTCCCCTTTTCCATTTCCCCCAGCTATGGTTTAAATAGTGCTACTGCCTAGTGGATACCTCGGGAGAGGAATAGGCTATGGGAGTAAACCCCTACAGAAAATCAACGTCCACAGTGCTGTTGTTTATTGTTTTTCTTGTCCTTTTGTATGTGTTTAAGTAGGAGAGTACAGCTTGCATCGTGTGTGGCTGCCGGTTCTCCCTCTTGTAGCTCCCCTTCCCATCCACCCCTGTATGTTTTGTTTATCTGTTCTTGTTGCACCCCGTTTATTGTAAAGCGACTTTGAGTGTAAGAAAAGCGCTATATAAGTTTGATTTATTATTATTATTATTATGTCAACCCCCCAGGTAACATGAGTTTACCATTCAGTCCCTCTCCTACCACTAGTGCCTGACTTTTCCCCCATTTTACCCTAGCTGATGATATCTGACCAAACTTGTTAAAATTTTTTACTAAGACATCAACGTCTCTTTGGTCCTTTACAAACACAGCTACATCATCTGCATAGGCAGAGAGCTTAAAGGTTGCGCTGCAACCAGCAAAAGTGACTCCAGACAACTCACACCTCAATTTATGCAACAGGGCCTCGATGGCCCCAGAGAGTACAATATTCCAGACAAAGAACATCCCTGCCTAATTCCCCTTTGAATCTTAAAAGGAGCACTCAAACCACCATTCATTTTAAGTACACTCTCAATGTCACTGTACAAAACCTTGATCTTAGCTATATAACCTGGGCTGAAACCGAAAGCCTTCACGGTTTGCAACAAGTGTTGGTGTTCAACCTGGTCAAAAGCCTTTTCCTGATCTATGGAAATAAGACCAGTTTCAACTCCCATTGAATTAGAGACATCCAAAACATCCCTAATTAAAGTAATATCAGTGATCAGCCTACCGGACACACAGTAAGTCTGGTCAACATGGATAATCTTCTTCATCACTTTTCTCAGTCTGTTTGCTAACATCCTAGAAAAGATCTTGTAATCAGTGCAGAGCAGGGAAACTGGTCACCAGTTCCTAATAACCTGCAAATCCCCTTTCTTTGGCAAGAGAGTAATGACGGCACCGCGTTTGAGCATATTAGCTCCTTCACGCCTCAGGGCGCATACATTTCTGATGGCCGTACGGTCGCTCCATCCCACTTCTGACACCAATGTAGCGAATTCGGGGGACAACGCAACCACAGGAGCTGCCGCGGCCGGGAAGCGAACCCGCATCGCCCGAAACGCAGGAGACATCGCTAACCGCTCGACTAAAGGCTCAGACCCGCGAGCCAGCGGCCAGCGTGTCTACTTATCCATGCACGTTACACTATCAAGAAACTTAACTACGGCACTGTACATTCTGGATGCTGATTTTATGCTTCCCATATCACCCACCGCGAGGCAGCCCTCCTCCACCGAATATCTGACCACCGGAGCCACTTTAATTGCATGCCGACGTGTCAACTTCCCAAACGCCGTCCCTCCACCTCCCACAGCGGCCATATTGCCCCGCTAGGCCGGTAGCACCGCTAGCGAAAATAAAACAACTCCACTTAAACCGACCACCGAAAAAAACTAACTAAAAACAAACAACAACAAACCCACAGAAAGCACGTGCAAAAGGACAAAAAAAGTCAAAGTTTTAGAAACTCGCTCACACCGAAGCAACACGCTGCTACTCCGTACACACACTCGCACTTCCGCTCAGAGAGAGAGAGAGAGAGAGAGAGAGAGAGAGAGAGAGAGAGAGAGAGAGAGAGAGAGAGAGAGAGAGAGAGAGAGAGAGAGAGAGAGAGAGAGAGAGAGAGAGAGAGAGAGAGAGAGAAGAATATGACATAGGTCTATGACAGGAATGGGGTTCTACAGACAGAAGGGTGAGATTTAGGTTTATCATGCTCTGGTTGCTGCTCAGAAGGAAAAAATAGGCCAGACTGGCTCTTGATCCGGCTAATGAAGCCATCAAAGCGCGACAGGAAAATGCATAAATGAGTCTCCTCACTCTCTCCTTTTCGCCACCTCCTCTTTCCCCTTACCCCTTTCTATTATTCTATCTTTCCTCAGGCTACACTGTCTTCCTTGGTTCTTCTCTCCCCTTCATTTCACTTAGTCCTTTTCTCTCTCTCGCTCCTCGGCTCTCTCTCTCGCTCTCCCTCCCTCTCGCTCTATCGCTCTCTCTCTCCCTCCCTCTCTCGCTCTCTCTCCCTCTTTCGCACGCTCTTTCTCGCCGTATCTCTATCTCCCTCCCTCCCACACTTCCCTCCTCTGTTCTCCAGCCATTCCTCAAATGCACAAACACAAAACGTCGGGGGAAAAGAGGTTGCCTGTAAGCGTATTAAGGCTGTAAACTGTGGGTGTGTTCTCAGCCATGCTACCCTGGCTGCACACAGGGGATTATCTATGTGTGGTGATGGCTCATTGTTTTGTGACGGTTTGAAGGTGACCTCCTCTTCAACATCAAACACTCCCATACCGTACCCACAAACACTCACACTTCCAGCCACATGTGCGCTATATGTACTTGGAACTCATCCCAATCACGTATAGTGGACATCAAACCTTGTTTACTCTGAGGAGTGATTTGATTAACCCGTTATGATGGCCATTCCTCATCTACAGATATACAGTCACTATTACAAACAGAGATCATCTAGTGCTTCATGTTGCGATTTATCTATTCCAGCACAGGACACCCACATTATATTGCCTACTTTCTTCCAAGAGTGTTTGAGTATATCTGAGCATGCGTATGTGTGTTTATATACTATGTATGCGTGGATATGTGTAAGAGACACTTTAATCTGTCTTTAGTGATCATCTCATCCATCCAATGTTGCATTGATAGATGTAATGTTGTTTTATCACAAGGAAAAAACCCAGAGGACGTGGTGCGGAGATACACAGAGAAGATTAAAGTGGTCCCAGACGAGGTAAGAAAAGACAAACACACACACACACACACACACACACACACACACACACACACACCTGTTGTGTCCTATCCATTCACCCAGTCACAATCATACCGAGAGAAAGAGCGAGAGAGAGAGATCTTGAATGTAGGTTATTTCCCAGACATCTGGAATCGTGGTCTCATTACGCCGATTTTTAAAAACGGAGGTAAATCAAACCCTGATAATTACAGAGGCATTTGTGTGAACAGTAATCTGGGGAAGTTTTCTGCAACATTATAAATTCTCGGCTCATATACTTCCTTACGAAACGCAATGTCCTGAGCAAAAGTCAAATTGGATTCATTATCAAATCACCGCACATCAGACCATATTTAAACCCTACACACCCTGTTTGACAAATATGTTTATCAAAATAAGAACAAAATATTTGCATGTTTAATTGACTTCAGAAAAGCATTTGATTCAATAAGGCACAATGTTTTATTTTACAAACTACTTGAAAGTGGTGAAGGGGGTAAAACATATAACTTAATAAAATCCATGTATACAAACAACATGTGCAGCATCAAGACTGGACACAAGAGAACATCATTTATTTCTAAAGACGTGGGGGGAGATAAGGCTGTTGTTTATCACCTGCCCTGTTCAACATTTATATTAATGAATTGGCCACCATGTTGGAACAGTCCACAGCAACTGGTCTTACACTTCAAAACTCGGAGATCAAATTCCTGCTGTACGCAAACAATTTAATATTGTTAACTCCAACGAAAGATGAACTTCAACAGAGTTTGAACATACTTCAATGTTACTGTCAGACCTGGGCCCTGGCAGTTAATATCAAAAAATCCAAACAATGATATTTCAAGAGCCAGATGTCAGAGAAACAATTATCATTTTACAACTGGAACACATAATAGAAAACTTTGGAATATAATTATTTAGGCTTGAAAATAAGTTCTACAGGAAATTTCACCCAGCAGTCAAGGAACTGAGAGAGAAAGCATGCAAGGCATTTTATGCAATCAAAATACAAATTCACATTCAGATTCCAATTTTAACTTGGCTCAAATTACTTCAATCAATTATCAAACCCATTCTGCTCTATTGAAGTGAAATGTGGGGCCCTTAAACAAACCTAAACTTTGAACAATGGGAAAAACATCCAATTGAAAATGCACACACTGAATTTTGTAAAAGCATCCTGCAGGTGCACAGGACAACAACTAATAATGCCTGCAGAGCTGAATTGGGCCAATTTCCATTATTATTGAAAATCCAAAAATGATCAATTAAATGTTGGCTTCATCTAAAAGAAAGTGACTCCACTCCTACCACCACAAAGCCCCACAGAGCCAAGAGATGAGCAAAGACTCTTGGCTCTGCAGGGCTTTGTCATTCAGCTGTCACCTCACTCAGCTGGTCTCGACACTCTGTTCCAGTCCAAGCAGTATTCTGCCTCAGGACCAGTCTGACACCAGGACTATCAGAGTCAACCAAATTATAACACAACAGAAACAAAAGTATCTCACCTATTGGAACACAAAATCACACACACAAAGCATAATGCAATGCTATCTGGCCATAAAAAGACAGTACACTGTGGCAACCTACCTGACCAAAGTGACTGATGTTAAACACAGAAACATGTTAACAAGGTACAGACTGAGTGCTCATAGCCTGGCCATTGAAACAGGCAGATATAAGAAAACATGGCTGCCAAAAGAGGAGTGACTGTGCCAACAGTGTGGAGGAACTGCTGTAGAGACAGAGCAGCACTTCCTCACACAGTGCCCAACATTTAAACTTATCAGGGAACAGATTTTCCCAAAATTCAGCAATAAACACCCACAATTTATTAAATCAGATAATGACAAACTAAAAATTATACTGGGGGAAATGAAAGACAGTTGCATTCTCGCAGGACAGTTTATCTCTGTGTGCCACCACATGAGGGAATCAGAATGACCTGCTGATCTACATCAGCCCTCAGTTTTAAGTTACCTTCTTTTTATTTATGTAGTATGTGTATATATTATTGTCTACTTTCTGTGTGTATATTTGTTAACATTTGTTATTTGTACAACGCTTTGGCAATACTGTATCTTGTAATGTTCATGCCAATAAAGGAATTTGAATTTAAGAGAGAGAGAGAGAGTGAGAGAGAGAGAGAGAGAGAGTGTGTGAGTGTGTGAGTGAGTGAGAGTCTGGATTATATTCAAACCCTTACAAAGCATTGTAGCACCTGAAATGCTCAGTAATGCAGAATGGCATCTTAATGTGTTTTGTACACTCCTCCAGGACTGTACCATCTGCATGGAGAGGCTGGTGATGTCATCAGGCTATGAAGGTGTGCTGCAGCACAAAGGCATTAAGCCAGAGTTGGTAGGCAAGCTTGGCAAGTGTGGGCACATGTACCATCTGCTGTGCTTGGTGGCCATGTACAACAATGGCAATAAGGTGAGTAAAATCTTGTGAGACAGACATTATGGTGTCATTCTAGGATGAAATCATACCCTTGTGTGACTTGAATTGGATTAGATTGCAATGGATTGAATTTCCTCGAGAGAAATGCACTTACTGTTTGATTGGATTACATTGCACTGACTCGTTATCAGACCTATATATTGTTCTGTGAAGATGGAGATTTTTCTTTTTATATCTCACAAACCATAGTAATGTACCAGTAAGTCCTGCCAGCCAAAGACTTAATCATTTTTATTATGCAATTTTGAATGTTATTGATGTCATACTATACAAACTTAGATGTACTTTTACCTGGATTATTTTTTATGCATTTAAATCCAGGATGGCAGTCTTCAGTGCCCGACATGCAAGGCTATTTATGGGGAAAAAACAGGCACTCAGCCCCCTGGGAAAATGGAGTACCATGTCATCCCTCATTGCCTTCCTGGATACACAGACTCCAAGACCATCCGCATTGTTTACGACATTCCTGCTGGCATCCAGGTCGGGATTTAATGCTCCAAAATACAAGTGTCTTCATTTGACCAACCTACTGTCACTCCTTTCTTAATCAATGCCCTTTTATCATACTCGATCATCATTTTCACTATAGATTTGCAAACAGTTATACAAGCACTGCAGTAACGGCGACAATATCAACATATCAGATGACATTACAAAACTACTGGGGCAACCAATTAGAGATGAACACTAAATTTGACTACTAATCGGTGTTTTGTTACCATGGTAACATAATGACACTACAGAGGGCTGAACAAGTTAACATTAATACTCGAAAGGTGATTTCACTCCCTGACAAAGAACATCATACCTTGCATCATACGCCCTCAGTCAGGAGGCATGAAGTTGCGGAGGGGAGGAGAGTGGAGAATTGAGCTGCACATCTCACTTTGGCTATGAAGCTGAGATTTCATACAGAATACAATAAACTGGCCTTTCACACCAGAGGAGTGGGCTTTGTGTCCCAGGGGAGGGAGCCTGCTGGGACTGTCTGACCACTCAATTCTGCAGCTCAGCACAGCACGCCATGGGACCTATCAGCGGACTCACTGATCTCTCGCTTTCTCTCGCTCGCTATCTCTCTCTCTCTCTCTCTCTCTCTCTCTCTCTCTCTCTCTCTCTCTCTCTCTCTCTCTCTCTCTCTCTCTCTCTCTCTCTCTCTCTCTCTCTCTCTCTCTCTCTCTCTCTCTCACACACACACACACACCATGTCACCTTAATTGTGGGGACCCCTCATTGACTACATTCATTCATTCCCTAGCCCTTAAACAATGTTACAATTTCATTTAGCAGATGCTTTTATCCAAAGCGATGTACATCTGAGCATTAATACAACACAAGCAAGGATCTAGTCAGGGGACAACAATGCAAGTAACTGCCAAAAAAAAAGAGGTTCAAGTCCGATAGGACATAGGTGTCAACAGGCAGTGCACAAAGGCAGTGCATAGAAGTGATTTTTTTGTATTTCTATTAATACCATCAGGTGTGGAGGTTTTCGTGAAAGAGCTGGGTCTTTAGCTTCATCATAAAGATAGAGAAGGACTCAGCGGATCGAATGGAGTTTGGTAACTTGTTCCACCACCGCAGAACTACAGAAGAGAAGAGTCTGGCTAGTGAGTTAGGGCCCCGTTGTGGCGGAAGTGCTAGGTACCTTCCATTGGCAGAGTGTAGTGAGCAGGACTGAGTGTAGACCTGAATGAGGAAGTTCAGGTAAGTGGGAGCCGTTTTAGTTGCTGTTTTGTAAGCGAGTATTGAGGTTTTGAATTTGATGCGGTCAGCTACTGGGAGCCAGCGGAGGGATATGAACAGCGGGGTGACATGTGCTGTTTTGGGTTGGTTGAAGACCAGACGCATTCTGGATCATTTGTAGAGATTTGAAAGTGCATGCAGGGAGACCTGCCAGTAAGAAGTTGCAGTAGTCAGTGCATGATATTACAAGAGTCTGTACCAGGAGTTGTGCTGCATGCTCAGACAGGTAGGGTCTAATTTTCCTGTCGTTGTACAGGGCAAATTGGCACGACTGAGCAATCGAGGCCACATGAACCTTAAAGGTTAGTTGGTCATCATGAAACCCAGGTGTTGTAAGGATGGACTGGCTGGGATGACAAGGAGCTCAGTCTTAGATAGGTTAAGCTGAATATGGTGTTCTTTCATCCATGCAGTGATATCAGCAAGGCATGGCGATATCCGTGCCGAGACTGTGAGGTCCTCTGGCAGGAATGATAGGAAGAGCTGGGTATCATCAGCATAACAATGGTATGAGAAACCATGGGAGTGGATTATTGCACCAAGTGAGGTGGTGTATATTGAGAAGAGAAGGGGACCGAGCACTGACCCTTGAGGCATCCCTGTGGCTAAGCCATGTAGTTTGGAGACTTCTCCCCTCTCAAAGATACTCTAAAAGATCTCCCTGAGAGGTAGGTAAGACATGAACCAGTGGAGGGCAGATCCTGAGATACCAAGCTCAGTGAGTGTGGAAAGGATGATTTGGTGGTTAACCGTGTCAAAGGCAACTGACAGATCTAGCAGCAATAAAGCTGAGGACTGACTAGCAGCTCTAGCCAAACACAGCGATTCCATTAGTGACAGGAGTGCAGTCTCGGTAGAGTGACCCTGCTGAAAGCCAGACTGATTTGGATCACATAGATTTTTTTCAGAAAGGAATTCAGAGACTTGATTAAAGACCGTGCGCTCAAGTAAAAGGGTAGATGTGAAACCACTCTGTAGTTTTCAACCTGGGCTGGGTTGAGTGTAGGTTTTTTGAGCAGTGGGGTGACCCGAGTTTGCTTAAATGCAGTGGGGAACACACCCATTGTAAGCGAGGAGTTGACGATGTGTGTGACTGTGGGATTAAGTGCAGAGGAAATGGTATGTTGAAGGTTGGATGATATTGGGTCCAGTGGACAGGTAGTGGGACGAGAATCCAGCAGAAGCTTGGAGACTTCCTCCTCGGTCAGAGGGGGAGAATGAAATGAGTGAGGCACTGTTAGCTGGCAGCAGTAGACAGAGTTGGTCAGGCTCAGAGAACTGGTTACTGATGGTAGAAACCTTATCAGTAAAGTATGAGGTGAACATGTCTGGAGTGAGCAGAGTGGAAGTTGGAGGAGGAGGCAGATTGAGGAGTGAGCTAAAAGCACAAAACATTTTTGGAGCATCAGTGGCACCACAGATCTTGTTCTGATAGTAAGTGATCTTAGCTGTTTTTAAGCTGGAGGAGAGTGATGCTAGGTGACACTGATAGTCACTGAGGTCAGTGGACTCTCTGGTTTTATGCCATTTTCCCTCTGCCACTCTTAAACCTAACCTCATCCATCATAACTACATGCCTAACCTTAACCCTTACCCAAACCTCAACCTAATCCTAATTCTCTTAACCCTAAACCCAAGTCCTAACCCTAAAATAGACCCTTTTCCTCATGGCGACCCATAAAATGCCCCCAGTGTAGGTGGTTTCAGATTTTTATATCCTAATGGGGACATTCGGTCGCTGTTAGGATAGAAGAACCTAGTACACACACACACCCACACCCACACCCACACCCACACACACACACACACACACACACACACACACACACACACACACACACACACACACACACACACACACACACACTTCCTCTTCCTCATGCTCACTCATTTACTGAAACCACTCTATAAACATCCTCTCTGACTGAGGGAAGGAAATTATTCCACACCATAGTCCTAAGACTCTAAAGGTGTGCAGCAGAGTAGCAAGATAAAGAAAGATCCAACACGTTGCCAAATCTCCATAAATGGACATACGTTTAACATTGTGATGTTATTGCACTGGTTCAGTGACAAAGCACTGAGTTTCACAATGCATACCGGTGTAGTGTACGTGCTACAGGTCCTCACAAACTGTATAAATTATGAACATTGTGCTAGGAATTGGATGTTGGAAAGTATATATCACTCTACTGCATATGAATTTAGCGTTTTTTTTTGTTTTTGCTTGCTACATTAAAGAGACTTGTCATCCAGTATGACTGCAATTATAGAGGAGATGTGTAGAGTTTACTGTTCCAGTATTATATGATGAAGATAAGTACTGTGCACTTTAGTGGTAATATTGTGGAGTTTCTTATGCACTGTTATAGTGTATATACAATATGTACTGTATAGTATAGTATAGTATAAAATATGAAGAGATTGAGGTTAAGGTGGAGAATATTTTTAATTCTAGCTTTAAAGGCAAGGTCTTTAAATACTGTAATAAGTGGCACATCCCTGAAGTGACATGATTTAATGCAAGGGCCAGTGCAAGCATGCAAGCAATGTTATTGGTGCAAGCTAGTCTTGTGGGTGCTGTTGACATTTTCTCTACAATTAAGTTCTAATTGAAAAGGGACAAGTAGTCTTGAATGTTTCTGTTCTTGGCATTTTCTCCAGACCAATGAACACCCAAACCCAGGGAAGAAGTTCAGTGCTAGAGGATTCCCTCGGCACTGCTACCTCCCCGACAATGAAAAAGGCAGGAAGGTAAGCTGTGACACTGATCCAACAAGTGACGGTGTGAAATGAAAATACTCAAACATAGTGTAATGAAATGTAGATTGTTTGTGGTTTGAATCACAATGTCCATTGTGTGCATAATAAATGGCATATTTATGCTAGTACTTCATCCATATGTCACACTGTTGGATTCTGAAGCACACCGCCAGGCCCAGTCATGCTTTGAGACTTTGCTCAAATGCAAAAATGTATTTATCTTTTGCTGAAAGGTCAAACTGAATTGTATTTATTTTGTTATTATTTCATCGTGTTGAGGGTGGGTGTATGGGGATGTCAGTATAACAAATTGACAAAAACCAACACTTTGTAAAACTGCCATCCCTCCTATCTATGCCCTATCCCGCTCTGTGATATATCTTAATCAAGGAACTTTAGCATACATAAGTAAATCGTATCCATATTCGAGATTTGCACACAAGACACATGTTCTTACACTCAGGGTAAGAAAATCCATTATGGTTAAGATGATGTAAGTGTGTGGCTACCTTTTAAAAATGATTTTTATTTTCTAAGCCTCACCACATTCGGCACACTATCCACCAGACCCCGCTATCCCCCTTAGAAATCTTTTACAAATCGACCACTGTTCATGGATTTATAATTCAACTCGTTTATCATCGGTAGAATAAATTGTTCAGCAGCTATTTGTGTCTGCTAAACCTCCCTAGGATCACACAAAGCTTTTTGTGCAACATTTTCTTATTTTTTTTGGGGGGGGGGTCCCCGACTAACCAGAGGAGGCGCTAGTGCAGCGACCAGGACACATACACACATCCGGCTTGCCACCCGCAGACAAAGCCAATTGTGTCTTTAGAGACGTCCGACCAAGCCGGGGGTAACACGAGGATTCGAACCAGCGATTCCCGTGTTGGTAGGCAACGGAATAGACCGCTACGCTACCCGGGTGCCGCTTGTGTAACATTTTCAAGCACTGTCTAAATTGTCATTGCCTTTAAGTTTTGTTGTTGAGGACCACCATAACAGAATGTTCTGTCTCGCCTGCTGTCGAAAGTTGGCGACAACCCTTCATCCATTTTCTTTCGGTATTTCCAGGTCCTCAAGCTTCTGATCATGGCCTGGGACCGCCGCCTCATCTTCACCATCGGCACGTCCAGCACCACGGGCGAGTCGGACACGGTGGTGTGGAACGAGATCCACCACAAGACGGAATTCGGCTCCAACCTGACAGGTCACGGCTACCCCGACCCCAACTATCTGGACAACGTCCTGACTGAGCTGTCAGCCCAAGGGGTCGGTGAAGATAACCTGAAGGACTAGGAGTCGGCTGAGTCGAGGTAGAGAACCAACACCCGGTACCCCCGTCTCCCAGAGGGCCGACCGCCATGCAGCCGACCACACCCAACAGCTCCTGCAGATTTGTGGGCAGTGGAGCGATGGAAATTAGGCAAACGAAATAAAGCAAATTAATCAGTGTTTTGATTCAGTAACACTGTTACTGTTACTTACTTTACATCACCCACAACTCAAGATCTCCCTCTCTGCTGTCCATTGATCCATGCCTTGGAGCATGTGTGTTCTTGCCAAATTCTCTAATAGGATAAGGGACCGTAAAGGCTTGGTGAGTTATGGGTTCCCTGTTATTAGCTGCAGGTAAATGGTCTGCAAATCCCTTTTAGATGACATACCAAAACATTTCCTCTGCACTTGAGGCAAAGCAACGAGGGGGGTCCGAGGCATAAAGAGGTATATCTGTAAATGCTCTTCTCCCACTTGCATGGCCCAGACTAACGCTGCATAATGAATGTTGACCACATATCTGCGACTTCTGCAAAGAGAACTAGATTTTCAGTGACATACGTATCTATTCAAACATAGGGCAATGTGTTGACGGTCACAGTTATAGCTGGATTTTGTACAAAAATTAACTAAAATTAAAAGTTTGTCGCTTTACCCTTTTTTCTAAATGTCATAATGAGGTAATAACTGTTTTGTTGAGGCTCGAGACTTGGTCTTGAGTTTTTGAAAGATATTTCCTCAGATTTCAATGACTATTAGTCAGCAGGTTTGAATGGACAGAAGCGGCTTTAAGGTGGCAGTGGGGATCTCCGACCCACCATGGCGGTATTGTCTGGTTCTGATGGATCTGGTAGGTCACTCTGTAAAGTCAGGGTATATTGTGTAAGTGCATGTACAAGGCGAGCTGAAGGCAAAGAAATACCAGTGTGTCACGGTAAATGCATATTTTAGTGATAACATAGTAAACTGTCTTTGAAAGAAGACATGGCATAGGTTAAACAAGCATCTTACCAATCACTTCGATGCTTGTGCAGAACTGGTCCAACTTGAAAGGCTGAGTTAGTGCAATAGGGTCCGCTACCTTCCAAGGTTAGAGTCGTTTGTTTTGTTGACACGGTGATGACGGTGACCTCTGTGGATAAAGTCTGCATTATTATTCTCCCAGCGGAGGAAACTGAGGCGTTGGCACAATCCATCACACTCACCGTACACGGGGTTGAGCATGTATATGCATGCTCTGCGGCGTTATGCTGGGTGTAAGTCTCCTAAGTCAAAAGCTGAACATGTTTGGTGGAGAGGAATAGGCCTCTCCGAGACCAACCAATTCCCCTTGAGGATCCATCTTTGGCAAAGCTGCTGTCACACTGGCCTGTGATCTACAAGCCTCCTGTGGGCGTGTTTTGGCATTGGGCTGTGGAGTGGTCCCTGCTGTTTGTTTGTGCAGCAGTGGACCTTTCCTTCTCTGATCTCACCGAGGCTTGTTAGATCTAAGTCTGATGTATGGGCCCACTTCCTCTCCTCCTCCTCCTCTTCTTTCACCTACTCCACCACCTCCTCCTCAGCGGTAGAAACGACGTCTTCAAGGGGCAATCTGAATGTCGTTCTAGATTGGAGTTGGAAGTTGGTGTTTAACTGGGAATTACCACTTTCTCTACTCTTTCCTTCCCCGCCAGACTCTATGCCTGCCAGCTAAAAAAAACAACTTTGAAGGCCCTCACTGAAAATCTTTCCCCTAAGATAAAAGTCAACCAGGTGTTGCATAATTCTTCATAAATGTGTATGATCAATTTTAATGAGCAGAAATGTTAGCGTTGATGGGGTGGACGCCCACTTGTGGCTTTAATGTGCTGAATATTTGGGAGTGAATCATAGTCTTCCATGGCACTTTGAGGCAACAAATTTCCTTTAGTCAGTCCTTTCATTTTTAGGAAAATGTTCTGAATTGTACTGGCAACAATATTTTTTTTTAAGTTGATGTTTATAAACGGGCGTGTAATGCTTTGAGAAAAATATACATATAATATACATTTGAAGATGTGCTATACCTTTTAATTCAAGCTCAATTTGAGTCTATGGTGTAAGTTTAATTTATTTTTATACTCTTCTATATAGAAAAAGTGAAGACATTGACTTGCCCACATATCTATATCCAGGCACATATTGACATGAATACATAAAAAAAACTGGCAATGATGAAATTGTCAGTGCGTCAGGGACTGTTGAAATATGTATGACATGTTATGGACGTCTTATATTACCAGTAGTCTTAGCGTATGCTGCTGTCATTACCTTAATGTAGAACCTGTGTAGTCGATCCTCTGAGGGATTCCAATAAATACAGTAAATGTGTCTTTATTATTGGTGGGGGAGCTTTAGCAGCATGACGATGGCCGTCCCCCGGATGGGCCATTTTTTTTATTTTTTTTAACTTCTTCACATCGAGGAATGGATACAGTCAGCATTCTTTACCCATCTTGAGAGTGAACAGCAGACCTGGGTCCAAGAGAATTTGCAAATAATTCTCTGTTTATTTTAACCCGCCTTGGAGAACTGGATGGTGGGGGTTTACCTTATGGGGGCAGCGTGGATAGGGGGGGGGGTCTCGACCGGGGACGACTCCGCTGAACTAGATCACTTCACAGAGCTAGCATGTGATTTTCTAAAAGGTCTGCCACTTCTTGTGTTGCCCTAGGCCTCGAACCCTACCCGTCAGTCAGCTGGGTAGGATAAAATAATTCAGTGAAAATTATTCATAACTCCTATTTGGTCCAGGTCTGGCCATACCGTATTTCCCGGACGTTTTTTTTTTTTGCTCGTCTGGCTGGTCCTGCGACTTCCATTCCACTCCATTATCCAATCCTGCTCTCAGGGTCACGGGGATGCTGGAGCCTATCTCAGCAGTCATTGGGCGGCAGGTGGGGAGACACCCTGGACAGGCCGCCAGGCCATCACACGGCCCGCCCACACACATACACTCCCCACCCACATACACACATTCACACCTAGGGACAATTTAGTATGGCCGATTCACCTGACCTACATGTCTTTGGACTGTGGGAGGAAACCGGAGCCCCCCGGAGGAAACCCACGCAGACACGGGGTGAACATGCAAACTCCACACAGAGGAAGACCCGGGACGACCCCTAATGTTGCATTACCCCGGGGCTCGAACCCAGGAGCTTCTTGCTGTGAGGCGACCGCGCTAACCACGGGCCACCGTGCCGCCCGGTCCTGCGACTTATACAACGCAATTTTTTGTCGGACGAATACGCTGATTTCAACTAAGGCCACTAGATGGCACTGTTTAATCTTGTGACTCAATTGAAAATACTGTACCAACCCATTCAAATGCGACTAATACACCGAAGCGAGTCGTAGTCCGGGAAATACGGTAGTTGTGTATTTTGCCTGTTCCATACCAAGTTTTCTCCTTCACAGCTTTTTGACACCATTTCTACGGGATAGCAGAACAGAATGCGCCCAATCTATCAGGGAATTGTCATTTGAAGTAGTTTTGTTCAGTAGAGCTGTACAAATGCAAGTGTATTCTTCATCAGCTTTGCTTTTTCTCTGTGTTTGGGTCCAGTAGTATGAATGGAGAACTTGTGTGGTGCACGCCCTTTAGACTTTTCAGGTTGAACAGAGGAACGTGGTGGAGAAAGAACGATGTTGACGAACTTATTTGTTCTTTGCCTGGGTTTGAGAAGAAAGGACTGTGTTTATGCAATTTATTGTACGTCAGAATTAATATATAATTGGTTACACTTTACAATATGGGAACATCAATTAACCGGTAAGAAGCATCAACGAACGGTTATCTAATAATCATTTACTGACGGTGTTCATCGTTTACTAATATTAGTTAGCACCTTAATGAACCTGTAAACCCTTAATAAATGTTAACGAGAGAAATTGGTTAACGGTTACTTGACGCTTATTAATGCTTGATACTGCGTTAACTAATGTTAATAGGATTAGTTAACTGTTAGCTAGCTGTTGGTTGATGCTTATCACTGCGTTAGCTCGTGCTAATTAATGTCCCTTCCTTTTAAGCGAAATGATATCGGTTGTGTTTTCTTCGTGGGGTGTCTATCTCCAGGTTTATAAATAAAGGGGGCGTGATCCGAGGTGGTTGGAAGGCTCTGCATTGGAAGACATATATTTTTGATGTCAGTTTAAAAAAAAAAGATTGTCTTCAACTGAACTTTCAACATATACTTATTAAGATACATTCCATAGTATTTTCCACAGCATATTTTTGATTAGCGGTGGGATGTGGGATAAAATTGATGCCCTTCTATTTAAGGAGTTTCCTAGTGTCCTCTGCATAAAGTCTTTCTATGATACCTTACATTTTTTTTGTGTGGACTGACGTTGGTATGTGTTTCTCCGTGCGAGCGAGCGTGCATGTGTGCAGAGTGTGTGTGTCCGGTGCAAACATCTCTTAGGTTCATGTCCTTTGAAGACACAGTGACGGTCCCCTAGAGGTGCACGTTGACCAAAAAAAACAACAAAAAAAAACAAAAACAAATGTGTGCAAGTCTGTTGACAGTGCGTAGTAGCTTTTGTGGATGCCAAAACGCCATTGCTTCCGTAGGCCTATGATTCAGGTTCTCTGGCTTGACTAGCACTGTGGTATGCTTCATACTCCAGTGAGTTCGAAAGATCCCTCTCTTCATATAGGGTCTGAGTTTTACAGAGATTAGGATGAGATAGCGTTTTGCAGCTCTCCTCGGTCTTTTGGCTTTTTCATGTAGAGCATCTGAATGCGTCTGCATTTTACGTGCCCATTTTCATTGACAATTTGTTATCACGGTTTTGAGATTCAGCTTTCGTTTATCTCCGGCAATATCCACGTATCGCTATTGGGAAGTGGTTCACCGAGGGAAAAACCGAGATAAATGAGTCAAACTAAAAGCAAGGTATAGAGAGAGACGATAAAATTATAAAGGGCTTCTTAATCTATCAGTCTTTATTGAATTGTGATGACCTTGTTGCATGTTTGTGTTTCATGTGGAATAATAAATGTGCCCTCAACAGGGGTGGATTGTTTGACCTTTTGTCTCCTTGGTTCTTCCTGTTTCCCTTCGGCTCCAGCGTTTCCTTCCCCCCCCCCCCCCTCTGCGGCTCTGCTACTCTGCTCCTTGTTATATGGATAGGAATGAGCTTTGCTGAAGAGTGCAGCAGAAACCGTTCACACTGGCAGTAATTTTGCCTTATGATCCTCTTCTGTCACTGGCTGCTGAATATTGGTGCTGTGTTAGAGAGCTGTGGCTGGGATCCTGTCAAGACGTCAGGGGTGAATACTTCAATGGGGCCACCTGCCTCCCCCTCCAAAGTCTGCAGGGGGACAGCTCGTTGACCAGTCACAGACAGGGATGAACGTCTTGTACAGACGGGTGACAAATGAAAGGAAAAACCTGAATAATTGCCCCCTACTGTGAGGGGGTCCAGGGGCTCTGTTATGCTGTGGGGAGCAGTTTCCTGGCATGGTTTGGGTCCACTTGTCCCCTTGGAGGAAAGGGTCACTGCAAATCAATACAAAGTTATTCTGAGTGATCACCTTTATCCTATGATGAGACATCTCTATCCTGATGGGAGGGGTCTCTTCCAGGATGACAATCCCCCCATCCACAGGGCACTAGGGGTCACTGAATGGTTTGATGAATATGAAAATGATGTAAATCATATGCTATGGCCTTCACAGTCACCAGATCTCAACCCAACTGAACACCTATGGGAGATTTTGGACTAGACCAACGTGTTACACAGCGCTCTCCACCACCACCATCAAAACACCAAATGAGGGAATATCCTTTGGAAGAATGGAGTTCATCCCTCCAGTAGGGACTTGTAGAATCTATGACAAGAAGGATTGAAGATATTCTGGAGGCTCCAACACCTTACTAAGACCCTTCTTGCATCATGACACGTGTCTCTCATTTGCATTTTGATAAAGCAAGAGAGGGGGAAAAGCTGTAAATATGTTTTGATCATTTTTGTGATTATTCTTCTAATATGAATACAAGGGATGCAGATCATGTCCTCTGCTTTATTTAACACGATTTGTAAGGGCCAAGTCCTGTTGGATTGTCATGTCTGGCATCATAGATTTTATGTGATGCATCCACAGAGGTGAACTTCATGGCAAACCTGACAGCACAGGGCTGTTATGGGATCAGTGGAACAATTGACAGTTCAATTAATTTCCAATTAATGTCACGGGTCACGGTGAACTGTTACTCCCGCTTTGAAGCTTGCATGGAGAAAAAAAGGATGAGTTTGCAGATGTGACAGTAATACTGTTATCTTTAAACCTCGTTTAACAATGTGTCTTAATTGCACATTTTGTTTTGTTATTAAGTGTAAAAACAATCACACCAAAGTTTTGATTTAAAACAAGAAATCACAGCTTTATACAGCTCCAGTTTGTTCACAGTAATGAGCCATGCTGAGCAAACCATCGCTTTGTATAAAATACAGCAAAATAAAATACAGACATTTTTCCCCCAATAACAATCATGTGAATACAGAACAACAATGTCCAATCTAGTTTTGAATGACTTGTGAAGTGGATACAGCCTGATATGTTTTAAGAAGATGGCAAATCAACCAAGAAAAATTGTAGTGTACAGAAAATACCAAATGCAGTGTAGGAATAACAATATAAATACACCGATTGTCATGTCTGGCCTCTACTTTAATAGTAGATCCTAGGGAATGGGGATGTTTATTCCTCACAAGTAATTGAAGATACTACCGCATCTGTACCTGAATAAAGTCTATAAACACTAGCTGAACGGTGCAGGCAGGTTGGAGAGCTCATCTGAATGACTGGGAATCTTAACTACAGTTGCAGTTAACTGAAATAGGGCGCTGCAAACGGCTAACTTATAAAACTTGCTCATTTACGACATGCATGTCTCAGGGATATGCAAAAGAAGTCCTAACTTTGCTATGGCGATAGACTGCCCCGAAACTCCAGATTTTGACGTTTAAATTTTTATAGTTTGGCATCTGAAGCTTGCCCCCCCTCCCCACACAGACACACACACGTGGCACCAAAATCTTAACATGAACAGAAATGTAAACTGGGCAAACAGGATCATCTATTAAGTATTTGGTCTCTATCATTTCATAGTAATTAGTGGGAGGGGGTATTATATTTGTAGCAGGTAAATATTACCCAAATTTCTTTGGGAATGGCTGGAACAACAGATTTTCAACTACAAGAATGAGATTAGGTATCAAAACCAAAACTTCAACTTGACCCACCAACAGCACCTAACAAAAGCATCACAAATCTTTATATTAAGTGCCCATGGCAATAATTAAACAAGTATTCTTATAGAAAACATAACTTCCTTTACAAGCACAATTATCAGGATATGTCCCCTGGTGCTGTAAAAATTGTACTGTTATCACTCAGGCTATTAATGACAGCTGCATGACCGAGAAAATCATTGCTAAATTGTAGCTGCCCTGTCGATTTAATTTCCCGAAACTGCTGTAGAAATACAAAACGTCAATAAAAGCAATATCAAAACAGTTTATACTCAAGTGCTATAGATTACACTACAATAAGCGGCTTGCATAAAAAAATTGTGACCAAGATTGGTATCTCAAATATAAAAGCTTTTTTTTTCTTTTTTTCTCATTTTACAACAAGTAGATGCACGACATGTGACACATTGCTTGTTGCCTATGTAACAACATCGATCAAATCAGATGATGCTTCAGAAATCATTCGGTCCATTATCGCTCAAGTCCCATTGGATGGAGGCACCAAAAGAAACACCAAAAGCCGGAAAAGCGGCAGGATCACCTCAGACGCCACAACAGGAAACACACCAAGGGAATGGGAGAGGTTGCTTCCTATGGCCACTTTTACTTTCAACACAATCGAGGGAATGAACACGTCAAGGTCACTCTTGTTGATACGGAAGGCTGGCCCTACTCAGGCCCTGATTTACGTCCCAGTGCTAACCCGTCTACACCTTGGGGGTCAGAATGAGACCAGAGGCTTCCTCTTCTTCCCTGGGTTGAAAGGTGGCATGAGCCTTCTCCAGGTCCCTGATCACACCTATCAGCCGTGCAGCAACCGCCTGACTGGGCTTCAGCAGCTGCACACTGCACTGTGCACCATCTGGAAGGGAGAAAGAGAGCTGTTATTGACCGGTGTGAGTAAAACATGGTTAGACTGGAACCATAGCCCATGAGGACTGATTGATTGATTGATTGATTGATTGATCGGTCGTTTCAAGGCCCTATCATTAGTCAAGTGTCTCTCAAATACCACAGTAGAGCAATTACACACAATCATGTCTGACTTTTTTTTTATATACTGATAGAATGTATGTATAGGCAGGATCAGAATAAAAATCCCAGTGTAAAAATTTGTACACATTCAGCATCCAAATGATTTAATTGCTTTACTCTGTGGCTACGGCAGCTGAGGCCTCACCTGGATGAACGGCAGGGCTGATTTTCTTTTCCTCTCCAACAGTCATCTCATTCTCTGGTGTCTCAAGGTATTTTTTCCTGTGGTATCAGTAAGCTACATTATCAAATGTTCTATGCAACCTGTTTAATCCTCTGAAAACATATTTGCAAGAAGATGGCAATGACACTACATTTAAATAGCGCTACTTCAGCAACCTCAAGTGCATCTGCAGCGGAACAGCAGAGCGTGCCAATGTTGCAACATAGACCTCTAGTGTCCAGTAAGGGAACTGCGTCCTAATTGGACAATTAAATTCAACATCATATTTCTTCTCTCCACTGACCTGAGTTTGTCCCTGCCCTGGAGGAGTTGTTTGTATATGGTTTGAGTCTCTACATCAGGATCCAATGGGTCACTCCAGTCCCCCAGAGTTACAGCCGAGTGGGTTTTACTGCAGCCTGAAACTGAGTGCCAATGCTTTACTGAACAGCGCTGCATCACATGTGGACTTATGAAGACTAACACAAATTTCAAATAATCAGTTTGACAGAAGCATTTATATAAAGTGAATTATAGTAGTAAAAGTGCATACATTTTATGAGCGGCCTCAAATCATACCCGTTGTACTGTTAGCGCAGTTACCAGTTAAGCAAGTTAGGGTCAGTCACGTCATATTACATCAAGTTAGATCAAACTTCAATGATTCTCATAGACATTAAAAGGCAAATGATGAGAATGTGGGTCAGAATAGCATCAAACTGACAGGTGCACAACACAAAACTTTTCTTTTCTTTTTATCTTGAGGTAGGGACTCACTGACAGCAAAATGTAACTGGTTTGGAAAAAAAATCAACTCTGCTGACGCAATAAAAACATGGCAGTCATAGTTATAAAACTGGGTCATTAAATGTGCATAGCTGAGAACTCCCCAACTGTTAGGAACATAACAGTCTTGGAAGTTTTGTGCAGAATAAAAAATAGGAAATGCAGTATTACTATTGCGGTCAGATTGCAGGCAGCAGGTCCACTTGCCACTGCGATGAGCCCCGGGGTGGAAAGAGGGCAGCATACGCTCATTGTAGATACTGGCTTTCCTGATGGCCGACAGCCACTGGTTCAGTTCATTCACATTCTACACATAGACACAGGCATCAAAGCAGTCTCCATGAAAAAGAGATTGTGCTCTTAACTAGAAAAGTGGCTGGCAGCCTGGGATACAATGGTAGGTAGATTGAAAGCAAAACAGAAAAAATGTTCGCATCCAAAAGTCAGCACCATAAATTATTATTTGAATATTATAATTCATACATGAAACCTGGATATTACAAATTACTATACAAAAAATGTCACTGAATCACCTCAATCTAACAAAGCTAATTCTCAATAGTTAAAAAGTACCTACTGAATAAAATCACTTATGTCTTCCTTACATCAATATTCTTATTAAATGAGAACACTTCTGATCAAACTTAGTGCAGATAAAACATGGATTAAACCAACAATAATGTAAATATTCTTAATAAGCACATAACCTTTGATCAATTTTCAAAATCCCATTTAAACTCTTATCAGTGCATTTATCAATGCAAAAATACTGCACATTTGCAAAACTCTATACCGTCAGCAGAAAAAACCTCGGGGTATTTCTACACCAAATTGAAAAGTGTATATTTGTGCCAAAAACGTGGCAGATTTTCTGACTGATTGGTGTCTGTTCCAATACCTTGCATTGGATGTACGTGGTGTGCAGCTGGCCATCATTGTCCTGCGTGATGACCTGCATTACATTCTGCTGCTGAAAGGCATTCTCATCCACCCTCTCCACCGCGCACACACACTGAATAGGGATTGAGGAGCGCACCTGCAACAATTCAACCACAAACCACAGAACCAATTAATACAAGCACGCTGACTGGCAACGGCAGATCATTCTACCGCCATTGGCCATTTAGACTGAGGTTTAACTGAAGTCACTGCTTTATTCTTATCATACTGTTCGCACACAGCTAATTAATGGAGCAGCCTATGATGTTTTTGTAAAAGGGCAGGTTGGAGGAAAGGAGAGAGAGAAAGTGGAGGTAGGAGCAACATGGCAGAAAAGGGCCACTTTAAAGTGTAAATCAGCCACCTCCAATGGGAACTCGCTTCACTGAGACTGGGGTACTAGAACAGGGAGGAAGGGGGCCGGGATATTGTCTGTAATCTGATTTGCAATGTTAGTATGGATATCCACAGCCTTCAATTAACCTAGCCTTTATTGCAGGCACACAAAGCAGGGGCTGGCACAAAGAGGAAGCTTTTAGCGGGCTAGAGCATGAACCCCTTTCCCTCTCTCTCTTTCTCTCTCTCTCGCTCACTCTGTCTGTCTGTCTCTCTCTGTCTGTCTCTCTCTATCTCTCTCTCTATCTCTCACTCTTGCTCTTGCTCTGTATCTGTCTCTGGCTGGCAGATGAGAGGAGATCATTATCACAAGGTTGAGAACTATATTGTAATAACGTCTCCTCTAATGATATTCTCACCAGGAACGAGAAACAAACACATTAGAATGAGCTCAAGATGATTAAATTCTCCATCTTTATGCGACAACATGATCAAATGCCCTTTGTAGGGTACACGCAGAAACTAATTTGTCATCTAGTGGCACAGCACAGTTCAATAACCGATGAGTTACTTTTGCACGACGTTAATTTAAAGTTTCCTCATTCAGCTTTACACAAGAGAGAGTGACGAAATTGGTGTTTACCTGGTAGACAGGAACTGTATCATTGTATCCTGCAGTCAAAGTAGGTGACTTCACAGTAGGCTACCCACTTTCACTATTTACTCTGCACAATAGGTCTTTTCCAATGGGCAAGTACCTCTGCACAAGGGCTCATCACCTGTCAAACTGGCTGCTAGAGCAGACAAACTTACTAGCCACAGAAAAACATCTATCAGCTGGTTTTAATTTCCAATCCTATTCAGCAGGGAATGTGGTAACAGCTTGCCTTGTCAATGGCCCTACCTGCCAGTCAGCGGTCTTGGCATAGGACAGGGTCTCGCTGGTCAGCCAGAAGTAACGTTTCTTGAAGGCAAAGCGGGTCAGGAGTTGGGAACCCTCTGCCTTGTGCTTTTGGAGGTAACCCTCCTTCAGTGTGACTTTTGGCAAAAATATGACCCTCTGGGGCGCCTCTGACACTAAACAAGGAAGGGAAAATAGTGTCATTACAGAGGGTGCACATTAAAAACACCAACATGTGTAATGACATGTTTATCAAAGCAGACACAAGATGGAGCTCTAACAGTGCCGCTATGAGATCAGCCATGCGGTTGAACAATTTTTTTTGCAATGTGTGAAGGACGGCAACTCAACCTTCATTCTACATCCTGACAAGGACGTCTTTAAAGAGACTTAACAAGTGTCTACTCCTGAACAACAAATCTACCTGAAGAGCATTAAATGTCAAACTGGCCTTTAAGAGAGACAGCAGTGGATGTGATGGTACAAGGCGACTGGAATATGATATGTCAGAAGTAATATACTTCAACACAACAGACTCACTGACACAAGACAGTAAGAAAGAAACCAAGGCATGCTGGGTAACTAATTTGACATGTACAAGTGCCAGTGGCGACTCACTACAACGCCCTGCCAGCTCTGTACTCTTGTCTGCCCTTGTCTAAGCTTTCAGCAAATAATGAATATTTCATAAACAAGGAATTGTTTCTCTTTATCCAAATAATAACTGAAACGTGCTATGCTACTGCCTTGCGAATAGCTAATCAGCGAGCCACATGCTAGGCTCTAAAGCAGGGAATTGAAAAACATTCTTGTTGGTTATCACTTGAGTGGGGCGTCATCAGTATCACCCTTACCGGTGTCATGATCTATGTCAATCAATTTGTCCAGGAAGTCTTTGACAGACATCACACTGCAAAGGATGATGGGGTGGAGCGGTGTCATCCACTGCTCCTTTCCATGGCCCAGCTGCAGGCCCAGGTTCCCCACACTCTGCAATGCCTGGCAACCACAAAGGCACAACCGTTTTCCCACAACACTCACGTTTTTATTGCATTAAAAGTATTTCATCACGGAGGAAGGTGTTAGAATTCCTAACCTGATGGCAAATGAAAGAATAATTATGCTATGTGTGTGTGATCTCAGTATCTGAGTGCTAGTTGACTGCCTGCTTCTGTGCATCTCAAAGTCTCAGATAAAAAGAGTCCCCTCAGACCAGGCATGCTGTGAGGCCTTTTTTCCAGCCCACACATGGCCTCAGGCGAGGAGGAAGTCCCTCTCTTCATGCATCTCTGATGCACTGCTTTGAACTGCAGCCTGGCCACAGAACACACAAAAGTTGTAAAAAAAAATGAAAATAAAATGAAAAAAGTATATATGTAGGACGTATGGCAAAAGGACTTCAGCACCAAGGACAGTGATTGTATCACTGTTGCACAGCTGTATGGACTGATATATGGGAATTAAGTTTTTCTTCTAATTAATATTTGTGACTGTGACATAAAATACTGTCACTGAAACCTCAGCTGTTCATGTCACTCATAATGATTTCAGATGGGTGAACAGACTCAAATTCTAACTAGACTCCGATAGATGTCCCTCTTACCCAACAGTTTGGTATCAAATTAAAACTAAACTGCACGCCCTAAGAATATATTTTTTTCCATAAAATAGCCTCTTCAGTGTACACAAGTTACTTTTGAAGGGCCTACACAGAAGACAGCATTGTGGGAGAAGGGACAAGCAGCAAGCAAAGCACTGCTTAGTACTGTCTGTCCTGTAAAACAGCACTATTATTACTGGCTGTCACGCCACAAAAGGCTCTGCTGCTGGTGGCTGAAACATTCATTTGTGTTACAACGGCAAATTAAAACTGCTGCCTGATGGCACAGGCCGTGTACCCTTCCAGTCCCATGTGGCTGCATTTTTGCTGTTTATTAATGTTGATTTTTGATGCGTGAACATGAATAAATCATTCATAGAACCCATATCTGTGTGTGTGTGTGTGTGTGTGTGTGTGTGTGTGTGTGTGTGTGTGTGTGCTGCACACTGTACCTTGGCCAGAAGTAACAATGTTCTGCTGGTGCGTGTATCTGCATGCTGGTCCCTCAGGTTGAACAGTTTAGGTGTCAGAATTGCAGGAGCAAAGAAACGCAGAAAAAAGAATCCACTGATGGCCAGATACTTCACATCCTTTAGGAACAGGTGAAATCAATGGGATAGTGAATAAATGGTGCGTTTATTAGAGAAATGTCAGACTATCTTTCATTCTTCCACCTGGTATCTCTCAGTTATTTGCTGATATTCAGGGGATCCAGGATTATTGTTGGCAGTAATGTCTGCAGTCTTCATCTCTGCACTCTTGCTTATTTTTTATTTTTTTTGTGATCAACAATTTTTAAAAAAACAGGACACAACAAACACACAAACAACAACAACAGGGCAGCACATTAGTAACAATGTTTAAGGATCGAAATAAAGGGAAAACATTTTACAGAATAAAAAACCCGTATTCACAGTAGCTGAGCATAAGAGACAGACATTCCCAAGGGAAAAACAAATAATAGTGGACTGAAAAGAAAGGAAAAAACAATAAAATATAACTATACATTGTATATACAACCATCCATTTCTACTAACTTCCAAAGCTGGCCTGCTCCAGGTCTGATGTTACTGGGTGTGGAAGGGGGGAGATCCCTTCTTTTAAGGCAGTCCCTTATGGACACAGCTATGCTTGACCATGCCTGCACAGTGGCAGGCTTGGCTCTATTGAGTCGCGCGTGCTGTTGTACACTCTGGCTTATTAACTACGTTTTCCTTCAAGTTTCACTTTTCTCTTACCCTTGCATTCATAGGAAGACTCACAAAATAAAAGCTTAATCTAAATATCGTAACTGTGCATATGAATTTCTAATGACTCTGTTTACATTACATTCCCAAAAATGTAGAAAAATAGAAATACAATACCTTCCATTTTCCTTATTGCTGGAGTTTGGCTTTTCACTACACTCTGGACTGACCTCATATTCAGGTTCAGCAAATTGTTCCTCCACTCTTTTGTGCAGCTGCTTGAAGGCCAGTCTCATGACAGGAGGACACTGGTCGACTGAGCCCACTATAGACTCAATGATACTGGACAGGTATCCCTGCAGCATCTCCACACTGCTGTCCCGTACTTCAGCCTCTGAAACTGCACCTTTGAAAGAGATACGCCTTCACACACACATACACACAGAAGAAATGTGAAAGGCTCCCAAGTCTGAAATTACTTCACTTCGCACACATGTACAAATTCTTGAAGCGGCAACGCTGGAGATCTTCAATTTTATTTAACTTGCTACCACCTACTGTGATACTGGTAATTGCAATGGTGTCTGACCAGTCTAAACCCCAGAGATCCATTCAAAATGAAAGTGCTGCTTGTGCTGTTGTGTCAGCACCTTCTCTCCAGTTAAACAAAGGAACATAGTTGAATCTGGGTTGGAGCTATTTATGCTGTAGTATCTGTCGGTAAAGGTCTTCTATGAGTATACTCCGCAATCATTACTTGTTACTCACAACTTCACTTCCTCTTCAGACTCATAGCTACCTGCTCTATGCTTCTGCATTTGACTGTTATGGTGAGAACATAAACTGCTATGCACCATATTATTTTTCCTGAAAGTCCATCTCGACAGCAACCATTAAAATAAGCAACTACGAAAGTGTCCATGATTTCGATACTTGCAAATCGGCAACAAACTAAAATGTGCCACAATAAAAGTATCAGAAATAACATTTGTTTGTATGTAAATCACCCAGATATAGATTTACCATTATAACAGTCTATACTATTACCATGTCTTCTCTTTCCAACCATACTAACCATACCGTATACAATGTAATATAATGCACAAAAGTTGAGGCTTCCAAGATGCTGTATGGCACTTTCAATGTATAATATTCAGAACACACTGGGCTTAAAATTCACAAGAACTTTCTCTTTCAATGCGTTAGTCTGGTGCAATAACTCCTTTAATGCGGATAATAATTGAATGTCAAGTGGGGATGTCCGGGAAGACACATAAACAAGGAGCATGCAATCGACAGATCAAGTCTTGGCAGGTGAATGCCTCATAGAAATGGTGGATGTTAAATTCTGTATATCACTCTGTGTCAGAGATTGGCATCTCCTGAGGCCCATGACAGTTGCCAAGCAACTGCCTCCCCCCTTTATACATTCCTTCTCCATTTCCTCACATTGACGTCCTCCTCTGAAGACAGAGGTGTGAGGAAACGGGCAGTCTCCTATGACAGCTTTCCTTTAGTCCATTTTAACATGTGTTATATAGGAGGTACACTGGGGATGTACAGTGCTATATAATCGATTGTCCTAATTTCCTCCTGGTTATTTGCAGTTAATCTGCTCTCTAGATGAGGAAATGGTGATCACAATATTAGAGGTCCAGCAGAACATTGTTATGAGTCAGAATTAAGTCGAATTTACCTGGATGAGCGGAGTGAAGTATGCTCAAAGGCACAAACTCAAACCATTAACACCCAGATGAGACTAATACAACAGGGATAATGAGACCCTTACATCTCCCCTACTGAATTGAATAAATTTGATCCTAATATCCCTGACCAGTTCTGCAAGTGTACTTTGCATCTACTGCATGTATTTTATATCACTGCTTGTGGGAATTTGAGGAGTTTCACAAATTTTGGAGTTTGGTGGTACACTGTATTTCTCAAATTACCTCTTCTCCAATACGAATAAGTCCTAAACCATGTATGTTAAGCCTTTATCCAGAACTCTTTCTTTCATGCAGTAAAAAGAAAAAAAAAGGTTGACCTCAGTCTATTACAGGCTAAGAACTTAATTGTTGCATATTTATGACTGCCACTCACTTGGCCATTGATTGTAAAAATTAACATCTACCTTGACTTTTGAGAAGGTTATTTGCTTTGTGAGGGGGAAAAAAAGTTGGGAGTTTTATGATATTTGAGAGATGTTTTGGATATTTTGAAGAGTGGTGACACGGAGGATGCAACGGAGTCGCGAAGCTGCTGTGGTTGTGTAAACTGATGCTGTGTAACCTTTTGCACAGCTCCTTTACTGTAAATGTGTTGCATCATGAGGATCCATCGAGAGGATTGTGTTTTGTATTTTGTTTGTGCAACTCTGACGGATTTTTTTTCTATTGTTATTTCTGCACTTTATTAGCATTGGTTTATATATGTGTTTGAACCAGGTTCAGAACGTTTCTGAGTACACATACTGAATCAATACTGTAATATGAAGAAAATCAATAAATACATGTTTAATAAGTAGAATTTACCGAGAACGATTCAGGTCGATCTTACATGGGTCCAATTCAATGTACTTCTTCTCCTCAAAGATGCGGTTGATGATCGGCTTCAGCACCTCATGCAGATAAAGCATGCCAACAGCCTGGTGGTAACACAACACCATATGACTTGATCGTAATTCTATATCTGCATATCACATCAATATTCACCCACAGGAGAATCATCTCTGGAGCCTGAAAGCATGGGCTGTGTCACAAAGTGATGGATGGGGGACAGAGTAAGGGCAGGGACAGAAGGACATGAACCGAACCAGCTAACTCATCCCTCTGCACACATTAACGGATGGAAGAAGGGAGAGCGAGATGTGCTGATTCAGCAAACAGGTCAAAATAATGAACTATGAATAATCAATAACTTCATATTGTGAATTAAATCTCAGTAAAGAAAGAAATACCAATGAGGCCTTGATAAAAATGGAATGCTAGATTCACCAACGCACCTTCATGAACTGCTCCATGGCTTTTGAGGCAAGGGAGTTGGACCGGAATAGAGTGTTTGGGTCAGCTGTTAGAGGTGGAATCGAGAAAAGACAGAAAAAATAAAGCTTTATGATGTGGTGCATTGTGACTTCTATCCAACAACAAACAGCTAACATTCTGTAGGTTTCGAATCTACAGATGTATTGGTTTTCCACCTCTTTTGAAAATCAGACCTCAGTGTTGCATCTGAAGGTAAACTGACCTTCAATGACCCAACTTTGCTGTCATGTTAGCTTAATCCTTCTGGGCAGAGATGTTGATATATCCATGGTGATGGGACCTAGTTGCTAAGCAAACCGTTTTTGGTTATGGCTGTAAAGGTCAGAGAATACGTGGGGAAGGAGGGGCAGTCATGACAACCCCGTAAGATATCTATATGTTAAAGGATACCAGAACCCACAATTCACAAGTTTTGTGTGTGTGTGCGTGTGTGTGTGTGTGTGTGTGTGTGTGTGTGTGTGTGTGTGTGTGTGTGTGTGTGTGTGTGTGTGTGTGTGTGTGTGTGTGTGTGTGTGTGTGTGTCCGTGCTGCTTTACTTCATAATCTGGCTGTTCCCAGCATCTTCTCTGATCTTATGATCAGCCAGCTCCCATTTGGATCATGTGCAGTTGCCATGGAAACATAGGCATTATCTCAAACTACCCTGGCAAAACCCAAAGACCCTACAATAAGTCCATGTGAATCATTCCCAGGGTTTGGCTTGGAGGCAAAAACGTGACTAACAAACAAACAGAACTCATGGAATGACTGATTGAGCCACATAAATAATTGGCATAGGGCATTCTATAGCATGTAATGTCATGGTAAAGCTTGGCCTGCCCACATGGACTGACAGATCACAAATGCCATCTCATAGTAACACACGAGCCAACCTTTGAGGGTCTCTGGAGTGTTGAGAAACATGTGCAGATTAAACAGATGGGGTCTCCCCCACGCTGACTAATAGTGACTCATGCAGATAAACTTAGATCTTACGCATTGTGCATTGTGTAATTGCTGTTGTCTCATGTAAGGACTTTTAAGGTAGGATGCTTGGGTATTGATGAAACAAATATTGCAGTAAAATTCAATTGGTCTAAAAATAAGACTTCTATTCTAACCGGTTCTCCCATTACATACAACTGGGTAAAAAAATGGATCTGGATGGGAATGTGTGCTTTCTTTTTGATTCTTTGTTGACCCGGGTAATTACAAACACCTCAACTGCAAGTTAGACTGCATGACGTTTTTAAAACCAAGCACATATTCTTATTTTTCTAATGAATTTCATAGAATTTCTAAATATCTCACTCTCCTAATACACCCCTGGTCTATAATAGTTCTGGTGAATTGTGTCCTAATAGAATTGGTTCCTGTTTGTCTACATAAGATGTTCCTTTGCTTAGCCTTACAGGTGTGGTTAACTTCACGGGTATTAAGGTAGTCAAGGAAGGGTACGACCAGGCCCTGTCCCAGGTAGATCTTCACCAACGTCATGGCCACATCCTGGCGGCTCTCAACAGTAGTTACCTCTTCCAGCATGGTCAAAGGGCTGCTGTCCTCTACCTGGAAGGGTGGTAAGAAGACTTTGGTCAGCGGATGACATGTGCAAAAATATTTGTCTTTCCTCTGGAGGAGACCAAAAATGGAATAAATGAACATCAGTTAAAAAGGAGACCTGTACATTGAGTTAAGGAAAATTCTTTTAAACTGAGAAGATACAATGCAGGTACTTACTGTGCTTTTCTGACAGGATTAAAACATTGAATTTCATAAAAACCTAAATAAGTGACAGGTTGTAAAGACAAAATTAAAAACAAAAATGATGTGATGCCGACCTCTGCAGGGGAGATGACCGACTCCACCAGCAGGTCAATGAGAGGCTGATAGTACATTGAGGGCAAGATGCAATCCTCCACCAAACGCACTTTCAGACGCAGTGCTCCAAGTTTGCCACTGTGTAGAGAAAAAAACAGGATGAAGATTGGCAAGAATGGGTTATGGCATCAGTTCATATACCATGTGACATTTATGTCTAACTTCATTATGAACAAAAATTAAAAAGATGGAAAAAGGCGATTATGGCAGTAACCAAGACAACTGCCAAGTCAACTGCAAACAAAAGCCTTTGATTTTCTGTTGTTGCCTTTCAATATGTTAATAATAATAATAATAAACTTTATTTATAAAGCACTTTTCTAAACAAGACTACAAAGTGCTCATAGAACAGGATAAAATTGTTAAAAATGACACACATACAAAAAAAAATAGAGAGTAAAATAAAAAAGCACTAACAAATAAAACCATAAAATAAGAGCAAAAGGGAAGAGAGTAATTTGTTAATCAAAACCGTTACAAAAACAAGTATTCAATCCAATTCAATTCAATTTATTGTCATTAAAAACAATGTGCAGGCCCACGTTAAAAATTAAATAAGGGCTGCAGCTTCACCAAACAGTGCAAGACAGACATAGACAAACACAGCAAGCACAGTATAAGATATACACATGTGAAGACCAAAAGATAAAAACAAGTTAAAAAAAGAGCAAGAGTACAAAATATTTAAAAATATCCACAGACATTCAGTGGGTAGCCAGGTTCAGGTGGGCAACAGCTTGGGGAAACAAGCTGTTTTTGAGCCTGGTAGTGCGGGCTCTGAGGCTCCTGTAGCGCCTCCCAGAGTGCAGGGGGGAGAAAAGTCCATGGTTGGGGTGGGTGGGATCTCTGCTGATGCTAAGACCCCTTCAAAGGCCGAGTTTGTGATAAATGTCTTTTATGGCTGGGAGCTGGGTACTGGTGATATGCGGGGCCGCCTTGATGACCCGCTGCAGAGCTGATGTGAGCCAGAACCAGTCTCTCAAAGCACCTCATGGCAATGGGGGTGAGTGCTATGGGTCGGCAGTCATTCAGACATGTGGATGTTGATTTCTTGGAGACAGGAATGATAGAGGTGGTCTTAAAGCACTCCGAGACTATAGATTAGGACAGTGACAGGTTAAATATAGTTGTGAAGACCTCAGCCAGCTGATCAGCACATTCCCGGAGGACCCGACCCAGTATGCCTCCGGTCCGGTGGCCTTCCGTGTGTTCACTCTGCACAGTGATTCCCTGACCTCTGTGATCGATAGAGTGAGCACCTGGTTTTCTGGGTGGCTGGGGATTTTTGTGGCTGGGTCAGTATTATCCTTGTCGAAGCGGGCATAGAAATGATTTAGCTTGTCTGGCAGGGATGCATCATGGATAGTGGGACCGCGATTGGAGCTTTTGTAGTCTGTGATAGACTGAATGCCTGGCCACATTCGCTGTGGATCGGAATTATTGTGAAAGTGGTCCTCTATTCGTAGGGAATATTTATGTTTGGCTGTTCTGATGCCCTTTTTGAGGTTGGATCTAGCTGCGCTGTAGGCCTCAAAGTTACCTGACTTGAACGCTGCATCCCAGACTTTCAGCAGCTGCTGGACCTCACTGGTCATCCAGGGTTTCTGGTTTGGAAAAGTGCGGACTGATTTTTTTGTTGTGACATTCTCAGGGCAAAAGTTAATGTAGGCTAGTATGGCAGATGTCTGTTCATTAATGTCTATATGGGAGCCATGGGTAGCTGAATGTGCAAAAATACTCCAGTATGTGTAATTAAGAGTAAAAATTAAAAAAAGTATAACTAAATCAAAACAAATATCAAACATTTGTAAAAGCTTTCATAAAAAGAAAAGTTTTAAGATGAGATTTAAAAGAAACTAGAGACTTGGTTTTTCTTAGTTGAATAGCAAGAGAGTTCCATAGTGTGGGGGCTCTAACAGCAAAAGCCCAATCACCCTTTGTAACAAACCGAGACCTAGGAATAACCAGCAGGGCTCCATCTGTGGATCATAATGGTCAAGAGGGCATATACCAGGTCAATAAATTGGAAATGTAAGCAGAAGCAAGACCATTATGGCCTTAAAAGTGGGCAATAAAATTTTAAAATCAATCCGAAATATAACAGGGAGCCAATGTAGGGAGGCAAGCACAGGAGTGATATGGCCATGCCTTTTTGTCCTGGTAATGAGCTGAGCAGCAGCATTTTGTACCAACTGCAGGTGATGGAGGGAGCCCTTGCTGATACCCAAGTAAACTGCATTGCAATAATCAAGCCAAGAATCGATAAAAGCATGTACAACATTTTGCAGATTGGCAACTGATAAAAATGACCTAATTTTAGGGATTATCTTGAGCTGGAGAAAGCATGACTGAACATGTTTGATTTTATTATCCAAACTGAATTTAGCATCGAATTTTACCCCAAGATTCCTAGCAGCTTGCTTATGACTACCCGACAGACCACCAAGATTAGTACCAAAAGGGTTGATGGAATTTTTGGGGGACCGAACAGAAAAGACCTCAGACTTATCATCATTAAATTTAAGAAAAGTTTCAGACATCCAGGATTTAATGTCAGAGAGGCAAGTTGTGAGATTTGCTAGGCTGCTAGGATCTGTGGGTTTTAGTGGCATGTATAACTGAGTGTCATCAGCATAAAAATGGTAAAACACATCATGATTTTGAATGACCTGGCCAAAGGGCAGCATGTACATAGAAAACAGAAGGGGGTAAAGAACTGAGCCTTGAGGGACACCACAACTCAGCTGAGTCATCAACGACGTAGTTACCCAGAACAACAGAAAAAGTTCTTTTGGTCAGGTAAGAGCGTAATAAACTAAGAGCCGAGCCCCTGATACCTACCCAAGTCTCTAAGTGATGTTAAAGGATACTGTGATCAACTGTGTCAAAGGCAGCACTTAAATCTAAAAGAATTAAAATCGAGCAGTCACCTCTGTCTGCAGTTAGCAGTGGGTCATTAATAACCTTAACTAGAGCTGTCTCGGTACTATGAAGTGCCCTAAAACCAGACTGGAAACTGCTAAAAACACTATTAGTGTTCATAAAAGAAATCGATTGAGATGAAATTTCTCTCTCTAGAACCTTAGATAAAAAAGAAACTTGGAGATTGGTCTGTAGTTACTTAAGGACAAGGGATCTAAATTAGGTTTCTCCAGCAATGGGTGAACAATGGCATGCTTGGAAAAGAACCAGAGGCCAGAGAATTATTGAGAACTTGCCGAATAACGGGGCTAACAGTTGAAAACATCTCCTTGAGCAGCTTAGTGGGTATGATGTCTAAGATACAGGAGGAGGAGTTCATATTGGAGACTGACAATGGAAATAGTAATTGGTTGAAACTAGATAAAAGGCAGAATTAACATGGGAAATGGAAAGAATGCAAGGGCCAGGCTGGATTTGGTATCTGATAGTCTCCACCTTATTTATAAAATGAGTGGGACATTTTTTGGACAGCTCAGCATCAGGTTAAAAAAAAAGAAAGGTGGAGGGACCATTAATAACAGAATCAATTACCCTAAAGCAGGGGTGGGCAATCTTAACCAGAAAGGGCTGGTGTGGGTGAAGGTTTTTGTTCCAACCAAGCAATTACACACCTGTGTCTCCTAATTAAGTTCCTCAGCAATTACTCTACTGGTTGATTAGTGGATCAGGTGTGTAACTGTTTGGTTGGAACAAAAACCTGCACCCACACCGGCCCTTTCTGGATCAGATTGACCACCCCTGCACAAAAGAGAACTTTAGGATTGTGGCTATTTCTAGTTATCAATTCGGAGAAGTACACTGATCTCACATCCTTATCTGCCTTCTGGTAAATTAACACTTGGTTTTAAGGGTGTTATGTGTTAATTCGGACTTGTTGAACATCCATTGTCATTCAGATTTTCTACAGAGTTTTCTAAGGGCACGAGTGTGATCATTCAGCCAGGGGAGGTTATTTATTTTTGTTTGCTAGTTTTAAAGGATACAGTTTGGTCAATGATGGATAGGCACTGATCACTGAATAAATTTAACAGTGCATCTGGATTGAGAGGGGATACAGAGGGATTAAAGGATGATGAATTAAAAGCATCACAGAATTTAACTGCGGAACCAGTGTTGAGAATGTGAGAGCATGTTTTAGGATAGCAACTAGGAATAGAGAGTTGTAGTGAACCTTTGAAAACAACATCTTTATGGTCAGTTACAAGCATATCCACCAGATTAAGACACTCGAGAGAGAAACCAGATAAGGGTACAAGGTCTAAAATGTGACCTTTGGAATGTGTGGTCCCTTTAGCAGATTGAATGAGGTTAAAAGAGTCAGTACGATCCAAAAAATGTGAAGTCAGGGAATGGGAAGGACAACACACATGAATATTAAAATCGCCAAGAATAAGCACCCTGTCATATTTTGGCATGACAAGAAATAGAAGGTCAGAAAACTCAGAAAAAAAAACTAACTGAATTAGGGGGCCTATAAATTAAGATGCAGAGTATAGGGGGAGGGTCAGTGATTAAAAATGATAAAACCTCAAAGGAGATAAAATTGCAGAAAGTAACAGGATGGCACTTAAGACCTAACTTATAAAAAACAGCTAGGCCACCCCCTCAACCAGAGGGCCTGGGAATATGAAAATATGCAAAATCAGCAGGCATAGCCTCAATCAGGGGAACAGTGTCAATATAACAGTCATGGTCATATTTTCTGCAGAGAAATTAAAGAAAGTGATGGGTTAAAGACAAAGGCACTTGCCCCTGCTCCAAATTTCTATTGGTTGGCCTATTTTCCTGATACTCTCAATAATCATCCCTACAGCTTCGAGTCATTCCTCTGAGCTTTGCTTCATGTTCACGATTGCGATCACAGTTATCTCATCTCCATTGTTCTAAAATTATCTCAAACAAAAGATGTTGAAACATAGACCTTGTTACATATCTACGTATGGATAGAAAAAGAAACAGGAAAGGAAACAGGATAAAACAATAACTCTTCTCTTGATTATGTTTCTAAGCTGATGTAGATGTTCTGGCAAATCTTAAGATTCAAAAAGCACTGGGTAAAACACTTCACCCACTTCACACACACACACACACACACACACACACACACACACACACACACACACACACACACACACACACACACACACACACACACACACACACACACACACACACACACACACACACACATAATCCTCACCCAGCATCCTCTTCATTGTTTCCTAAGGGTAGCAAACGAAACCAACCCTGCAACAGAGGTGTCTTGTGCAAACAGGCAAAAGGAATTTCCACCTGTGGCAGGAAATAAGAATCAAGTCTACAATATCAGACTATAACAATGAGTTAGAAGCAATATTTCAAGGGAAAATACCCAAAAATTGATTATTCCCTGGCCACCCCTGTAGTCAGCTATGAGGCCTGGGCCTCAGTAAAAAAACATTTCCTCTCAGGCTGACGTTTTGCATTATGTGTGTGTGAATGAACATGATTTTATTTTGTGTTATGACATCACTATAAATCCCCTTGCTGACACATCTATTACGCTAATGTTAGAACATAGCCTAAGCAGAACAGTCAAGAAATCTGAGCAAATTCACTGTAGGCCCTATGGTCATATCAAGCCGCCAAATAAGACATATTTCAGCCAGTTAGAACTTATTCCTCAGGGATAAGATACCGTGTATCTGTCACATCTGGTAGTCGGAAGGATAAGAACAACAGCCTACCAATAGTGAGTAGCAATTTAGTGTCTACTAACTAGTGTCCTCTTTTTTTGAAAACCAAAATATGGTTATCCTAGGTAAATATTAGCATTCCACATTTACCATATCTGTTGAACTGGTCCGTTCACTACCTGTAGAACAGCAGTACTTCCGAATGACATTGTGCATCACTGGACTACTCAACTCAGTACGTGTTCTTTCACTCATCTGAATTCTCACATATTTCTCACAGTCTATAGTTTAGCTGGTAAAGTCAGACAGAATGGATCATAGTGGTCTTCACCTTTCCCAGGAAGTCATTTTTTCCCACCATATCCCAGTCCCAGACCTCCACAGTGACCGTTCCTTCCTCGGTCAGCTCCTGTGAGCCTAGCTCCAGGTCCAGCATCTCTCCCCAGTGAGGGAAACGTGTCTTCTTAATAATCTGAAAACCAACAGGAGAGGTGGTACATTATGTTGTCATTTAACTTTCCAGAAGCTCTCACTGATCTCACATTTGGGCAAAATAAATAGTAATAACAAGATGAAGAAGAGGGAGAATAAAAAAAAGAAGTTGTAGTTTGTTGTGTTGTTGTGTTGTTAAGTACACTGACAGACCCACACAACCAGAGTCAAATTCCGTGTATGTGCAAACCTACATGGCCAATAAACATGATTCTGATTCTGATTCTGAAGAAGAAGAGGGAAAAACAACATAAAACATATCTTTTTAACTTAGCTCCTAATTGAAACTGCTTTTTATGTTTGCATTACCACTAACTTTTACTTGATCATTATTTTTCAAATATTCATTTATTTGTTGTTATATTCTTTTTATTTACTTTTTTCTCTAATATGCTTTTAATTCTTTTAAAATTTTCATGATCTGTTTTTGATTCTAAAGCACTTTGAAGCTGACTTCATTGTACTTTTTCTGCTTGTAATTGTTTTAATTTACTTCTCTCTGATGTAAAGCACACTGATTTTTATTTCACGTATGAAAAGTGCTATTAAATAAGGTTTATTACTATTATCAACACCATAACACAACACTTATCTGTATACATTAGGCATAGATGTATGCATGCACAAAAAGCTCACCGAGGTCTCTGCACTGTGGTTGTTGAAAATTATTCTGGCAAATGGGTCGGAGGTCCCAGAAATGTCTCTTGGAGCCAAATCTCTGTGGTGTCGTGAAACCAAAAAACAACACTGATCAATATACTCAACAGCATGACGACCCTCGGTTACCTGCTCTGAAAACCAGAATTAATTAAAGGAATTAGGTGCAGTGAAGTGAAAATAAAACTACAACACCACACTTGACCTAATTTATTTTAAACTTTTCTCTCCTCTCTGACTCAAGGATAACTGAATAACACAGAGACGAGATTGACGAGCTCATTAGCCCGCAGGCAGACTGTCAGGGAGTCCAGGCGGGGCTGCACAGATGGGGCAGTGAGTGGTGTGATAGTGGCATTATTACTCAGGAACTGAGAAAGCACTGAGAATGGGGGCCTGCAGTGTGACAGTGACAAAGCGAGCACAGAAATAGTGATGACACTGTCCACCTTCACTGGAAGAGATTCAGAAATTTGACTTTAAAATTACATTTCTCTTTAACTTAAGTGGTTTGCTCAAACGTGGAGCTTTACTCTCTCCGCCCAACATTTTTTTCCAGCTCTTCTGCAGATTCTAACCGGTGACCGTCTGGTTGAAAGCCCACTTCTTTAATGTTTAAGATAATGTTTACCCCCCACCACCACTCCCCACCCACACACACACACACACACACACACACACAAACACACACACACACCAATTTACATACTGTAGCCTACTGTATTCCCTCATTCAGCAGAGGTTTCTCAGATTCTCCTGAACACCGATCACTTTTACCTGGCTTCTATGGCCTGACATCGCAGACTGCTCCTCTCTACATCCTTCAGCAGCTCCAGACCCAAGTGGATCTCCCCCTGGACCTCCTCATCTGGGTTCACCCTCGTCAGATTAAGCCAGCTATCCAGCCCTGGCCACAACACACAGCAAAAAATGTATAAAGTAGGTAAAATGACGAAAGTGTCAACTATGACGCTGCAGCTATTCAGAAAGGAGGACAATAGATGAATCAATCTGTCACTGAAGTGGCAAATGGAGAGCTTTACCTGAGTTAAATAAGATCAGTAAAATATATATACCTCTCTTGTAGAAAGGAATCACAGAGTATGCAATAAGTACGCACCTCTGGACCAACTCACATTGCTGCCACAGCTACTTGTCATACTACAAGAGGAAAACTTGTGGGTTTGAGAGCAGAACGAGACTTTAGCTGTCAAAACTGCAGTTAAGTCCAAAATGAAAAGAGAAAGTGAGGAGTAATCAGTAAGAGCTGTGAGAAGATTCCAGCAAAGGCTTAACTGACTCAGAGGCAACACGTTGAAATGAATCACCACTCTGAAGGCTGTGCAACAATTGTCAATTATGTACAAACATAATGTGATACAGTACTTACAACTTGTTTGGTTCAAAAAAAGGTTGTAACACCACGATATCACAATATATGTGCTAGTTTGATTCCCTTGCATTTTCAATGTGAGAAAAAAAATCTGAGCTGGATTCCAAAGCAGATACATCAACAAATCAGAGCATCAAATCCAAAAATCATTTGTGGCATTAAATCTATCAAAGTACACTACCGTTCAAAAGTTTGGGATCACCCAAGCAATTTTGTGTTTTCCATGAAAAGTCACACTTATTCACCACCATATGTTGTGAAATGAATAGAAAATAGAGTCAAGACATTGACAAGGTTAGAAATAATGATTTGTATTTGAAATAAGATTTTTTTTACATCAAACTTTGCTTTCGTCAAAGAATCCTCCATTTGCAGCAATTACAGCATTGCAGACCTTTGGCATTCTAGCGGTTAATTTGTTGAGGTAATCTGGAGAAATTGCACCCCACGCTTCCAGAAGCAGCTCCCACAAGTTGGATTGGTTGGATGGGCATTTCTTTGAGCAGATTGAGTTTCTGGAGCATCACATTTGTGGGGTCAATTAAACGCTCAAAATGGCCAGAAAAAGAGAACTTTCATCTGAAACTCGACAGTCTATTCTTGTTCTTAGAAATGAAGGCTATTCCATGCGAGAAATTGCTAAGAAATTGAAGATTTCCTACACCGGTGTGTACTACTCCCTTCAGAGGACAGCACAAACAGGCTCTAACCAGAGTAGAAAAAGAAGTGGGAGGCCGCGTTGCACAACTGAGCAAGAAGATAAGTACATTAGAGTCTCTAGTTTGAGAAACAGACGCCTCACAGGTCCCCAACTGGCATCTTCATTAAATAGTACCTGTTAGAGCCTGTTTGTGCTGTCCTCTGAAGGGAGTAGTACACACCGGTGTAGGAAATCTTCAATTTCTTAGCAATTTCTCGCATGGAATAGCCTTCATTTCTAAGAACAAGAATAGACTGTCGAGTTTCAGATGAAAGTTCTCTTTTTCTGGCCATTTTGAGCGTTTAATTGACCCCACAAATGTGATGCTCCAGAAACTCAATCTGCTCAAAGAAATGCCCATCCAACCAATCCAACTTGTGGGAGCTGCTTCTGGAAGCGTGGGGTGCAATTTCTCCAGATTACCTCAACAAATTAACAGCTAGAATGCCAAAGGTCTGCAATGCTGTAATTGCTGCAAATGGAGGATTCTTTGACGAAAGCAAAGTTTGATGTAAAAAAAATCTTATTTCAAATACAAATCATTATTTCTAACCTTGTCAATGTCTTGACTCTATTTTCTATTCATTTCACAACATATGGTGGTGAATAAGTATGACTTTTCATGGAAAACACGAAATTGTTTGGGTGATCCCAAACTTTTGAACGGTAGTGTACACCAGGAAACATTCCCAGAAAGTCAACCTTAAAAAGGCCATGCCTCCTAAATCACAGAGACCTCTCTGTTTACTTGGTCATGGGAATCCATCTGTATTTCAACTCTGATCTCCAGTCATGCCCCCATCTCATTACGTACATAAATGGCAAATGGACTGCATTTATATAGTGCTTTTCTAGTCTACCGACCACTCAAAGTGCTTTTCAATGTATGCCTCACATTCACACACACACACACATTGATGGCGGGGGTTGCCATGCAAGGCACTAACCTGCTAATCAAGAGCAGTTAGGGGTTCAGTGTCTTGCTCAAGGACACTTCGGCACGCTCTCTGGAGGAGCCAGGGATCGAACCAGTGATCTTCCAATCACTAGACGACCCACTCTAACTGCTGAGTCATGCCGCCCCACATGACCATGTAGTTTTCATTTATCATACCTTTTGCTTGAGATCCAATGGCTTCTTTGCTTAAAGATATCTTTCCTATGATGTCATCATGTCTACAGGAAAAAAGATAAAGAAAAAGACTGCAATTATCTTTTACAGATAAAGGTCATTCAGAAGATCACCAAAGCTGTTTGTCTCTGCTAAACTTTAACGGGGTGAGTTTAAAGACAGGTTGATAAAACTGCTGCTGGTCCATGAGAAAAAGCAACAGAAACAACCTATAATAACTCAGAAAGGGCTGACATCTGCCCAGTGGTGTTTGTTTAATCAATCTGGATGTGGATTTTCCAAAACATTCAAACTGCATGTGACATTTCAACTCAAATACATCAATTCACACACCAATTTAACTGAACATTGAGGACTTACAAGAGATGACTGTAGCATCAGGAGATAAAATAACTCTGACACAAAACAACAGTATTACCCAATCGTGTCCTCATCCATGACATAAAAGGAGAGTGAGTGGAATCCCATAGGGAGGTGAAGGGTGTACTCCTCGCCCCAGAACGGATTAAGGTTCTTCCATACCGTAGCAGTTCTGAAAGTATAATTTAACGCACAAGCCCTTAAAGTTCACATGTATGCTTAATTTTCACATGTAGAAGTAATAATAGGGCCAGTTAGGAAATGCCATCACTAAGAGGTCACTGTGAACGACAGAATATGAGCACCACTGGCATTATGTGAAAATTAAGTTCCATGTTCATTAACATACACAAGCCCACACACCACATGGCTTTTGTCCACACAAAATGAAAGAGCATGTGGTATTCATATATGACATTAATTTCAATTGGATAATGCGAAGATTAAGTTTCATCTATAACATGCAAACTCTGGCAAACTGGCAAACGTATCCATGCATGGATAAGTAGACACGTTGGCCCCTGACTAACGGGTCGGACCCTTTAGTCGACTGGTTAACATTGTAGCTTGCGGAGTGAGAGACACGGGTTTGCGTCCCGGCTATGGCGACGGTCTCACAGATGGCCCCCCGAATATAGATATACATACATATATATATATATATTGCAGCGAATTAAGGGGGCAGCCCAGGACGCAAACCCGTGTCTCCCACTCCGCAAGCGACAACGTTAACCAGTCGACTAAATGGTCCGACCCGTTAGTCAAGGGCCAACGTGTCTACTTATCCATATATATATATATATATAACTTTGTTAAAAGAAACCCTCAACGGTAGGGAAAGTGCTCAACAAGTAAGGAGCAAAATAATAGCTTTGGCAGCTGATGATATATATATCATCAGCTGCCATATATATGTGTATGTGTGTGCGTGTGTGTGTGTGTGTGTGTATATATATATAATTCCATCCCTGCTTATCATGGGAGATCCCTGCAATAATTGATGCAACCTCTCCATGGTTACCTGTGGGTGTCTTAGAGGCCAGCCAAGTATCAAGTTCTGTGTTTGGGTGACTCGCTGTGAACACCACCACCACCCTTATCACATACAGTTTACCTTAGCCTGACATGTGCAGAGCAGTGGGGGGCACAGCCAAAACACAAACCTATGGAAGAGTGACTTTAACAACCGATTAGAGACCGATTAATGACCGAAGCAGCTTTGAGAACATAAACAGACTTGTAGACTAAGGCATCCTGATTTTTTAGGGTTTGCAAACAGTAGAAATACAGTACATTATAGTGAGCAACATTTAACCCAAAGCTGCCCTTACACACACGACATATTTAACATTTCATGCAGGGGTACAACTCACCTGGCCACAACTTCATTATCAATTTTTACAATGCAGTATGGATCACTGGTCCCGGAGCTTGAATGATTGGGAGAGGGGGGAGATGGCATCACGTGACGTGTTACCTTATTGCGGCACATTAATTAACTTCGCATTACTACATACTCGTTCTATATATTCTTTAACAAGCTCGGACAAATTTGGCATGCCTGACTTGCCCCTATCGCACGTCTAAATTGAAGGGCTAAACTTTGTTGTTATCTCACTAGATCAGCGGTGGATAAATTCGGACTTCTTTAAGGTGACGGTATAAACCATGTCAAAGCTAATAATTCAGCGGATAAATTGACGATTATTACAGATTACTTACACGTCTTTCGCTGGGAGGCTCCTGCCCTCGACAATTCGAAAATAAAGCGATGTATTTTTGGCCATTGTATTCAGATAAGATTTTAATGCAATTCTTCCATCCACAGTCCTTAAAATAATGCTCTTCCCCTCCGCAACTGAGTTTTCTTCACTTCATGGCACCTTCAGTGCGTGACGGTGCACAACCCACCAATCGTGCGCATTACTACAGGCGCCGGTCCAGTGGGGGATAGTGAGTTTCAGAGGACATCTACTTATGGCTGAGTTGGTTTTATTGCAGTCTTGTCTTCCAAATGGCCCAAATGAATAGATCTTTAGCCTACTACATTTACATTGTGAGAAAACAACACTCTCGGGTATACGATCTGCAGAATCAGTGTAGATCGTAAGCTCCCTCTCTAATTTTGCACGAAAGAGTTTATTTAGCTCAAGTTCTCTCTCCCTGTGCTCAGTTATTCTAATTTTCCTTTTTTTATTATTTTTTTTAGATTTATAACTCGAGCTATACGTCGCATCCGCCGCGTTTCTGGCGAGCGGACATCGCGTCACTTGGCAGTATGCGCCATCTGGCGAATATATTGAGCAACTGCATTATAGGGGCACCTCGCTGAGATTCAATTGCGTTTTGGTACCTAGCAAAATCTCACAGGCAAAAAATCACTATCAAGAAATGCAGCATTAAAAGAACAACAGCTGAAAGATTGATAGCTACTTGCCATGATGTAAAAGTGCATCAAAGGAGAGTCACATTAACAAAGCACCCCATACGGATGGAGGAAAAAAAATTACAGACAGGCACTTTAAGAGACACCGATATGGGGTCTTTTAATCACGATTGAATTTTCTCGCTTGAGAGATGGCTCTGTGTTTACTTATGCGATTATTTCTGCCATTCAGGCTACTTTAGTAAGTCTGTAAATTAATCGCTAGGAAATATTTGTCGAGTTGAGTTGGGTTTTTTTCCATGTGTTTTTTTTGTCAAGGATTGTTACCCGAATCTTTATTGGTTTCCTAACTCGCTAGCAGAATTTGCAGTTGAACTTTATGTTGACGTTACCGTTAGCAAGAGACAGAGGAGAGAAGAAAATGGATGTTTACCGTGGAATCAACAACGATTCAACCAAACAACAAGAGAGACAATACCATTTATTATCTGAACTTCAGTCCCTTGCCAAAGATTTGCCCAGGTGACAAGACATTTTGGAATCTGGTCAATGTAGCTTGTCTACGCTACACGTTTCCGTGAAAGTATTAACTAAAATGATTTGGGCATGAGTGATTCATTTTAGCTGCACTGCTTAACATGCATTTAAAAAAAACCAAGTCAAAGATGCTGTACGTCTGAAAGTGTTTGTTTGTTTTTTTTTTGTTTTTTTTTTTTTGTGCAACTTGGATTAGCTCCTCCCAACAACGCCTGACTTACAACACACTAAGTGACCTGGCCCTGGCACTCATCGATGGAACAGTGTATGAAATAGTGCAGGGACTCCTTGACATTCAACACCTGACAGAGAGGAACCTGTATAATCAGAGACAAAAGCTGCATTTTGAACACCAAGGTTTGTCATCTTGCCTGTCAAAAATGTGTTTTAAAGTGTGCAAATGTGCAGTTTGTTTTGTATTTGTATGTTTTCTTCTTGTTTCTTTATGCTTAGTGCTCAAGCAGGATTTGACTCGGAAGCACAAGGAGGCCCTGCAGACTTGCAAATCTCACAACCTTGCACTTCTTAAATCTAGTCAACAAGTGGAGTTAGAAGTAAGACGCTAGCTAATAATTTTTCATGTTAAAAATCCCATGTTCGGGCATCCGAGTAGCGTAGCAGTCTATTTCATTGCCTACCAACACGGGCAACACAGGGATCGCTGGTTCGAATCCCCGTGTTACCTCCGGCTTGGTTGGGCGCCCCTACACACACCACTGGCTGTGTCTGTGGGTGGGAAGCCGGATGTGGGTATGTGTCCTGGTCGCTGCACTAGCGCCTCCTCTGGTCGGTTGGGGTTCCTGTTCAGGGGGGAGGGGAAACTGGGGGGAATAGCGGGATCCTCCCACGCGCTATGTACCCCTGGCGAAACTTGTCACTGTCAGGTGAAAAGAAGCGGCTGGTGACTCCACATGTATCGGAGGAGGCATGTGGTAGTCTGCAGCCCTCCCTGGATCGGCAGAGGGGGTGAAGCAGTGACCAGGATGGCTCGGGAGAGTGGGGTAATTGGCCAGATACAATTGGGAAGAAAGGGGGGGGGGGAATTTAAAAAAAATCCCATGTTCTTGCCACATTTACACTACATGTTCTAGCACTACAATACTGAAACTAATCTGTACTGGAATTGCTGTGGGTATTACTACCAAAGTACTCTGGTCGTCAGATGGTTGTGTATCATGCTATCAGGCTCTGGAAATCCGTGTGCGAGAGGAGCAAAGAATGATGGACAAGAAGATTGTAACTGAAATGGACCAAAAGGTGTTAGACCAGCAGAACACCCTGGAGAAGGCAGGGGTCCCTGGGTTCTACATCACCACCAATCATCAGGTCAACTGCCACATCCATCTCACTTAAACTTTCTCTTAAATGCATGCCAACGCCACATAGAAGTAGCTGCACCTTGCGACATTTGTCATTTGTTCAGCAGATGGCAAGAATGCCCTAACTGCAATTTCTCTCAGGTCTTATGGTTCCTCTGTGTCATTTCAGGAGCTGACAATGCAGATGAACCTCTTAGAGATGATCCTCAAGCTTCAACAGAAGTTGACACAGCCAGGAAAATAATGAGAAAGAGGACTAATTATACCAAATCAAAGATAATAATGCCATGTGGCTATTCCAGTAATTGAGAGAATCGTGGTTCTCCTACCCATAGTGTGGTTACACTTGTTCTACTGTTCTTTGAAAAGCACCATGTTCAGCAAATGCCCTCCATCAAAAAAGAAAAAGAAAGAATCCTTACCTTGCTAAAGCCTTCCAGGGAGATGTGGTATCTATTCAATTCATAAGATAAAAGCAAGCTGTATCATGATGTGGACTGCAGCTCATTTCAGCCGGAGCACCTAGAGTACTGGGTCAGCCTGGAGCTGCATCCCCGGAGCAAGTATGGGGTATCAACGCTGTGATTTTCTAGTTATGAAATGGGCTCTTCTGCAGGCCATCTGGGTGCTTGTGGAGCAATCAGGTACTTTAATAGTGTGTTAATTGGATTGACAAACTTATTGGACCACTGAGCCACCTAGGAATAACAGTATCGTACGGACTCAAAGAAGGTTTAATCGGTTCATCTGGATACAATGTTTATTGACAGATATGTTTCATTGCTCATCTAAGTGACCTCTTTTAAACAAGGGTGGGGATACCTGCAGTCAGTTTAGACTGAAGAGGTCACTTAGACGAGTGATGAACATATGTCTAATAAAAGTTGTATCCAGATGAACTGATTCAACCTTATTTGATTTTCTTACATGGATTATTGAGCATATATAAAGACAAGTATTGTATGGACATAATTTTATTTGTGATTTAATATCAATGGGAGCGAACCTTTGTCTACTCGATGTCTATTTTCATAAAATAAAGTTAACTTTAAACTCACAATATTTGTGTTTTGTAAAACTGTAACTCTTGTAACTCTTACCTAGCAGCTGTATTCCTGTAATAGTTTCTGCACAGGATGTGGTTGTATGTAATGTAAGTGGATGCTCGTGATCTGCATTTAATTGCCAATAGGGCAATTGGATGATTTTTTGCAGACTAAAAATAAATATTCAGTGGTAAAGACGTTATGTCCAACGAAATACTTGCCCGTCTGAACACCGGATTTTCATCAAAAGGATGAATGCGCTACTGTGTCTTTAAGAACCAGTTCCCTTATGTTGGTGTTGTTTGAGGTGTAGTCCCACCTTCTGCGTTATCAGATGGTGTATCCCGTCCTCCAGCACACAACCTGCTGTACGGAGGCGTGAATTGAGCACAACGGTAAAGCAATTTTTTTTGTACAACCAATGTAGTCGTTTTGCATATGCCTTTAATAATAATTTAAAAATATATATATATTGAAAGGTTGCATGCTGAGTCGGCAAAATAGAGAACACCTGACTCAATAGTTAAAAGCTGAAATACAACTCAGTTACATCGAGCCTCTTCCAGGATAACGATAATGAATTATGCCCCGCGTTGGCTTGCGTTTCCATGTTGGTGTAAATAATTAATAAAACATAAAACAGCTCATATCCAATTCACCGTCCATCTTTTTTTCCCCGTTGCACCACACCAACATTGATATCATAAGATGCGGCGAAATGTTTAAAATATATTCATATCGGCTGCATGTTCCGTTAGTTTGCCGCGGCTGCTTATTTCTCAAGGGGAATTAAACATTACGTAATTACATCATGTAGTCGCCATATGCCCGCCGAGCGCAGTCATCGGATGTTGCGTCCCTGAGGATGATGAGTGTTCATGTTCGTAGCTTGCTGCCTGATGAAAAAGCTTGTGCATACAATGTACAGCAACTTAAAAAAAGGAAATAATATTATCTTTGATTGTTGTATTGCTTTAGCGCGGGGCGGCGGGCTGGCTCTTTTTTTTCTCTCTCACGTTTTTGTCAACCTGTATGACGTGGCGTGACTCAAATGCCCAAATGTTTGCTCTGCATTGATACTTTCAGAATCAGGTACAAGTCGCGACAGACCTCCGATCCGCGTTTTAAAACGACAGGCTAACCGAGTTTAGCGTTTCGTTACTTGGTGGTCGCACATGTACCGTTGTGCAACTCAATCTCAACCTACAAACCTCTTATCTCTGCTGTTGTAAGGATCGCAGGAACATCTATTTCACCGCTATAGATGGAAAGGTTAAGGGAAGTGTGTGTGTGTGTGCGTGTGTGTGTGTGTGTGATCAAAAAGGTCTGTGATGGTCCATCAAACAGCCTTCCACTCAAATGTTCTCGAGGAAGATGCTGGCTGGGCCCTTACACGTTATTCTCTGTAATATGCTCAGTTAATTGCCAAAATAGAAATACAAAGAAGAATACTTTCAGTCATTGCGGGACCAGTCTGTCAAGCGACCCAGATTGCATAAACCCTCACTTGTTTTCTTATTTTCATGTGAATGCTTATTTGCCTCTGTGCTCTGTCCTGCAGGTTAGCTGAACAGAAGTGGAATGGGTCCTGTCTGACTTTTGCAACACCATCCTGCCCAGCTGCTGTGTCCTGTTCTGTAGCTATGGCAACGTGTGTGACAGGCTGTGCACCAGCGGTGCGTTTTTGTCAGAGGGTAAACCGGCTCAAGACACTAGACAATGACATCATGGCGACATCGCTTAAGCGCTGCCTGTCCACCTTTGACCTCACTCTGATGGGTGTTGGTGGCATGGTGGGCTCCGGGCTTTACGTTCTGACAGGCACAGTGGCCAGAGACATGGTGGGGCCTGCTGTTATCTTATCCTTCCTTTTTGCAGGTGTTGCTTCCTTATTGGCTGCCTTTTGTTATGCTGAGTTTGGAGCACGCATTCCCAAAACAGGATCTGCCTACATGTTCACCTATGTCTCTGTGGGAGAGATCTGGGCCTTTCTCATTGGCTGGAATGTCGTCTTGGAGAACATGATTGGTGGTGCTGCTGTTGCACGTGCATGGAGTGGCTACCTAGACTCCATTTTTGACCACGCCATTCAGAACTTCACTGAGACACACGTCATGCAGTGGAATGTGCCCTTCCTTGCTCATTATCCTGACCTGCTTGCTGCGGGGATTCTAGTGGTTGCCTCTTTTTTCATATCCTTTGGAGTTCAAGTATCTTCTTACCTCAATCACATCTTCTCCACCATAAGCATGGGTGTCATAGCTTTCATCCTGGTATTTGGCTTTGTCCTGGCTGAACCAGCCAATTGGAGCCAGAAAGAAGGAGGTTTTGCCCCTTTTGGATTATCTGGAATATTGGCTGGCTCAGCCACTTGTTTCTACGCATTTGTGGGCTTTGATGTTATTGCTTCCTCAAGTGAGGAGGCAAAAAACCCACAGAAAGCGGTTCCAATAGCTACAGCCATCTCACTGGCCCTGGCAACAACAGCCTATATTCTGGTTTCTGCAGTACTCACTCTAATGGTACCCTGGCACACACTGGACCCCAACTCAGCACTCGCAGATGCATTCTTCCGCCGTGGTTACAGTTGGGCTGGAATTGTCGTGGCAATCGGTTCCATCTGTGGTGAGTGTCACTTTCCCTCAACTAGAATGTTACTGTAGATATGCTAGGACTGTGAACAGAGGTAAGGTTAAACTTACTTTATTGTCACCCATGGGTGGGAGAAAATTGTCTTGGGGATTGAGGGAACTGCTGCATCAACAATAAAAACATTACAATAAAAACACATTAAATAAGGACACGCGCAAACATTAACCTGAGATAAAACAACCGAGCAACTTAGTCACAAAGACATTCACACCTTTAAAATGTACAAAGATTCCCTTGGGGGTGTCTGGCTGGCGCGGTGGTCCATTCCGTTGCCTACCAACACAGAGAATGCCGGTTCGAATCCCCGTGTTACCTCCAGCTTGGTCGGGCGTCCCCACAGACACAATGGACCCTTTTAGAGCCTACGTAATGATTACGTCAGAGCGTCAGCTGGAGGCAAAACAAAGCCGGAAGCGGTAACGTTAAATACGAATCACGTCCTCAGGCAAGCGTACATCATCTAGCTAACGTTAGCGAACATGTCTTCATGCTGTGTTTTTGGGGGCCAGAATCAAAGAAGTAAACTAAACTTTTAAGTTTGATCGCATACCAGCTGCCACTCCCAGTCAAAAAGATCGGCGACAAGTGTGGTTAAACGCGATATGACGAAGAACATTGCAACCATTGGTTTTATTTGATGTAGACCAATGAACTAGTCAGAAGAGTTGTGATACCCGTTCTGTATCATTCTGCTGAGACTTATGATAATAAGACTTGGTATAATGCACTTTAGATATAGTTTTACTTGACTTGACAGTGAACCTAAGCCTGGAAGTAATGACATCTTAAATCATTATTTACTCACTCAACTCTAGTTTAACTCTCACTTTGTTTCTCTTGACAAAGAAACAACACCTTTTCTATACTGATACATGCCTTTAGCACTGCTACTGAACCTGCTGACTTTGGCTGGGACTGCTGTCAACTACCTTGTTGTAAGCTTAGGCCTCTGGAAGTTGATCTCCCGAACTCTTGCTGGTTTGACCTCTCTCCTGGTTTGTTTCCAGGGGCGTTCCCCCGATGTGGCTGCTCTGTTCTCCCCATCCTAACATACAGCTCCACCTTAAACAGTATTGCTGCTGCATGACTGCAACAAGACCCTAGGCTGGAATGTGAGATGGGAAAATGAAAATGAGTGATTGATTAGAGGTGGTTGCAGTAGCCTAGGCCCAATTGGAGTAGCACTAGTTAGTATAGTTAGTAGTAATGTTAACTTACTTGCTAATCTCATAACATAGCAAACACTTTCAAATATGAGATGTAGGTTACTTACCCAGCCGTGCATGTGCAGTTCGCCGCCTATACGTAGCCATTTGTCCTATTTACAGTAACCCAAGGCTGATACATGGTTGTCTTCTGGCCTTGCCGCTGGCTGGGCAGAACTTCAGATCGCACAACACAAAACTCACTTGTTAAATCTTTGTACTTCAAGTCCTGTACATGACCATTCAGGACATAGTAACAGGCATCTAAAGATTTATACGCCCTCAGTTTCTCTCTAGTAGACACGCTTGGTTTCTCTATCGGGTAGGTGTAAATGTCTGGCCACTCCACGGTAGGTAATCCTGTCAAATCGTCCATCCATTGAGTGAGCGTGTATGGGTCGGCCAGTCTGGTCCCGTTGGTTAATGTTAACCTTTTCAACTATGACTTGCGGTCCCGGGGAGAAAGCAACTGTACATATGCAGAAATACGCGTTTCTTCGTCCATCGTAGATATACAATCCGATAAAACTTGTTAGCCGGCAGCTAGCTAGCTAACGGCTTCCCTTAAATGTCTCAGAGGGGAATGTTTTGCCTCCAGCTAAGCTCCGCCCACAGAAAAACGTCACTATGTTTACTAACAGAAAAGGGGTCTATCAGTCGTGTCTGCAGGTGGGAAGCCGGATGTGGGTATGTGCCTTGGTCGCTGCACTAGCGCCTCCTCTGGTCGGTCGGGGCGCCTGTTCAGGGGGGAGGGGGACATCGGGGAAATAGCATGAGCCTCCCATGCACTATGTCTCTTTGGTGAAACTCCTCACTGTAAGGTAAAAAGAAGCAGCTGGCGACTCCACATGTATTGGAAGAGGCATGTGGTAGTCTGCAGCCCTCCCTGGCAGAGGGAGTGGAGCAGTGACTAGGACAGCTCGGAAGAGTGGAGTAATTGACCAGATACAATCGAGGAGAAAAAGGGCAGAAACCCCCCCCCTTCAAAAAAAACAACTCACAAAGATTCAAAGGCATACTTCTCAGAACATTCACATCTTAGTACACAAATTACAAGTAACAACACACCTCTCTTTACATGCTTACAAGCGCACAAGTGATTGGTGGAACCTGCAGTTATCTTAGAGCCTCGCTGCTCTTCTCTCTATGCTCCAGAAGTTGCATATTAATAAGTTTAACTGATAGAATAAGCGGTTTGATGATGGGTGGATGGATGATAGAAGGACAAATGAATGTTTATAACAGTTGTGCTCACACAAGGTGACCCTGCACCTCCTTCCAGAGTTCATTAACACATACTCAGAGTTCAGCACATGGGAAAGGTCAGATAAAATCTTTTTGGCCTGCCGAATAGTGGACTGCTCAAAAATGTCTTGGGAAGTGAGGGGTGTGGGCCTTCCCATAATCTCCCCTGCTGTTTTAACCAGACTAAATAATTGAGTTTTAGACTTGATTTTTAGGTTTCCAAACCAGTTGGTAATACCATAACATAAGATGGACTGTATAGTAGCTCTATAAAAAAATTAACATAAAGTTCTTGCAGACACCAAAAACTCTGAGTCTCTGAAGGAAATGGAAGCGCTGATGGATTCTCACACAGACCCTTGCCACATGTGTGTGCCAGTTAAGCTCACTATCAATGTGGACCCCTAACTACTAATAACAAGTGACCTGTCTAATGTCATGGCCATGTATGGCAACAGAGCTCTGGGGCCTCATGTATCAATCATTACTATGGGCAAATTTGTTCTTACACACCCATGGAATTTTTTAGCCCTCAAATTGTCTGACAGTCAGTAGCAAAGCATGATGGTTATTTGTAGTTCCTTCCTCCTAACATCTATTGTCTACCTCTTGCAATGAGCAATCACCCAGGCCTGCAAAAATGTTTTAAGCAGGGTGTGGATGAATAGTGTTAAAAGGCAGAACTAAAATCAATAAAAAGCAGTCTGGCATATGCAACAGGACTTTCTAAGTGTTTCAAGACAAGGTGCAGTATTGTGGAGATGGCATCATTTGTGCTGCAATTTCTTATATAGGCAAATTGGTACTGATCTAGGGCTGGTTCCACCTCCCTACATAGTTCCTCTGTTATGAGCCTCTCCAATGATTTCATAACATTGGAGGTTAAAACCACTGGCCTGTCATTATTTTCTTAGGGACAAGACTATTTGGGTACGTATAGAGAGTTGAAAGAGTTGATGAGGTATGTGTTGACTGCAGTCTGCAGAGTACTGTGTTTTTCTTTACACATCCTAATAATGACACTCTGTTCCCCATATCCAGCCATGAACACTGTGCTGCTCTGCAACCTCTTCTCACTCCCCCGGATTGTTTATGCCATGGCGGAAGATGGACTGTTCTTCTCCTTTTTTGCTAGAGTCAATCCTGTCACCAAGGTCCCTGTCAATGCTATTCTGGTGTTTGGTATTTTCATGGCCATCATGGCTCTCATCTTTGACCTGGAAGCCCTGGTCCAGTTCCTATCCATTGGCACTCTCCTGGCCTACACCTTTGTAGCCGCCAGCATAATTGTGCTGCGCTTCCAGCCTGAGAAAACTTGCTCCAAGGAGACTGCCACCACATCTCCCAACACTAATGCTGAGCCCTCCCCTGCAGCCACTGAATCTCAAACTATAACTGAGAACAGTGGGGAAATGGAGGAGTATGAGTCCTTTTCTGACAAGCTTCAGTTGGTGGAGCGAGAGAAGAAAAGGGAGCGCCGTGGAGTGGGGCAGCTGAGGGCCTACTGGGAACCCTACCTGGGGTGGCTGCTGGGGGACTTTGAGCCAGGGGAGGTGGTGGCTTTCTGTGTGCTGGCTCTGATGGTGAGCTCAGTATCCCTCTGTGCTGTTCTGGAGTTTGGGAACAACCAGCTTCAGCTGCCAGTCTGGAGCTTCACAATGCTACTGGTGATTTTTAGCCTCGCTTTTGTCATCAGTCTAGCACTCATATGGATTCATGAGCCCCAAACCAAAAAGAAAACCTTCCAGGTAAGCTCCTTGTCTAGTTTACCACATTTTAAGGGTATGCACAATGGTAGCTGAGTCTCCCTTTTTCCCGAAGAGATGTGGTCAGCGCTTCAGAGAAAATGAAAGCTGTTACAGTGATTTCTATTAGAGTCAGATGCTTAGGCATGACCCATATTATGTTCCCTGGCTGTAATAATTAGTCACACAATATCTCTCCAAGCCAAACTATTTTGTGCTGTGTCTTTATGTATGCTCAATTGCTGTCTTATGGCACAAATTAAGTTAAAGGAAAACACTGTTGTTGACAGCAACAACATATGTCAGCAGTGTGACTGTTTTTTGTTTTTCTTTTCTAGGTGCCCCTGGTTCCATTGATTCCAGGTACAAGTATCCTCCTTAATGTGTTCTTGATGCTGAAACTTAGTTCCCTCACCTGGGTCCGTTTTGCCATATGGATTGCCATAGGTAAGGAGGCACCAGAACTGATGCAGAATATGGAGCCACAAAGAATTTATGCTTCTTCTCTACAGTTAGGAAAATTGTGTCTTGCCAACAGAAAAGTGATTAGTTCAAATATGTTTAGCTTTAAAAAAAAAGGTTCTATTTTTTCAGCAAAACAGCAGACAACTTTCTCTGTGTAGCTCCATACTGCTCGGCATATTTGTTAAAAATAAGCTAATTCACAGTGCATACATGAAATAGGTTATGAACATACTCTTTGGAAGAAGTTCGAATAGTATGTAATACTTGTGTTTGCCTGGGATCATAATATCAAATGTATGAGGTGTAATTTTTTTACATCATCAATTTATATAAGCTGTGTGCACTGAAAAGAGAGAGAAGCCTGTATTCCAAGCAGACCCAGACAATGTAAACATTGCTGATTCCTTGGAAGTAAAGAGGACCATTGTGTAAAGTACAGTTAACGTTATTCCCTGCCTCCATCACCTCTGCACCAGTAAACCATTTAAATATACCTGTCTAATATAGCAAGCTGCATGCTTATGGATTACTATACTTGAGAGGGCCTTTGGTCAAGCTCTTGGAGACCCCAGTGAAAGCCTAACCGAGATATCACAGCTGAGTGAAAAGTCTTATACTAAAGCCTCTTGTGTGGAATTTATTGTCTTTTCAGTTTGACAGCTGCTCCAATTAAGAGACATGGGATTTTGCCCTGATTGTTTCATATGTTCCCTAGGTCTGTGTGTGTATTTTGGCTATGGGATCTGGCACAGTAAGGAGGGCTTGCGAGAGCTTCAGCCCAAGGACATGGCTGCCAGGTATGTGGTGTTACCCAGTGGCAGTCTGGTAGAGACAGTGCAGTCTGTCCAACCAGATGGACAAGTTGACACCTCATCTCACCACATCAGCCCGACTACCGCCGTGACATCTGAGGAGCATCTGGAAAAGAGATGATGTATAATCAGCCATATTGTCACTTACAGTGGGCCAGTATTATTTGTCTTCTCCCATTCAAATACTGTAAAATTACTGCTCCATGTATCTCACTCCTTCCATCATGTGACTGGCCTGACATTATGTTTACTGCCACAAGTCAATTTCTTGCTCTGCATATGTAAGCACACCACAAGGTGGGATGCACACTGTCTTGTTGTGAAGTATATTTGTATATCTTGTAATATTGGAACATAGAGAGCTTTATTACTGTCCTTTATCTCCCAGCAAAATAGTGGCATATCCTTTGAAACCAGCGCTTTTCTTGCATCCTTGCCAGTTATACATATAACCAACTCTGATCCCTAGGGGCTTTCTTTGTGACAAACTGTATTTTCAGTCAAGTATACTCAGCGGATAATTTTTTAAAAATATTACAAGGAAGATGGGCAGAAAACAAAGCAACAATTGCCGCAAATTTTACTATTTTCTCACGTTAACAATGGGGAGGATGTCCCACTTCATTGCGGTAAAATCACCCTAAGTATAGTAGCATTCCATCTGTTGCATGTTTTTCGAGCACAGGAATGCATAGATTTAGTCTGTACAAAATGTATGCAAGTTCTTTGCCTTCTCTCCTTTTCTCAACCTCTTGCTTTAGCCCGAAGCCTCAGGAGAAACTACAGGCTCTAGTCATGTGGATGCTCTTAGACTCTCAGACCATCTTGTTCTTTTGGTTCCCACAGGCTGTCGTTTCTACAGTGGTTTCTGACTAATTGTTTAATCTAACAAGATAATTTATTCATTTTTCTATAATGTTCAGTGTTTTGTTTTTACATGTTGTCATTACTCATCTTAGTGTGGTTTGTCTTAGTGCCTACCATTGTTGTCTATGTGTGCCTAAGTAACTCTGTTATATGAATGGGCAGTAGGCCCTGGCTCCGCCTTGGTCATCACTGGTTCGGCATCGCCTATTAGATGGGTGAGCAGACCTTTCAGTCCTTCACTTAATCCCTTAACTTGCATCCCATGACCTCTTCTTTTTTTCTTTTTCTTTTTTTTTGTCACAGATCTTCAGTTTCACAGGGTTTTCCCACACACACTTCCAAAACAGCAGCCCCTTTTCCAGTTTCCCTCTCTTGCATATGATTAGGTATTGAAATGAATGGATTAATGAGCTCTTGTTTGTCATTTTGTCTACATTCCAAAGGTAACCCTAGAGCTAATTAGATTGCTGGGTGAACGGATGAATAGGTAAATAAAGCAAGCACAAATCTACTACACAGGTATATATACGTATATATATATGTATATATATACGTGCATATATATATACACACACATATATATATATACACGTATATATATACACACATGTATATATATGTGTGTATATATATGTATATGTGTATATATATATGTGTGTGTATGTATATATATACACGTATATACACGTATGTATATACACGTATGTATATACACATATGTATATACACGTATGTATATACACATATATATACACGTATATATATACACGTATATATATATATACATACATACATACACACACACATACACACACACACACACACACACACACACACACTTAACATATACTATATGTACAGGGTATGATGGTGGCAGACCAGGATCAGTTGTTTGTCAGGAGGGATTATGTCTCATCCCTCTGCGGTCTATGTAATCCAACAGATATTGCTGCTGGCCCTGCAGTTTGACCCAGATTATAGATGAGCACATTTACCACTACTCTAACTCACTGTACTGGAGTACTGTCACCGCTTTTTAAGATTACACTCACAGCCAAAATGGTGAAAACTGCACACGAGGCTCTCAAATTCTTTTATTTCCAATTCAGCCATTCACTTTCTGTGGCTTACATTTCTTTAACTTGGGGGGGGGGGACGCCAGTATTTTACAATATGTATTTATTTCACAGTGTGTGTATTTGTATGATATACATTGGAAACCAATGGCCTTAATCAATGCATAGTGATTTCCAAAGCTTTTGTGATTTGTATGATGGTTTTCAGTTAGTGTAGCACAAATTTTCATGTATTTCAGTGTTTATATAAAATACCATGACAGAGAATAGATGAAATTGCTGTAAAAACTCAGAACAGAATGTAGGAGGAATGGGGACATAGTAATTGCAAAAAGGATCCAGTGGACTTTTATATAACTTTGCACACTGATAACTCTTATATGTGTCTATAATTTTGTGTCTCAGCAATGTTTTTGAGATGGGAGCCGGCGACGGGTCTTGGCATGGGGGTGTTTTTAGGAAGCTAAGCATCATCTCACTTCTTTGAATTACCATCTCTTTCTTTTTTTGACAGGAAGCACAGTTATTTAGGTTCACTGACTGTTTTCTTACTTCTATATAGTGTTGTATGCTGAACCTGCACATTAAAAACTTCAGTCTTTCTGTTGTATAAACTGCAAATGCCTATGTTGTCAGTTAAGAATAAATGTTTTGAAGCAGAACTCACTGAAACTAAGTGAAACTTTATAGAAATGATCAAACCGAATTGAGATAAGCTGAATGGGTAAGCACATAACTATTAATACTGTCCTGTTTTAGTGATTGCAGCTATTTGCTCTGAACTACCTACATGTATATGTAGTATATGCATTTTAACTAATTCCCCCTTGAGTTACGATGGCACCTATAATGCTGTCAAAGGGAAAATGAAAGAAAAAAATATATACACACAAGATACAAGATATAAGACCTGCTTCACTCTCCACAAGATCTCAAAATAACAAACGTGATCTTTCTGTTGATTAAACAGCACTTTTCACCAGATACAGTTAAACATATTTCAGTCCCACTTAATTGTTATATATTATTAATCATTCTGAATAAGGTGTCTTCAATGCGATAACCATGAATAAAGTACATATTTTAATATTCCAAGCAAATAAATCCCTTTGTTAAAGTGAAAGCAATTGAAGGATTAACCTTAGCTCACAAATTGTCATTCACTGGATGAAATCATCCTGATAAATCAGATGGTCAGTCACTTAATATTGGGGGAAGATTTATTACGTCCCAGTTGATCAGCTGTTGGCAGATAGTATGGTAAATACACTGAATTTAGCATCATTTGAATTCATGGTTAAACTAAAGCACATATACAAGAATAAAAATGTGCATTTGTCAAAGGGTGTTTCTATACAATTTGCGAGCCAGGCTCCCTGTTGGATTCAGATTACACCACCTGGCTCATGGCATCTCACATGATCACTGAAGAGTATTAACTGCAGTGTTTGGTGTTAAGAAACAGCAAAAAATAGCAAAAAAACAAGCATAACCTACAACAAACCATGCGGTCTTGGTCTTGACACAATGTTGAAAAAGCAGATTTCTGTCAATCTGATGAAAAACAAAGGGGAGAAGATAATCCGCGGAGCATGAATGTTCTGATGTTGCCACAGGACCCTCCCTCATCTGGAAGACACACAACTTACAGGGTTCGGAGGTATTGTTTGCATGGTAGAGGAAGGTCGGGCTAACCACCTGCTCAGCCAGATCCGTGTGACTCACCTGCCCTGAATGATACCTATTCATGTCGTAAATGATGGAGATGTGCTTATTGCCTTTCCAGCATCCCAGTATTAAACATTAATATAATGGCCCATTTTATAGCGGCCCATTTTCAATAACAGAAAACAAAAGAGGATTTAATCTACTTTCTTGATAATGTGTTCACGTTACATCCATCACACACAGCAGTTTGGGACATTGCAACTTTATACAACAAGAGGTTTGGAGTATGTGTAGACAGTGCATCCACAGTGGTAATTTACAATCTTTGCATAGTCCATCTTCATTGGAACTGCACATTTAAAGACACACTTGAGAATGGTTTGATGAATAATGGAAATACTAAACTTAATGGCGTGGGAAAAAGGCAATAAAAAATTGAACATTCAGTACGAGGATACGAGGAATGTATGATGAATTGACATAATAATGTGAGCCTTAAAAGGGTAAACTTATCTTTAGAGGCCAATTTTTTGGCACCCCCCCTTTTCTCCCAATTGTACTTGGCCAATTACCCCGCTCTTCCGAGCTGTCCCGGTCACTGCTCAACCCCCTCTGCCAATCCGGGGAGGGCTGCAGACTACCACATGCCTCCTCCGATACATGTGGAGTCGTCAGCCGCTTCTTTTCACCTGACATTGAGGAGTTTCACCAGGGGGACGGAGCGCATGAGAGGATCACGCTATTCCCCCCAGTCCCCCCTCCCTCCCGAACAGGCGCCCCAACCAACCAGAGGAGGCACTAGTGCAGCGACCAGGACACATGCTCACATCCAGCCCGACCAAACCGGAGGTAACACGGGGATTCGAACCGACAATCCCTGTGTTGGTAGGCAACGGAATAGGAACCGCTATGCCACCCGGACACTCCAAAAATGATTTCTAACTTGACCATGTCTTCAAGATTAATTTCTTGCTTTGGTTCATACCGTTAGCGCGGATAATGTTAGCACGCCGTGTTTTGCCGTTGGTTTTAGCAGCGCTCCTGCCTCGGCTGACAAAAAAAGGTGGGCAAGAGGCAGCCGAGGGAGCGGAGGCCGCAGTGAGCACATGACCCTCTGGCCTAATACCCCCCGGACCACTTTCTCCTCCATCTGCTCGCTTCCTCTGCATACCAAATTGCAGCTCTTCTGCACTACTACTCCCCCTGGTTTATGAAAAAGAAAATAAAGAGATAGCAGAAATATAATGTATCGCTTAAACATTCCAAAAAAACAAAAACAAAAAAACCCACATCTGTTGAATTTTCATATGGAAATGTGATATTTTTGTCAAATTAATGTCTTTGGACTTACAGTTGACTCTTCCGTATTGGTGCCACGTCATTTTCCTCAGCTGACATGTTAGACAGGTGCTGGTTACATATTTGTTCAGTGGAGGTTCCCTGAAGAAAAAATATGGCTTGCTTTTCAGTTTGAACAAGTTCAAGTTGCGCAATATCTGACAGGCCATGACTAAGTCAAAAGGCATTATACACAGGCATTATAATTGATCCATTAATTCATATTGTGCTGCAAATGCATCTTTGTAATAACACTTTTACAACATATTGAGATCCAAATTCTACTCATTGTAATCACCCACCATACCTTAGCAGCATTATGTTGAGCTCTTTCCCTCAGTTTGGAAAGAGTGCTGTGCAGGTTAACGTTCTCTTGCTCCAGAACCCTGATGCGAACGTTGTTTGCCTGTAATTGCTGCTCCATATCAAACAGGACATTCCCGGTACCTTGTAGAAATAAATACGACAATAAGTAAAGTTCTGTGCGGGTTTACACCGCTGCCACAGCCACTGCTGTCTTTGAATATAAACTCTAAAATCCGCCCGTCAAACTCATGTACTGTCACTACAGTTGAAGTTTGGTTTTCGATGGAACTGTTTATCACAGTCTAAATAAACATCAGTAATTAAGGGCAACATTATTTTATAAATAGTTTTGCCCTTAATTACTGATGTTTATTTTGCCTCCGTTCCCTACCCATCTGGCTCGCCTGCACTGCCTCCACATATTACCAGTGCTCAACATCAGTTTGATTCCAAAGTACTCATAATCCCTTGCTGAATTAGCAATTCAGTAAGATTAAGTTGGATTGAATATTCATCTCAATTTTGCTGCATTAAGGCATGTTTGGGTTTTTTCCAGGTGCTCCGGTTTCCTCCCACAGTCCAAAGACATGTAGGTCAGGTGAATCGGCTGTACTAAAATTGTCCATAGGTGTGTTTGTGTGTTGGGGGGGGGGGGCTGTGATGAATTGGCGGCTTGTCCAGGGTGTCTCCCCGCCTGCCGCCCTATGATTGCTGGGGTAGGCTCCAGCATCCCCGCGACCCTGAGTAAGGATGAGCAGTTTTGGTAATGAATGAATATATAAAGTAAATCCAAAAAACATGTTTCAAACATATTGTTTTGCATATACTTTAAACTGATTAATCCACTTTTGAGAACTTTGGAAAGAACGTTGGTGAGACATAACAAAAAATAACGATAAGTATCTCAAAGAAGGTTGAATCAGTTCATCTGGATACAACGTTTATTGACAGATATGTTTCATCACTCAACTAAGTGACATCTTCGGTCTAAACTGACTGCAGGTATCCTCACCCCTTATAAACAATACAGTACAATACAGTGCCTAATGACCGAAACCATCGACCAATTTCATATGCAAATATGGGTTTGACCTTTAACTAGAGTTTCAAAGGTCGCATTGCTTCTGATACCAGAAGCAATGCAGTATGAATGTGTTTAAAATATTGGTAGTATCTATACTTTTAATGATTTTGACTGTGGTGTGTTTTTATTGATTCTGTATTAAATATTATTGTAAATAAAGTGTCAAAGGCCCTGTGTACTATTCACTGTACTGTATTGTTTATAAGGGGTGGGAATACCTGCAGTCAGTTTAGACTGAAGATGTCACTTAGTTGAATGATGAAACTTATCTATCAATAAACGTTGTATCCAGAGGGAACTGATTCAACCCTCTTTGATTTTCTTACCTGGATTATTGAGCATCCATCTATCTAGCAACACTAAGGCAAACATTGTTAGACATGTAAAGTAGACCTGCTTTACAAATAATGGGGATGAATCAAAAGTGCTTAGTATATATTAGGTTAATCTAAAACATGCAAATTTATGGCCAAAAAGACTTACCTTAGTGAAAAGCCTTATTTCAAGCTCAAAAAAGTGAGAACATCATGCACTATTCATGTGGGAAAAATAGTGATGGAAAACTAATGCTTCATTTGTATAGATTTGGGTAAGATCGGTGGATCGTTTGCACTGCTAACAAGTCCCTACTCTGTGGTTGTGCCTCCGGGAGTAGGGTGAGCTCTGGGAAAGCAACAAGCAGTCGCTCCCTTTGGGTGAAATTCTCCACTTCTTCCCTGAGCAGAGCTATACTGTGTTTCAGCTCATCTACATGAGCCTCTTGTCTCTGCTTTTCCTGCTGAAGTTCTGAATGCAAAGCCTGTTGGAATACAGCATTGGAAAGTGAGTTGTTCAGCATCTCAAGATGTGTATTAGTCACTGGGTACTAAAATATACCTGTTTTTGGTTGAACTGTGCCAGCAGTTGTTCCTTCTCCTCTGACACACATTTCAGTTGATCCTGTAGCTCAGTCTGTCTCTCCTCGCTTTCTCCCAGCTGTGTCTGTAACTCTTCACACTCCTGGTCGAGAGCACCCACTCTCTCTAACAAAGATTTCTGCTTTGCCTGCATTGACTGGGCAAAAAAAAAGAGTGTGATCACAGTACTTCCATTGATCCTTTTCAAGACACTCCACAAACAGAGCAACTATACATGGGTCTGACTGTCGAGGCATTCCACTAAATACAACAAAACAATTGGAAATGTGGCTGTGGCGCCGACCTCTTGTTGATGACAAGCACTGCTGTACTTGGCACTTTCTTTGTCAAGAAGGAGTTGAGTTTCAGAGACTTGATGCTCTAATAGTTGTGTCCTTTCTTCCAGTTTAAGATGGGTTTCTTCTGCTACCTGCAAGGTACTTATTTTGTCCTGAAGCTCATTTTTCTCACACACTACCAAAAAACAGAAATGATCAGAATCTACTAGAAAACAATGTTCCTACACCAAACAGTACACTCATGTATTTTGTTGTCCTGTATACTACACTATATGAATTAAGGGACATGAATGAATACAATTCAAAGCAATCTCTGTAGTGTAAGTGTTACATGTCTTACAGAGGTTGAACGGATGGTAAACTCCATCCTCGATCTCCTTACCAAAAGCATTTAATGTTTTCAGTTGTAAGGCTAGTTCTTCTTTCAGTCTGGAGTTGTTGTCCTCCAATGACAATATTTCTGCAACAAAAACAATAAAGTGGCCACTGAGTATATCATAAAAATAGTTTATACCAAAAACAGTCAAAAGTTCCTTTCATATTTATTTGCAAGTTCATTGTACCTTTCTTCAGTTGTTGTTGTTCCTCTTGTAACCCTCTCTCTATTTCTTTTGAGGATCGTTGTGAATCCTGCAGTGAATGCTCCATCTGTAGTATGCTGGTTTGGTGTTTAGCAATTTCCCGCTTCAACTCCTCTTGTGCTCCCTCCAGCTGAGACCTGAATCTCTGACACTGTGTTTCTGCCTTGGTTAGTCTATCTCTTAGAGGTTGCACTGTCGCCCGCACCTCTTGAAGATATTTCCCCAGCCGGCTTGTATCTTTGTGCTGTTCTTTGGCCCACTGGGTAACATCACTTGCAGTCAGATGGCCTGGCTCCAGATTTTCTTCCACAGCCACTAGGAAGTGTTGCAGAGAAGAGGGGAGTCCCTCACTCCGACACAGTTCTACCAAAGCATCCCCTGTCTGTCTCAGAACAGACTGTACCTGAGCACAAGCATCACAGGGGATAAGGGACGACTCCTTTGTTTGGCAACTCACATTATGAGTATCAGTGGAAGTAATAGCGGCGCAAGAGGAGAATTTGTGGTTATGGCAGTCTGACACAAAACTGACATGATCCTGCGGAACAAAATTAAAAGTGCTTGATGAGGATAATACAGATGAGCACTGTGTGCCAAGATTACTCCCTGAGCTTGTGAGGGACAATGTTGATGATAGTGTTGCTGTCTCGTCACAGTTGAATTTTGTTTTTGTCTCCTTTAGAATGTTTTTGCAGGTCCCCTGATAGAATAAAGAGAACATGGTAATAAGTGCATAGTGGCATTTGGCTAAGTGCTGATGTTTTACTTTAATATTAGTTGTTTTCTTTATTATCCAAATTGTCGGAAACTCGTAGGCATACCTTTAGGTTACCAAAATGAACTAGATTATTCCAATAGTGTCTGGCCACAAGACCAAGAGAGACACATCCTTTTCCCTGGGCGTCTTCTCTCCTGTGTCTATCACTGAATTGCTCGGCATGAAAGTTGAAACTTTGCAGAAGAAGCAGCAGTCTATTTCAAATCGGGGGGGGGGTGTAAAAAAATCCAAAAACTTTATGATTTTGTAAAACGATTTCTTAATTTGATGCAAGATTAATTCCTCACCTGTCTATCACCAACTCCAGCAGGACAATGTGGGAATGCTGATTGAATTCATCCTCCCCGTCCACAAAGTCGTATCGGTCCAGAAGCGACACTAAATCGAGATTACAGGAGAGTTTGTCCGGGTACTTCCAGGAGTGACAGCGGACGGGTCCGGTTCTGGAGAAGACCTCCAGAACAACGCCCTGCAGGTCGATGATATCTCTTCGGAGACTTTCAATACAATCTTGACGGCCTAAGAACTGACTCATTTCGAGAGGAAAAAAAAAGGTTGGTCATTCGTAACGTTATATCTGTTTCCAGCAGTGTGTGTTTATGTATGGGGGGTTGCAGTTGACGCTATATCTCCATGGTAACCCCAAGAAAGAACAGCAAGTTCCATAATGCTTTGCAGCTTGTTTTCGGAAGTAATACACCTCCATAGAAGAAGGCCGGTCGGCGAAAGCGCTGCGTGGAAAATTTACGAAATCCTAACAAATTTAGGTATTTGTCTTTTGTAGTTTCCGATAATACAACGCTATATGGTATTCATATAAAGTTCCCTGATTCTTATCACCGTTTGTCATTAAGGGTAATTTTTAGATAGACTCAAAGAGAGAACCACCATGCCGCCTGGGCCTGTTCAAATTGTCCAGCCGGACTCCAACGGCAAGGTAACAAGCTAGCGCCTGCAATCTCATTTTTTCGCAGTATTGTTGTTATGGAGTGACAAGTATTGAATATATGTATTGGATTTTAATCCCGGTGGACCTAATCATGTAGGGACCAAAATGAAGAAATGTTGACTTGGCTAAGGATTTGGAAAAGGCTAGCAGCCTGGCGAGACTTTCGCCATCATTGTCTCGATTGAAATTCTGTTGGTTGGATGTATTCGTTTGTAACTGCACCCACTATCTAAAAGTACAATTAACCGCTAGTTTACAATATATCGTAAAATGCACAAATTGAAAATTGGTAGATTTATATAAGTGGGAGGAAAGACTGTCAAATTAGCACGCTAACTGGAATTGCTGTCTGCTGGAATGAGCAGAGTCGACGCGCGGCGACATGGGTTACAGACACCGGATACTTAAGTTTTGCAAATTTGTGGCGTCCTTTCGATTGGGATTTCTAAACGTCCTCTCATCATCTAATTGAATAACAGCTAAATCCATGTTGCGAGACAAATTTGTTATTTAAATCATTTTGACATATACATTTACAATAATGTTCTGCGATGAGCAGAAGCTACATTATTGACTGACGCTGGTCAGTTTGTGTTGACATTCAGGTATAAATCAACACTTGGAAGCTGTTTCAGTCTATTTTCAATAATGTATATATATTTTTTTCAATCAGGCTGATGAACCAATAGAAGAAACTCCAGCCATCAAGCCCATTGTTGGTATCATCTATCCACCTCCTGAAGTCCGAAACATTGTTGACAAGACAGCCAGTTTTGTTGCCAGGTTGATTTCTTCATCTCAACAAATTGTTTTGGATTTTGTGCAACGTGAGCCTGTTCTACTTTTATGTGAATGTGAAACTACTAATACACTTGTCTTTCAACAGGAATGGGCCTGAGTTTGAAGCAAGAATCCGTCAAAATGAAATTAATAATCCAAAATTTAATTTCCTCAACCCAAATGACCCTTATCACGCCTACTACCGTCATAAGGTCAATGAATTCAAGGAGGGCAAAGCACAGGAACCGTCTGCAGCAGTACCTAAGGTTATGCAGCAGGCTATGCAACAGTCCCAGCAGCTTCCACAAAAGGTAAAATCAATTAATCAATGTATTATGACGCTTTATTGGTTCTTGTACACAAATTTTCTTCTTACTAATTCAAGCAAGGGTTAAGCAAATGTTTGCTCATACAGGGGATTTGTGTGTTAGTGTCCTCCCATTCTACTGCACACCCCAATCTCTATACCAAGGTGCTACTCAAATGAAACTGGATTTTTGTACACTTCCATTTCCATTCTGTAATGATTTTTAGTTTGTTGTTGGTTCATAGCAGCTGTCCCTTCTACCAATAGGTGCAGTCCCAAGTGATCCATGAGACAGTGGTTCCCAAAGAACCGCCGCCTGAGTTTGAGTTCATTGCTGATCCCCCGTCAATCTCTGCATTTGATCTTGATGTTGTGAAACTGACAGCCCAATTTGTTGCTCGCAACGGCCGCCAGTTTCTCACTCAGCTAATGCAAAAAGAACAAAGGAACTACCAGTTTGACTTCCTGAGGCCACAGCACAGCCTTTTCAACTACTTCACTAAACTGGTGGAACAGTATACCAAGGTAAACTGAAGTGATTTGCCTTAACAATATAATTTCATAATCCATTTTTGTTTTTATCCTAACCTGTGGTTTTTGATCTTGCTGCCCACATTATAGATTCTGATCCCACCCAAAGGTCTGTTGTTGAAGCTGAAGCGAGAAGCTGAGAATCCAAGAGAGGTGATGGACCAGGTAATCCCTTTAATCTGTGAAATTTATTCAAAAATCTTAATAGTAGCAGTTCTTTGAATTGTTCATGTTAATCACATGTCTTGCTGCACAACCACCAGGTGAGGTACCGTGTTGAGTGGGCAAAGTTCCAGGAGCGTGAGAGGAAGAAGGAGGAAGAAGAAAAAGAGAAGGAACGAGTGGCATATGCCCAAATTGACTGGCATGACTTTGTAGTAGTGGAGACAGTGGATTTCCAGCCCAATGAGCAAGGTAGTAAAATTAACATAACTTAACACGAGCAAAATTTGGTCTACAGATTTATTTAAAAATTGAAATTGTAATTCTAAAAAAAAACAAACACCAGGCATGGCGTAACAGAAAAGCACATAAGAAGAAAACAAGTATATACACAATGATAATATTTATCTAATCTTTTATGTTAAAACTGGGTTTTAACAAATGACAGCCATGAGAAGGCAAAACCAAATTTAGAATAAATCATCTCTGTTTGATTGATGTATCTGCAGGCCACTTCCCCCCACCCACCACACCGGAAGAACTTGGTGCTCGCATCCTGATCCAGGAGCGCTATGAGAAGTTTGGCGAGAGCGAGGAAGTAGAGATGGAAGTTGAAAGCGAAGATGAAGACGATGAGCATGAGGATCGGGATGAAGGCCAGCCTTCGCAACCTGATCAAGACACACAGGTGCAGGACATGGACGAGGTATGTAGACCAAGAAAAACACTGTTGTTTGTCAGAAACACTTTATGAGCCATTTATTCCAATTGTAGTGTCATAAGATATCAGGTTGTCCTTTCTTCTCTGTTTTCCCTAGGGCTCTGATGAAGAGGATGAGGGTCTGAAGGCACCTTTGCCACCAGACAACCCCATGCCACCCCCACTGCCTCCTACTCCAGACCAGGTTATCATTCGCAAAGACTACGACCCAAAAGGTAAAACATAGTTGGCACCAAGGGGGAAAGCTGAGAACAACTATCATTTGTAGAATGTACAATACCTTGTATTCTTGAGGCCAGTAGGCTTAATTATTACCTGTTCACCTTAGCTTCCAAGCCCCAGCCTTCAGCTGCAACTCCAGATGAATACCTCATCTCGCCTATTACTGGTGAGAAGATCCCAGCAAGTAAGATGCAAGAGCACATGCGTATCGGTCTGCTGGACCCCCGCTGGCTGGAGCAAAGAGACCGCAGCATCAGAGAGAGACAGATCGAGGATGAAGTTTATGCCCCTGGTCTGGATATTGAGAGCAGTCTGAAACAACTGGCTGAGAGGCGTACTGATATCTTTGGTGTGGAGGAGACAGCCATTGGTAAGAAGATTGGTGAAGAGGAAATCCAGAAGCCCGAGGAGAAGGTGAGTGCAAAATTGGATTATGGTTCATTTTTTTTTATTTTCATTTTTTTATAAATTACAAGTAACTTGTTTGGTTCCATCAACATTGTGGTTTATCGAACAATTTTGCTTCTCCCGTCTCTCCTTAGGTCACTTGGGATGGTCACTCCGGAAGCATGGCACGTACCCAGCAGGCTGCACAGGCCAACATAACCTTGCAGGAGCAAATTGAGGCCATCCACAAAGCCAAAGGGCTCGTGGGGGAGGATGATACTAAAGAGAAAATTGGCCCAAGCAAGCCCAGTGAAATTCATCACCAGCCTCCCATTCCCTCCTCTGCCCCCAATCTTCCTAAACCTAACCCTCCTATCACAACTGTGCCTCGCCCACCTCCCTCTGTAAGTCCCTGTAAAAGCTGTAAATCAATTAAACAAGTTAATGTCTTTAAAAAAGGTTTTCTGTACACATACTGAATCTAATATCTATCTTTATGCTCTGGTAACAGATGCCACCTCCAGTGCGCACCACTCTCCTATCTGCTGTACCTGTGATCCCAAGGCCAATGGCCCCTGTTGTGCGTCTTGCCCCTGGGCAAGTTTTGACACCCATGCCTCCTATGATTCATGCTCCCCGCATTAATGTGGTGCCAATGCCACCATCAGCACCCCACATCATGACTCCTAGACCACCCCCCATGGTGGTCCCAGCTGGTAAGTTTTATTTCTATATAACTTGGAATTCCTTTTCAAAACACATGAATAATCAGGTTTTTTTTTTCTCAAATTATATGTCAACCATTTAAAACAATGATGGCTATTTCTACAAAATGATATAATGGCAAAAAAACCCAAAACAAAACTGCATTTTAAGCCATATGAAATAATTGAGGTTCTGTGTCACAACAGTATGACTTTAAGATACACGTTTTATAGGCATGAAGTACAGGCAATATTCTTCTAAAATGGATGTGATTGTGCAATGTTCATAAAAGAACATTTGATCAGTGGTAAACAGCTGTGTAGCTAAGCTGTTCTTTAAATCCATCTCTTTATTTCTCCATTAAATGCTTTTACCCTGTCCTTTTTTTCCCAGCATTTGTCCCTGCTCCTCCAGTACCACAGCCCCCGAGCTCTACCCCCGCTCCACCTTCCCATCCACCCCCACCTCATGAGGACGAGCCTGTCAATAAGAAGATGAAAACAGAGGACAACCTCATGCCAGAGGAAGAGTTCCTACGCAGAAACAAGGTTTGCTAGTGTTTCCACTCAGCCATCTTGAAAATGTGAAACCAAGGTATTATACCATACTGTAGCTGTAGGGTGTCCCCTGGTTGCACTTCAACTGTCTGTTTTACTTTCAAGGGTCCTGTTGCAGTCAAAGTACAAGTACCCAACATGCAGGACAAGACCGAATGGAAGTTGAGTGGACAAGTGCTCAATTTCACTGTCCCCCTTACAGATCAGGTATGAAACTCAGCTGATTTTTCCTTTGTTCATGTGCTGTTGCTCAGTGTAGGTTAATGCACCAGATTTTTATGTGTTTATGTAATTTCTCTACAGGTTTCTGTCATAAAAGTCAAAATTCACGAAGCCACAGGTATGCCAGCTGGGAAACAGAAGTTGCAGTATGAGGTAAATATTTTTCTCCTAACCTTTTTGTGAATAGTATAAAGTGTCTTCTCTGCTTTGAATTCAAGATGGATGCAAAATGACTTTTATGAACTTTTCTCCATTTCTAGGGCATTTTTATCAAAGATTCCAACTCACTGGCATATTACAACATGACTAACGGTTCAGTCATTCACTTGGCATTGAAAGAGAGAGGTGGGAGAAAGAAATAAGCCATGCAACAAGAAGGACATTTTCTTTTCTTTTTTTAATGAAGTTCCATATGTTGTTGGGTTTTTTGCCAATCAATGTTTAAGTTTGAGCTTATTTCTCAATATTATCTTTCTGTCTTTACATAATTTTCATTTGTATGTCTACAACCTCTAGTCAGAAGTCCTGCAACAGGGCAAAAAAAAAAATCTGAAACTTTATTTCTTAACATCAATTCAAGTGCATGGATTAAATAATTTGTAGCCTGGCAATGTTCTATGCTGTGCTTGTGTCATTCTGTAAAGAGCATGTATAGCACCATTTATCAGTTGAATAAATTAATAGTGGATATAACTAGTTTTGTGTCGTTTTGTTTCTAAATCATATCTTGCTGCAAAACTGGGCAATGTGAATAACTCGCATATAAATGCTGATCCTGCAAGTGTAGATAAGACGGTCCTGCTTGAGAAATGGGTTGCATCCCTTAAATCGGGCGCAAGGGGGCTAACGCCTCATCACAAAAATGTGACAGTCTCGGTTGAACGACTCGGGACAGACGAGACCAAGCAGACTCGGGAGTGATATACACGGAATCAGGACTACGTTAACCTAACGAAGTAGATCGTCGCTAGAAAAGAAAATGTTGCGTTAGCCTGCTTACTGAACCTTTTTGGGGGAAACGTTATGTTATGAAGCGGTTGCTAGTTAGCTGAAAGTAAAGACGATCAGTCTAGGATTGTCTTGACATCTGGCTAACGTTACATTAGCTAACGCCGTTTAGTCGAACGTTAATGCGAGCTAGCGAAACAAATCAATCTGGTGTGTTCCAAATTAGGTCTCCATTTGTTCTGGCCTCACTTTATACTGGGAGGAAAATTGGTTATATTTTCCTTGACAACTAATTTTTTAGCGATTTAGCCTGCAGCTTGACTAGTGCCGAAAACAACTATGGCATCGATGTTCATTGGATGATGCTGCCAGAAAATAGTTTCGACTTTTAAGCTAGCTGTCATCAAGCTCGTTGACGCTAGCCAAGCTAGCCTGCTAACTAGCTAAGCTACAATGGCCAAAATAGAAAACGGCCGTCAGTTAGACACAAGAAGTATCAGGACAATTAGCAGCAGTCATATCGACGATGAGAGTTCTTTGGGATCCGACTCTGAGATCAACGGCTTCACCAGTGACAGACAAACCGATAAATATGGATTTATTGGTGGGGCTCAGCAGTACTCGGAGGAGACGTGAGTTTGTTTGCAAACTATGCTATGCCTTGGTTTCCATTAAACTGCGATCAAGTCGTTCTGTTGACTACTCAAACGATCAAAATCCATTTCTACTGGGATAGACTTGAATATTTGCGCCGAGATATGATTATGATGCAGTTGATTTACTGTCCCAGTTGCAAAAGTTAGCATAAATTCTGCTTCTCCACAACAGAGATTTATTCTCCCTGCCCAACGAGCTGCGTGGCACATAGCGTCTTGTTGATGCCCGTCTTTGCCCTGTTTCTAAGTAAGCCATAACAAAATACTGAACCCTTGCAGGGTGTAAGGATAGCTGTATGACAGGCGTTATCTTTATTTGTTTCTCTACATATGATTGTCCCCCCCCCCCCCAGACATCCGAAAGCCTGGAAAGGTTTAGCTGTGTGTGTGTGTGTGTGTGTGTGTGTGTGTGTGTGTGTGTGTGTGTGTGTGTGTGTGTGTGTGTGTGTCTATTTTTTATCCATTTGTGTTTACACCTTGCCTCAATGCATGTTTGTGGATGACAGTGGGCTCATTTTGAAGTCAGCAGGGTCTTCGTTGACTTAACCAAAATGCACTCAAACATGTTACATTGTTTTGTCCTCCTTTTGAAATTAATTACATATTCTGATGACTTCTTACCTGACTCATGTTCTCGAAACATTACATCATAACTTTCTTCGAAAGTAGTCAAAATTTGTCGGAGTTTGGGTACCCAAGTTACATTATTATTATTTTTGTTTAGATTTTTGTATTCAACATAGAAACGGACTACACTAAGATTATGAAGAACACGGTTTCCTCCTTCTCTTGCACTCAGGGCTTCAGGCCTACAAACACTGAATGAGTGGAAGGAATGAGTGAATGTTGTGCCAAGCACTGGCTGGCTGGGACCTTCCTGTTTTCTGGAGTTTTGGCAGGCCACAGCTCTGGTTCCTTATTACTAGAGGGCCTCATCTGGCACAGACTTTTATAGGTAGTCAAAAATTCAGGGTGCTTAAGTTCTTGTGAAGATGAAGCCAGAGTCTTAAGAGTATTGGACAGATCCATAAAAGAGACTACCTTCTTTTAAAAGGGAGAGGGCTGTCTCAAGCTTAAAAAGAAAAAAAAAAGAAAAAAGCTCTTTTTGAAGATTTTTCATACCCTCCAATTACAGGCTTGGGCCGATCAGATAATTACATGGCTTTGTTAGGCATCAGCCCTCCATCATAATGTAGGTTAGGCTAGCCTGTATTTTACTTTTTCAGTTTGAGAATCTTCATTGCTCTGGCCCTTTTCTTAGATCTGAATGTTTCATACTTAAATTAGGACTACATCATGTGACAGGTCCACCATGACTTTAGGTCGTGGACATTTAACAGACATAACTATATGTTGGCTGCATTGGCGTTTCTCTCTGTATTCCTCAAAGTAAGGCTAGTTGTGTCACATTTATTGAGACTGATGCAACTACGCTCATTTACTCTATCTGTACCTGTCCCCCAGTGTCTACCATTTTATGTTGCAGATTCTTTTTAATAGCCTTAGGATATAGGCCTAAGTATGATCTCAAACTGGTCAAATTAGAGAATTGTTTCTTTTAGCTGGCCCTGCTCTCTCACCAAAGAAATAAGTGTAAGTCAAGTTATAAGTTATCTGGTGTGATCAAACATTGATAAAGTAGTGGCAGCTGTTCTCACTCCTCTCTCTCTCCCTTGTCTCCCCAGGGCTCAGGAGGTGCCTCCAGAAGTGCTGAGGCAAAGGGAGGTGAAATGGCTTGACATGCTTAGCCACTGGGACAAGTGGATGGTCAAGAGACACAATAAGGTCAGACCAAAGCCTTAACTCATGAAATTGCAAGTTGCCACTTGGTTGCCACTCACAAACAGTTAGAAAAGATTCCAAAAGCATTTTACAATATTTATTGATATTTCACAGTATTTAATGATCTGCCCGAAGGGACCTGTATACTGGTATTTTAGTACTATTTGTTTTTGAGTGTCCGAGCAACTGCTTCCCTATCCAAAGTAGTTTATAGTAATGGTTTATAGTAACAAGTACTTTTTGTAAAGCCTACAAAACAAGAGGCAAGGCAATGGCAGTAGTCAAGGTCTCACTGTTTTATTACATAAGGACTTTGTGTTTCATCTTCACTAGTCTAGCGGGTTCTTCCCGTGTGAAATATCCTCGTTTTGCAAATGCTGAGCTGCAGCTTAACCTCATTTCCATGAATCAGCAGCAGGGCAGGACACGACCCATCCCTAGATCTCAAGTCACCCAATGTGCCACGTGACAAACAACAGTCTGAGAGTTGGGGTGGAGCTGCACTGACAGCACATGACCAAACACTGTAATAAAGTAATTCAAAGTCATAGGCTAAACACACAATGGCTGAGGTGTTGTTGGTAGCCTGTTCTCACTGTAGTAACATTTACTGTGCTTGCCAACAGCCCCCTCAGAAAACCATGACACAAGAGTGCATGCCAAATAATTTCACTGTGCCTGCTGTGCCAGTAGGTTCAAAGGTCAGACAGTGAAAGTTGTCATTTTTATTTCTTCATTCTGTTCTGTTGGTACATGACTTTCTGGCTTGAGAGATGAGCGAAGGCAGGTCACATTTCCCCCAGTGCTAAAAACCCTCTCTGAAGGGGAACTTGTGGCCAGAATGCACAAGTACTATTTTGCCAGTTTTGAGAGTAGTGGGTAGAGTCTCTGGTGTTCCTTCCACCATCCCAGCGAGTCCTCCTCACTGTCAAGGTTGCCTAATTGTAAGTAAGACTGTAGTTCAGAGGCTATAGCTTGTTGTTACTGGTGGGGTCTTGGTGTGGTTCCCTCAGTGGTCTTGAAGAAGCCCCCCAAGGTCTTCTTTTTCTTTGAAGTGGGTGCATCCTCAGCAGTCGCAATGCGGGGATAAGTTGGGCCCATCTCCTTGAAAAGAGTATGGTAAATAAAATAATGAATACCCAATTCAATCTAATAAAACATATTTAACATCCATATCCAGAAAGTAGATAACAGCACATTACAGCAGTTGATTTCATAGCACATTTTAATCCACTTCATTTCATTTATAATAAATTCTGTATTTGTATGTAATCACAATAATTACTACTATCATGCCTGCAGGCACTGCGCAGTCCTTGCCATCTCAGAAGTCAGTCTGGCTTGGATTAGTGCAACATTGTCCTCACTGATGTATCGCAGCTTGAACCGTGGATCAAGAGCAGAGGCCAAGCAGCTCTTGTGTCAGAGGATACTTGTATTTTTCATCCAGGTAGCTAAGGATTTTGGTCTTGATGATGCATGTTAGATCTGGATCATCATCCTTCACTTTCAGGATAGAGGAGCTGAAAAGGTGGAGGACTAGCTTTATAAAGGAAACATTGACATACTTTTCATTGGAAAGCGCATCTGTAAACTCAGTCAGAGGTTGGAGGGATTTGTTGATGGCTTCCAGGACATCAGTGTGCTGTCGTGTGGGGATGAGGTCTCTGTCAGTGGACAAGACATAAGCAATGGCTTGCTGCTCCAGGACTTTTTTTTGGGGGGGGGGGCAATTTTCTCCCCAATTGTATCCGGCCAATTACCCCACTCTTCCAAGCCGTCCCGGTTGCTGATCCACCTCCTCTGCCGATCCGGGGAGGGCTGCAGCCTACCACGTCTACTTCGATACATGTGGAGTTGCCAGCCGCTTCTTTTCACCTGTCAGTGAGGAGTTTCACCAAGGGGACGTGGCACGTGGGAGGATTATGCTATTCCCCCCAGTTCCCCTCCCCCCTGAACAGACGTCCTGATCGACCAGAGGAGGCGCTAGCACAGTGACCAGGACACATACCCACATCCGGCTTCCCTTCCTGCAGACATGGCCAATTGTGTCTGTAGAGACGCCCAACCCAGCTGGAGGTAACACAGGGATTCGATCCGGAGATCCCCGTGTTGGTAGGCAACGGAATAGACCGCTACACTACCTGGATGCCCTCCAGGATTCTTTGTATCATGGCCTGCCTCGAATCCCCACCTTGTGGGGCACTCCATCTTCAGTGCATGCTCTGGAAGCTTCAGGTGCCTTTGTGCCTCTGCTAGCTCCTTTTTACGCCTCCAGCTTTAGGAGACACTGCTCACCAGCTTTTTGCAAAGACCGACTGCGTGGTCAATCCAAGGAGCTGTCATTGCATTCTCTAAAAAGAACAAGAGATTTATATATAAAATTAAAGCACAAAATAAAACTTTACCTGCTTTGATACACATTTGATAAACAATCCCCATCATATTATTGATATATTACTATTGTTATTAACAAAGTATTCACTCACATATTAACACAATCAGCACAGATTACATACAATTAATCTTCACGGATTACACAACATATTTCAATTAATTACATGCACTTTTTTCTTTCTTTCTTTTCTTTTTTTCAAATATATCCTGCTATTCACCTATTGCTAGGTGGAGCCTGTGGCCAAAGCACTGGAGCCTCATCCATTTATTCAGAGAAGCTGCCTTCACAACGTAGAGTCATTGTCTGTTGTAATGCAGACAAGTCTCCTCCTGCAAGCTCCAAGAGGCCATCGCTTCCCTCAGTCCCTGGGCAATTGATTCTCCTGTGTGGTCTTGTGGGAAAAATGATGTGCAAACATCGACTATTCATTTTAAAATCACCGTCGATGTAATGAATTGTCAGGCTCAAGTACGGCTCCATTGTTCTGCTTGACCATAGGTCAGTGGTAGTCGCAAAGTACTTGACAGCTGTGACATCCCTCTTTATTTCCCCTTGACGTTTTGCATACAGCGCAGGTAATGCCACTTTGGAAAAATAAGTATGTGAGGGGCTCACATATCTTTTGTCTGGTGTGTTGACCATTTTCCTGAAGCCTTCATTGCTCAGTGTTTATTGGACACATAACTTTGACCTAAAAGGAATGCAACTGCATCGGTTATTTCAGTCTATCTTTGGGAGCTGGATGGATATGGTGATGTGAGCTGTACAGTGTTGCTGTTATGGATGTCTGAGTTGATGCTGGACAAGGACAGGGATTCAGTGAGCTAACGTTAGCAACGTTATTCTTCTTGGCCTTCATGCATTCATCGTACTGCAGTTTGTGGTGTTTTTTTTCAGGCGGTTGAAAAGATTAGTTGTGTTGCTTTGTGGTGCACACACAATTCTACGGCAGCACTCTTTGCATATGACTTGTTCTTGGTTGATATCTAGTACTACTACTACTTTCGGCTGTTCCCGTTAGCGGTTGCCACAGCAGATCATCCATTTCCATTTCTTCCTGTCCTCTGCATCTTCCTCTGTCACACCAGCCACCTGCATGTCCTCCCTCACCACATCCATAAACCTCCTCTTTGGCCTTCCTCTTTTCCTCTTCCCCGGTTGACATCACTTGCCCTAAATCCAAAATATTTCCAAACAAGGGATGATGATCTGTTTTGCGGGGCTAGCTCTTCACCTTCTGCTCCAGACATTTAATATTTATTTTGCTCTTACTCATCTACTCTGGACTGCAACCACAACAACCAGAAAATTTTTGCACTGGCTGCCACTGCAGGGTTGGTGCTTTAAGGGAACAGCTGTGATTGGTCAGGCAGTTAGTTAAGGAAGCACTTGATTTGATGTGCAGCGGAGCATTCCATGAGCGGAGCACACGTTTTAAATGTCAATATCGCAGTTGATCATGTTCATTTAATTGTGGGAAGCTAAAATCATGATCGCGATTACTATTCGATTAATTGTGTGGCCCTAGTGTGTTGCACTCTCCTTGGGAAAGAGTGCCAACATTATATCAGAAAACAAACATGCATTTCTAGAAATCACATTCTAGGGAGTGCAAGGTTATATGATCGGTTTAATTTTGACCTGGTCCTATAGACCATTAAGCACAGTGGCAAACATAATCAAACTCTTGTGAGATAATGTATGAAAGTGTGATGTGAAACTAAATGTCAGTGTGTCAGCAGTAGGTTTAGACTTGTAATTTCACCCATTGTCAAACCCCAAAAAAGAGATGATAGCTGTTGGGTTGTGTCATTTTGATGTCAGCTGAGAATAATTTGAAAGTTTATAAAATCATAAGAATTATGCCTAATTATTCAAAATTCATATTTAGCTACATACTCCCTATATATGGAAGATCAATAAAAGAAGACCCATCAAGAGCACTAAAATCTTGAAATCCAGCCTTCAGATGCCCGGTCAAGCAGAGGGTCAAATCCCCTGTGTGACAGAACACCTTATCTGATTTTCAGCTCAGTGATGTAGTCTAGCTTCCAGTGTGGGACACACGAACGAGTTCATAGCTGTGGTTACATGAAGCATACTTGAAAATCCCTCCAAATAATTGCCTTCCAATGGAAGAGTCAAAATGAATTGATTGTATGAATGCTAAATATTTATCTGATGAGATTAGCTGGATTTTTATGGAGCCTAATATTCAGTAGTCACTCAGAAAAATGACCCAATTAGAAAAAAATGCATTGTTTAACCATCTAAAATGGAAAAAATTAGCTCATTCTGAACTATATTTCTTTTGGCATGACTCATAAACTTTTTTTTTTTAGTTTTTTTTTTTGAAGAGTATTAGCAGCTCATCAACTACTTTTTTTGGTTGAAATAATCTTTATGCATATTTATCCACTTAAATATATAACTTTCTCTAAACAATTTTTGCTGTGGATTTTCATCCAATAAAGTCTGGTCATGGGTGAGGTAAAAGTCACAACCCTAAAGGTCTTGGCAAGTTGTCATTTCAGTGAAGCTCCCTTTGTGCTTGTTTTCTCCTGTTAAAAGACTGCAGCATATGGTGCAGAGACTGTTGCTGATTTGAAAGAACAGCAGATGATCTGTGCTGGTTTTAGCATGCAACACAGATTCATCTTGGTATGCTAGAATATGGGATTTTTTCACCACACATGTCCAAAATGTTTTAGTATCATAGTTTGCATATTGATTTATGTAATTCATCAGAGTTCAGATCCTCAAGACTAAAACAAGTGCTGTTAATCATAGTACACCTCAGCAGAATGTGTCCTGCAGTTTACAACATTTGTGGAGCTCATGTATTGCCAGCTATAAAGGGATAATGCATAACCTGAGACATAGCAGTGGGAAGTTCATGTTTTCTGCCTACCTTGCTAGCTCCAGACATTGATGAGATAAGGATTGCACTTTTGTCTGCGACTTAAACAAAGTACTCAAAGAGATGGCACATCCCATCATAAGAACTTTGCTGGGATTCATTTCGCTGTGCGAGATTGCTCTGAAAGCTAATACGAGTCTTAAAGCAGAAATTAGTAGTGTAGCGTTCTTTGATTGGCCACAGATTTCACAGCTTTTGTATGTAAGGAGTTTGTGACCAAATCTGATATATTTTCATTATTTTATACGTATGATCTGTTAAATTAATAGCATCTGTTGCAGCCATGTTTTATCTTTTATTTTTTGGACCCCCTTCTCCCAATTGTACTTGGCCAATTACCCCACTCTTCCAAGTCCTGGTCGCTGCTGCGCTCCCTCTGCTCATCTGGGGAGGGCTGCAGACTACCACGTGCCTCCTCTGATACATGTGGAGTCACCAGCCAATTCTTTTCACCTGACAGTGAGGAGTTTCACCAGGGGATGTAGCGCGTGGGAGGATCACGCTATTCCCCCCAGTTTCCCCTCCCCCCTGAACAGGCACTCCGGCCGACCAGAGGAGGCACTAGTGCAGCAACCGGGACACATACCCACATCCAGCTTCCCACCCACAGACACGACCAATTTTATCTGTAGGAACACCTGACCAAGCCGGAGGTAACACAGGGATTCAAACTTGTGATCCCTGTGTTGGTAGGCAACGGAATAGACTGCTACGCTACCCGGACTGTTGCAGCTATATTAGAAAAACATTATTTTTGTTTGAGGAAAAACGTTTGCAGCAGTGGTTACTGGATGTATCTAATGGCTAGAATATTTCTGTCCATTTGGGAGCACATTAACAATATTTTCCATTTCTCTGCTGTTTTGTTGGGTGTACTCTTGACTTTGTGTCTGCATCTGTGGTCCAGGTGCGACTGCGGTGCCAAAAAGGGATCCCTCCTGCCCTCCGAGGCCGTGCATGGCTCTATCTGTCAGGTGGAAAGGTGAAGAGGGAGCAGAACCAAGGAAAGTTTCAGGTCTGGCAGCATCCTCTTTCACTTCTACCTCACAGCTTTTTTTTCCCCTTTTTTAAATCTCTGTTTCATCTGAAAACATTATTGAAACTGTGGGTGCCTATGAGTACTGTATGACTGAATTATAGTTTTCAGTTTTCTGCAGAAATTGTTTGACTTCAAAAGGGTATGTTTGTTTATGCTCACCGTACATCCGCAACGAAGGAGATCCAAGCCTCCTTTATGAAGGAACATAAACCTTTATTTACTGCTCGGCAGCCAAACACTACATATTTCTGAGACATTGGTTTTCAATCAGACAGTCTGGTTACCCAGATGTCTAAATGTCTGTAATTTTTCATCCAAAACCAATCAACAATGCATTTGCTGCTCAGTCAGAGAAAGTAGTTGTTTAGTATGGGGGGGGGGTTTCCACACAAGCAAGGAACAAATGATTGTAGACAAACAGATTACCGTCCATGATTTTTCCCAATATGGATGGTAATCAGAATTAAAACAATCACATTGTAAATAGTCTATACATGTTCATTCAAGGCATCTGGTGTTTAAGCATTTTTATGGTGAAATAAGGTCCATTGTTTTCTTTGTAAATATATATTTTATTTTCTAAAAGTGATGGTTGTTGGTAATATTTGGATTATGTTCAATGTTGTTGAAGGCTTTAGAAGTCCTTAGTTAAATAAATATCTGTAATTGTGAATGTAGAAATTATAACATATGGATAACACATGCACAAATGAGCAGGCCACCCCCAATCTTCCAACTCAAGTCCCTCCCACACAAATGCAACCCTTCGAAATAAATTGTTCATTCATTCGTTCATCTTCAGCTGCTTCTCCGGGATTGGGTCGTGGTGGCAGCAAGCTAAGTAGGGCACTCCAGATGTCCCTCTTCCCAGCAACACCCTCTAGCTCATCCTGAGGGATCCCAAGGTGTTCTCAGGCCAGATTGGACATTTAGTCCCTCCAGCGAGTTCTGGGTCTACCCCAGGGTCTCCCCCCAGTTGGCCGTGCCCGGAAAGCCTCCAAAGGAAGGCACCCAGGATGCATCCTAATCAGATGCTCGAACAACCTCAACTTGCTCCTTTTGACACGAAGGAGCAGTGGCTCTATTCCAAGCTCCCTCCGGATGTGCGAGCTCCTCACCCTATCTCAAAGGCTGAGCCCAGACACCCTACGGAGAAAACTCATTTCAGCTGCTTGTATCCGCAATCTCACCCTTTCGGTCACTACCTAATGCTCATGACCATAGGTGAGGGTTGGAACGAAGATTGACTGGTAAATTGAGAGCTGTGCCTTCCGGCTCAGCTCTCTCTTCACCACAACAGTCCGGTACAACGTCCGCATTACTGCTGATGCTATACCAATCTGCCTGTCAATCTCCCGCTCCACCCTACCCTCACTCATGAACAAGACCCCGAGGTACTTGAACTCCTTGACTTGAGACAACAACTCATCCCCAACCCGGAGGGCGCAATCCACCATATTCCAGTAGAGAACCATGGCCTCAGACTTGGAGGTGCTGACTCTCATCCCGGCCATTTCATATTCGGCTGCAAACCACCCCACTGTGCGCTGGAGGTCGCATTCTGATGAAGCCAACAAAACTACATCATCTGTGAAGAGCAGAGATGGAGTTCTGATGTTCCCAAAATGGACACACTCCTCACCTTGGCTGTGCCTTGAGATCCTGTCCATGAATATCACAAACAGAATCGGAGACAAGGGACAACCTTGGCAGAGTCTGACACCCACCAAAAATGTGTTTGACGTTGTGTCGAGAATGCAGACACAGCTCTCACTTTGGTTATACAAGGACCGGATGGCTTGTAACAATTGCCCCGGTACCCCATATTCCCGCAGTACCCCCCACAGAGGGCCCCGGGGTACATGGTTGTAAGCATTCTCCAAGTCCACAAAACACATGTAGACAGGCTGGTCAAACTCCCATGGCCTCCTCAGCACTTCTGCAAGGGTAAAGAGTTGGTCCGTTGTTCCATGGCCAGGACGGAATCCACATTGTTCCTCCTGGATCTGAGGTTCGACAGTCGGTCGGAGCCTCCTTTCCAGCACGAGTATACTTTCCCAGGTAGGCTGAGTAATGTGATGCCCCAATAATTGTAGCACACCCTCCGGTCCCCCTTTTTAAATATGGGAGCCACCACCCCAGTCTGTCACTCCACAGGTACTGTCCCCGACCTTCACACAATACTGAAGCGGCATGTCAGCCAAGACAGTCCAACAATGTCCAGAGCCTTCAGCATCTCAGAGCGAATCTCATCCATACCCGTCACCTTGCCACCGAGGAGCTTTTTAACTACCTCAGAGACCTCTGCCAGGGATATGGGTGGGGTTTCCCCCAAGTCTTCAGACTCTGCCTCTTCCACTGAGGATGTGTTAGCCGGAAGAATTGGATCATTTCATTTTAAGAAAATTCACCGAAGCAGTTTTTATTTTTTTACTCGAGGCTTTAGTCGAACTATTGTACTGTATTAGAATAGGAATTGATGGTCCTCTGTGGGTTTTCTTAGGAGCTGGACAGCCTGCCGGGGGACCCAAAGTGGCTGGATGTGATTGAGAAGGACCTTCATCGACAGTTTCCCTTCCATGAAATGTTTGTGTCACGGGGAGGACATGGGTAAGCTGTGCTCTGACCTCAACACATAATCAATGACAGTTGTATTTGACATTTGATATGACTGCTGTGTCTTTTTATGTGTGTGTGTGTGTGTGTGTGTGTGTGTGTGTGTGTGTGTGTGTGTGTGTGTGTGTGTGTGTGTGTGTGTGTGCATCTGTGTCTGTCTGCACCACAGGCAGCAGGACCTGTTCCGTGTTCTCAAGGCTTATACTCTATACAGGCCAGAGGAGGGCTACTGTCAGGCTCAGGCTCCCATTGCTGCTGTGTTGCTAATGCACATGCCTGCTGAGGTATGCTTTGGTCTGCTAGAATGACCTTGTGAATCCTACTGCTCGAGAGCTGTTTCCCTCATTACGGAAATGTGTTCTCACCCTGTGTGTCAATAGGTCTTGTGTAAGTTATCAATATGTCCCTGCTACAATGACAAAATCTCTATATTTTGTTATTCACAGCCCGCAAAGTTATTCTCATTCTAATTGTTGATATATGATCAAGTTTTGATAGTGAACCCTTAGAGGCCTTGCGAGGAAAAAAAGGCCAGGACTTTATATTTGCGTCTCATCTCGAAAAATAAAAACAAAATTGATTGCACACATCTCAATCTTCAATAATATGCTGGAGAAGAAGCTAAACATTTCCAAAGAATAGTGTCTGCGTGCCCATTTCATCCTTCCACAAATTTCTCATAAAATTTAATTTTCACTTGCATAACAAAAAACTTCCGTACACTGTTCTCTACACTTGCAGTCAGAGATCTTGTGTACCGAAATGTTGTGTTATCAATTATTAAAGATCTCTGACTGCAAGTATAAAGGACAGTGTGCAGGAGTTTTTTGTTCTGCCTTTGTTGACCCATGATTTTGTCCTATGCACCTGTCGATCTACAGGTGTGCAAAAGGTCTGCTCTTAGATTTTTCCTAGCATGAAAATGTGACATTTGGTGCCAAAAAGTTACTTCAGTGTGTATAAAACATACTTCAACGTGGGGGAGTGATATTGTATTTTTTCCCCCAACTTTTAAGTCAGGTTTTCCATGTCCACATTTTGCATGTTAGTGATTTCCATCTTAACACAGGAGAAACATCCCTTCAGAGGAATAGTTCTATTTAGTTTACTGACTTCATCTGTATTTTTTTCCACAGGATGCCTTCTGGGGGCTGGTCCAAATTTGTGAGAAGTATCTTCCCGGATACTATAGTCCTGGCCTGGTGAGACTGGAATATGTTTCCTTCTGAAAGCATTTATGTTGGGTATTGAAAGATATTAAAAGCATAGGATAGAATTGGCCTTTACTGCAGTCAAGAGTTACTTCGCTCTCAACTGATTCGTATTGGTAGGACAGTTAACAAATGGATTGTTCGTCTTGATAAACCATAATTTTGTGTTGATACTATTAGTGCAATTAATTGTAAATAATCAGATATTGGAATTTTGTTTCCACAATTCAGGGCTCCAGATGGTGACTAAAATGGTCGCCAATGCGACTAACTTTAATTTTGCGACCTTTTTTTTTCCTGCCAGTTGCCAGTGGCCACCATTACCCACAAGCAAAAAAAGAAAAAGAAATGGCCATACGTTTTGTTTGTGTACTGAACTCTCATCTCCTCTCGCGCCTGCGTCTACCTGACCTATCGCATGAACTCCTGTACGTTTTCCAATATGTGAACTTGTCTGTACTCCTGTCTTACGGTGGTTGAAGCGTCGGCTGCACAGATGAACAGAAACAGTGGTTGAAGATGGTTTAAAATCACATTTATCAGGTTAAAAATGTGAAGCGTTAACTTTATGAACGGTGTTTAATTTAGTTTGATGGAGTTTGAATTTAGAAGTTAGATGTAGCCAACTGCGTAGTTAGCTAACGTTAGCCAGCTACCAAGAAAACGAAATGCGCAAATGAAAACTATCAGACTCAAATTCCCTGGCTGTCCAAACCCAGCCTCCTCTACACCAGATGCCAACAATGTTGAGACCAATTTGACTGGGGAAGGTTCTCAAGTGACATTTGAGTCATCCCAGCCCGATTCAATCAGTGTGCAGTCCTTTACAGATGATGATAACCAAGTGCCACAAGTGGAGTCTTCCTCTCCCATCCCCGTGGCTCCCATCCCTACAAGACAGTTTAAATCAGCTTGGCTATAAGAGTTCGCCTGGTTACGTTATGACAAGGGGAAAATGTACTGCACGTTTTGTGCTCAAGTAGGACAAGAGATTGCTGGTAAAACAGAGTTCATTGCCGGTTCAAGTCATTTTAAAAAGGAAACCACGAAGAAGCATGGTGACAGTAAAAAACATAAGCATGCCAGAGATTGTGTCACTGCTCAGTCTGCCCCTCACGCCACCCCAATAGTGAAAGCAGTGCAATGTGCTAGTGATAAAGTCGCAGAAAAAGAGATGAGGGAATTGAAAATATAATTCAGCGCAGCCTACGTGATTGCAGTGAAAGAAATACTATTCACAAAGTAAGCTCTCGGATTCTATTGATGAAGAAGAATGGCATAGGTGTGTCAAAGACTTATAATGATACAGCATATACAGAGTTTGTTGGTTGCATTGCAGATGAATTGAAAAGCAGTGTGCTTGAGGGGGCTTTAAAGGCAAATTACATCTCTGTTATAACTGATTGTGGGACAGATGCCTGAGGAAAAGACAATGTTATTGTATACTGTAGGCACTTATCTGATGGAACAGCTGTGACCCGTCTAGTGGGGTTGGCCGAACTTGATCACAGTCATGCAGAAGGAACCCTAAATACTATCAAGTCGCTGCTTGAAAATGCAGATCCACCCAGTCCAAACTGGTGGGTACACAAAATGAGTGCTTTTGGAGCAGATGGTGCAAGCGTTAACATGGGTGCAACAGGGGGCTAGGGGCTTATTATAGTTTAGGGTTAGACTACACTGGCTGGCCAAGTGACACTGACACGGTGGTGGTGGGAGATATGGACTTGTAGCTTGAATAAGCAGGAAACGACTAACTGTACACAGTTGAATAAAAAGTGAAAAAAAGAAGAGTGGACATTTTAAGTATTTATGGTTATGATTGCAGTATGTTCAACATTGCACATATTGTTTATGTAAAGAATACATTGTGTAGACCAGTGTTTCTCAAACCTCTCCTGGAGGACCACTTGTCCTACATGTTTTAGATCTCTCCTGTTCCAACACAGTTGATTCAAATGATCAACTCGTTATGAACTCCTGAAGCTGCTTAATAACAAACTGATCATTTAAATCAGCCATGTTGGAGCAGGGGGAGATCTAAAACATGCAGGACAAGTGGTCCTCCAAGAGAGGTTTGGGAAACACTGGTGTAGACTATGGAAGGCAGAGCAAACAAAGGCAGACAGTACAGAGGGGAACGAAAAGGCAGTGTGATGCAGCCCTTTAACAATGTAGCATATGACATCACTTTATTTTGGCTCCTGAAAATTTGATTTGGCTCCTTAATATTTTGGGTTTAGGAGCAGGCTCCTAGATTTTTTTTGTTGTTGCTTGGAGCCCTGCAATTACAGTGCCTTGCAAAACTATTCAACCCCCTTGACAGTCATCACTTGGATTATAAAAGATGCACATCTGTTCCTGAACAGTATTATTTTTGTGAACACATAAGCTCTAACAGCATGTTCCCAAAGCCAAAATAATTTGTTTCGCTGACTTTTGTTGAATAAATTGAAGACTAAAATACAGTGCTTGCATAAGTATTCAATCCCCACATATCAGTACTTTGTAGAGTACCCTTTTGCTGCAATAACAGCCATGATTCTCTTGGGGTACATATGTACAAGCTTTGCACATTGTTCTGGGGTAATTTTTGCCCATTCTTCTCGGCAGAATTTGTACAGGTCTTGCAGGTTGGTGGGATGGCACCTCTGAACTGCGATTTTCAGTCTGTGCCACAGATTTTCAATGGGGTCTAGGTCCGGACTTTGACTTGGCCACTCCAAAATGTTCACCTTTTTGTTGCTGAGCCATGCCTTTGTTGCTTTAGCCTTGTGCTTAGGATCAGTGTCCTGCTGGAAGGTGAACCTTCTCCCAAGCTTAAGTTTTATGGCAGACTGCGGTAGGTTTTCTTCCAATATTTCCCTGTATTTAGCTCCATCCATTCTTCCCTCAATTTGAACAAGGTTCCCAGTGCCTGCAGATGAAAAGCAACCCGATAGCATTATGCTGCCGCCACCATGCTTCACTGTAGGGAGGGTGTTTTTTAGGGCATGAGCAGTGTTAGGTTTGTACCACACATAACGCTTTCAGTTTTGGCCCGAAAGCTCAGCTTTCATCTCATCTGACCACAAAACCTTTACCCACATCCTAACTGTCTCTCATGCTTGGTAGCAGACTCCAAGTGTGCTTTTATATGCATAGTTTTGAGCAACGGCTTCTTTCTTGCCACCCTCCCATACAGACCAGATTTATGGAGAGCCCGTGATAGGGCTGACCCATGCACATTTACTCCAGTTTCAGCCACTGATCTCTGGAGCTCCTTCAAAGTGATTGCAGGATCATCTGTGACTTTCCTCACCAGCCCACGTCTTGCTTGGACACTTAGCTTTGAGGGACGGCCTGTCCTACAAAGTGTCTGGGTTGTGTGATACAGCTTCCACTTTCTGACAATGGATCCAACTGTGTTCCGTGGGACATCCAAACACTTTGATATTGTTTTGTGTCCCTTTCCCGCCTTCTGCATTTTAATCACTTCGTCTCTTACTTCAGTATTATGCTCCTTTGTCTTCATTTTTTTGATGGAGTTCATGTCCGGCCAATGAAGTTTACACAGAGTGCTTTTTATACCCATAAATAAGACCATTACTTTAATATCTTACAGGCGCCCGCTATTTATATCCAATTGTGTTTACCTGAGTTTGTTTTAGGGTTAATTTGTCATTTGTGTAAATTTAAAGCTTTCAGAACACAAGGGGTTGGTTGAATACTTATGCAAGCACTATAGTTTAGTTTTTAATTTATTAATAAAAAGTCAGTGAAACATAACTTATTTTGGCTTTGGAAACATGCTGTTAGAGCTTATGGGTTCACAAAAATAATATTGTTCAGGAACAGACGTGCGAGTATCTTTTATAATCCAGAAAATAGTGATGATAACCAATTTTTATGCATGTGGTTAGCCTGGCATACGCTGAAATGATTAAATCTATTTGAACAGTTAACATGGAGACCCATTTGGCCGTGTTGCTATGCAAAGCCTGTGTGCTTCAGAGGCTCTGATTCATTCCCACATCGTAATAATGGAAATGGCAATGTTAGGTGCAGGAAAATAACTTTGTAGTTTCTGGTGACCATTCCACTGCTGTCGACAATCCATTATCTGCATACCGAGTAAGGTCTGTCACTGGCCTGCTTAATGTCAATTGTCTCAAACGGCCCATGTCAAATCTTTTTTGTAATACACGTGTGAACAAGTTAATCGTTGTAAATCACATTTCGGTGGCCTTACGAATTCAAAATAGGTAGCGATTGTAGAGAAAACAGCTTGTGTTCTATTATAACAGGTGTCTGAAATTCAGATTTGACCAGAAATGTAAAGCGCTTTGAGTGGCCGTTGCAGCTAGAAAAGCGCTGTATAAAATGCAGCTTGATTGATTGATTGAAGGGGGTTGAACACTTTTGCAAGGCTCTGTACTAATGGTGTCATTTAGCAAAACTAAAGAGTCTGAAAGATATTTTCAGTGCATAATGTGTTAAATGAAACGTTTCCATTACACCTGCCCAATCACGTTCTTTAATTGCACAATGTGCTCTTATGTGACCAAAACAAAAGAAATGGGCGTTAATCATAGAGAAAGAAAGATATGCCTAAAATAGTGGGTTTTTTTAAAAAGGTGATGAAGAGTAAAGTGAAAAATTACGGACAGCCCCAATGTTATCAGTTGCAAATGTACAATAAAGTTATCTTGTTTCATTCAACAAAGACTTATAATCATGATGATAATAATGATAAAGGTGATCATAATATTTAGCAACATACTTTTGGTTACCATTTTTGCCATGATCGTGCAGTCCTTGCAACAAGTTGCAGAGATGGCTTGAATGGTAAAACCTATTCTGCATATTACCCATTACAATGCACCAAGCCTCGAAAATGTTTGCTTGGGTGCGATAGAATAGGAATTTCTATCATGTCTAAGTCTGATAAAATATTGTTTCATTAAGAAAAAAATCATGGTGAACAAGTAGGGTCATTTAAAATCTAGGGTCTAGTTTGTATATGCATGTTAACTATATTAAGGATGTTTCACCTATGACAAAATTAAAGGGTGATAAAACAGTTCTCCCATTTTAAATAAATCCCTTTTCACTAGGGTTTCTTATATTCAATGCATTAGTGTTTTCAGCCCTAAAATACTATAATGGTTAATTTCCTTCTACTTTTGCGTTTTGCAGGAGGCAATACAGCTGGATGGAGAAATCCTGTTTGCGCTTTTGCGTCGTGTCTCTCCCCTCTCCTACCGTCACTTGGAGAAACACAAAATAGACCCCATCCTCTATATGACTGAGTGGTTCATGTGTGCCTTCTCCAGAACCCTGCCCTGGGCCTCTGTGCTGCGTGTCTGGGACATGTTCCTCTGTGATGGTAAAACACACACACAAACACACAGATACATTTATTATTCCTAGTTCTTTACTCTTATATCTATTTTACTGGTACTGAGTATTGTAAATAAGGATTTTTGAGGATAAATCTAAAACAATTCACTATCACCCAAGTAGATGGATATCACTGACAGATATGTTGAGCCTCATGCAAAAATATTCTCCAGAATTTCTCTTAAATTTGTTTCTGAGAGAAGTGCATAGGAGAAATCAATGTCTGATTCATGAAACATTTTAAACCCCCCAAATTTGCCCTTATGTATTTTGGCCTTGGATGTTTTTGCCACCTGTATGTAAATTGAACATGTGCATCAGTAAACTCTGCTGCAATAATTAATGACTCAGAAACACCATAGGACAAGCTCAGTGCAAAAAAAAAACAAAAAACAATAAGGAGGAACCTAAACAGCTGATCAAGTCCTACCATTGCATTGGGACATGCCACTGTCAAAAGGATCGAGAAGAAAAAGAACTTTATACATTTAAAAATGAAAGTACTGCTGTCAGTACTGACCTAAGAAAAAAGAACTTTTCCAGAATCGGTTCGTATTGGTGTCTGGTCTCATCTGAGCCATCATTTGCATTTTTGTGTCAGTTTTTTAGAATTTATATTTTTCTTTTCTATTTTTCTTATATCAAAGTAACCCAAATATAGTCATGCAGGGCAGCATGGTGGCGCAGTGGTTAGCGTGGTCGCCTCACAGCAAAAAGGTGCTGGGTTCGAACCCTGGGGTTATCCAACCTTGGGGGTATTCCCAGGTCATCCTCTGCGTGGGTTTCCTCCGGCTGCTGCAGTTTCCTCCCACAGTCCAAAGATATGTAGGTCAGGTGAATCGGCCATACTAAATAGTCCCTAGGTGTGAATGTGTCGGCCCTGTGATGGACTGGCGGCCTGTCCAGGGTGTCTCCCCGCCTGCCGCCCAATGACTGCTGGGTTAGGCTCCAGCATCCCGCGACCCTACTTAGAATAAGCGGCTTGGATAATGGATGGATGGATAGTCATGAAGTATTTTTTGCAGTAAGTAGGTCCATTATGTTTCTATTAATTTACACCTATGTGAGTTTATTTTTTATATCCTAACCTTTAATACCAATATTTCTATGCATTAGGCTAATGATTTGTGAACTTTCGCAGTTTTAAAGACATGGTTGAGCAATGGTATTTTGAATTTGCGCATACAGCAAATCTGTAGTGTTCTTGAATTTTTAACTTGCCCACAAATAAATCCAAAATATGACAAAATTGGTGGATGCCAAAAGATTTATTGAAATGGTTCTTATCTTTTTTTAAGGATTAAATCTGGATTTACAAACAACCCATTGTTTGGTTCTTTCTCATCAAAGACCTTAACAAATTCATGCAAACTGACCTGGCTCCTTTCTGTCCCTCAGGAGTAAAGATCATATTCCGTGTGGGTCTGGTGCTGCTCAAGTGCATGCTGGGGACCCGTGAAAAGCTGAAGGTCTGCCAGGGCCAGTACGAAACCATGGAGCTTCTCAGGGCTATAGAGCCACGCTACATGCAAGAAGGATTCCTTGTCCGAGAGGTAATAGGCAGAGCAATAATTTGAAACACAAATAGCAAGAAAATTGCTGACTAAACATTTTCCATTACAAATGATTTGCAGAAAAGTGTCCACAAAGAACCGAATTAACTGTCACCAATTCAACTGGTATCAGCTTCTTGCTAGTTGTAGAAAGGCCTCTAATGGGCTCATATATAGTGATGTAATGGTGCCCTTTATCAGTCATGGAAGACATGGCGTTTACAGAGGACAATGGCTGTTCAGAAATGTAGAGGAGGGAGGAGAGGAGAGTGCTTAAAATGATACAGAGACAAATTGACCAGAGTGCTGGTTGGCCACTGTCTGGTTCCTATGCCAGGCCTTGTGTGAGAGTCTTTCCAGGCGGACAATAGCCTCTCTTATTGGTAATACCATCTTTACTGTGGGTGACCACAATTCCACAGTAGCCCCAGGCCCTTTGACATTTACTGACAAAGTTCATTGTGGGTCCGAATGGACAGATGCAGCAGGAACTTATTTTCTTGCAAGGTCTGATCAATATACCCCACATTTCCTGTTAAATCAAGTTGTATGTCAGTTGGCTCTGTCAGCAAAGTAGCTTCTAAGCTTGTGCTCATGTCGTTTGTATTTTGGTAGATTCTGGAGGTACCAGTGACTGCACGAGACATCGAAAGGGAGCATCACACCCAGCTGAAGCGCTGGAAGAAAAATCGAGGGGAGCTGAATTTCAGGTCGCCTCCCAGAATGCATGGTGCACGGGTCATCTTGTTGGCTGAGCCACTCAGGCGCCAGGACCTCCAACAGAAACCCACCATCATAGCTGAAGTCCCCATGCCCCCGCCGTTATCCAACCCTCAGTTGAAGAAGGAAGAGACGAGCAAGGAGCAGAAGAAGAGCAAAAAGAAAAAGAGCATAAAGAAATCCTCCCAGCCGGTTGCGGAGATCCCTAATCCTTACCCTCTTCCTAACGTCCCTCAGCACCAGCCCAGAGATCCACCAGACCAGCCTCCAGTCGTCAGTGAGATGCCCCAGACAGTGTCACAGACTGTGACAGACACAGCTCACCAGCAGGAGCAACCGCCTATCGACCTCCCTCTCGCCAAAGAGTCTCCCCTCCAGCTATCTACTCAAAGCATCAGCAGCACAGAGCAGGATACATACCTGTAGCACCCTCACCAGGTAGAGTGTGGAAATGCATGTTTGCAAGGCGCAACAGCACAGCTCACCCAAAACCAGCCAATTATGCCATGCTTTCTCATGGCCAGGATCACCATTCAGTTATGAGCAAGAGTCAGCTCTCTTATTCTGCATGCTGTTTTAGACACCATTTTCCCTAGGATGCTTTTCTCTACACACTAAACTTCGCTGCAAAATGTGAAACTGCTTTGATGCCTACAACTTTGCCCCACATGTTGCTGATGTTACCTCATCTTCATCCTTCATTTAGACCATCACTATTATAGAAAATAAATCTATATGCAAGGGAGAAATGTTACAGAATAACTGGGAGTAATCTCCATCATCATTTGAATATCTTATTTGTTTGGTTTAGAGGTTGATGAATAGATGAACACTGAGGTGTCACAAGCTTATAAGTCTTCATGCAAACTCCACACGGTTGAATTCAGTCAGATAGTGCTAAGCTGCAGTGAATGTTAACATCTGCTACAAACTCCTCGACTGTTGATTTTTTTTGTTGTTGTTAACCAGTACTGTTCATTGTGTCTTGCGTCTGTTCACTAGATTTAAAAAGCTCCTTTCACCCACTAGAGGGCGGCCTTTCATTTTGCAGTTGAATTATCAGTTATTCTTTGCATGAAAAATGACTCAGAATGATTTGGATTCACTTTATTCAAATACAGTGTGTTGTTTTGAGTTTAAATGTAATTAACCCAGAATCTGTCTTAAGTTTTGTGCTTCGTCGTGCTGCATTTGTACAATTCTGCACATTTTTTTCAACATTATTTACCAACAAAATACAGAATATGACATCCTGGATGATTTTACGTGCCTTGCACGTTTTGTGCACAAATCATCAGGATGCCGTGGCGCATGGGGCTTTTCTGTTTTGGGATGTGTCTTAAGTCCGTAGAAATGCTAATCCTCCCAGTGCAAGGCACTTTCAGACACTTATGAGCAGTGATAACTCACGTTGGGTTGGCAATGGAAAAGAGAACACTGGACATTCCTCACTGTATGACACATTCCTGCCTTCTTTCTAAGCTAATCTATCTAAAAACTGCCTTTTGCCAAATGTAAATCTGTATTATATATGCATTTGTTGAGTAATTTGACATCTTGGAAAGTGAATGCAAGGAGAATAATTTTTGGGACTGACCATACTCCTTTTATTGCTCGAGTACCTAGTCAAAGCCAAGTCTTTGTACTATGTTACTGCAGGGTTTTGTTTTCATTTTTGTTTTGGCTAGAAATCCCAAAGCAATTCAATTCAGTGCCATATTGTGGTGATTAATGATCAACACCTGTGACCCTACATACACTCTTTGTCTCCGTTTTATTTTATTTTTTCCAATTTTATTTGTCAAACCATTTTTGGGATCTGTAGCTTTTCTGGTTTGAAAAGATGGCACATTCATCTGGAAAATTGGGAGAACTGTTGGGATTACAAGGCTGTTGTCCTCAGAACATGGCAGACAATCTTTTTGATCACAGCCCAATGCGGTGTTAATTGGACAACTGACTTCTGGGAGGCTATTTTATGCAATTTGTCACAACGGTATATTGGTGGGATTTTTGACCTATTGACAAACAAACATTAAGTAAAATGTGTTTGTGTGCATTCATTCCATATTATCTGCTGCAAAATCAGTGTACAGGTTAATGTACCAGAAAAGCAATAATGTTTGAATGGATAACAATTTTCAGATGGTCTCTTTGACTTAGGGTTGTTTTTTTTCCCCAGTTGCTTTGTTACACACCTTCATTTGTGGCAATGCTCTAATTTAATGCTCAATGTGTAGATATGACATTTATAAAATAACACTTTGTTTCAAATGAAATGTATTTTTCTGTCAAAAGCGGTCTATTTTGTTCAGCAGCTATACTACAGAGGGAACAATTCTTAATTATTTGCATTGCCGACCAGCATGGAAAGTTTTAACACTAGAAAAAGTGTTTTGTTCCTAGATAACAGGGGTTCTTTGTAGTAACTGCGTGCCAGTTAAATTTTTTACTCTGGGGTCAAGATTAGTATTCTTTTGCTATGTGCGAATAACAATTTCCAGATAACAGTTACAGAAAAAATAGATATGAAAAAAGACAATGTATTAATTACTGGTGTGACTTAAAAATAAAATTTTGATATTGTTGAACATTAAATGTCTTTTCCTTTTACGGATACAAATCTGTTATCCATCCATACATGATTTATACCCGCGGAGTATCCCAGCAGGCACTGGGTGGAGGGCAGGGAGGCACCCTGGATAGATCACCAGTCCATCAGCGGGCCCATATCACATACTCAACAGTCATATTTATGGGGACTTTAGAGACTCCAGTTCACCCAACATGCGTGTCTTTCGACTGTGGGAGGAAACTGAAGTACCGGGGGAAAACTCCTTACAGATGTGCTGGAATTGAACCCAAGACCCTTCGTGAGGAAACACTGTAAACCAAAAACGGCCACTACACATCAAATTAACACAATTTGTGTATGATACAGGTTGAATGCAGAGAAACCACCCTGCCACTCTCATGGGCTCAGTCTATGTGCAATGACTCATTTTGAACAGCAGGTGACGCACCAGTCATCACTTAATTATCTGGACAGCGAAGCGGTCACTCCTGACAGATACCTCACCTTTTCACCTCTAACCTCAGGGCTCAGCATGAGCCAAACCAGCCAGGGCTATCCACAATCATGCCATCTAAACTTTAAATTGATTTGTTGTCTTTTTTTCTCTCATTTCTTTGAATTACCTAATACCCCTTTCCCTCACCTGAAGGTGTGAGATAATTGAAGTGGATACCAACAGCTTGCCTTGGGCTTATGCATTTAGTGCAAATTGCCGCCTTCATTTGAAGTTACCTGGCAGGGTGTGTGCTCCAACTGTTGGCCTCTGGTCATCGGCTGCTGAGGTTGGGGTGGGGGTGGGGGGTTGGAAGGGGAGAAAAACACAGGTAAGGGCAGAGAGCAATTTGGTTTCTGCAGCTGAGGTTTAACTGTCATGAGGAATCATCATTGACTTGCATGTGATGCATGCAATGACCAGTTTGCATTTACATTGAACGCATCACAACTGGAGTTGGGTCCAGTGGAGATATGATAAAAAATTATGTTGGTTTAGCTGTGTGTACAGAGTTAAAGGGATTAGTTTAATTTTGTGTCCTTTGTGGACTATGTTATCTGTTGATGTTTGTCCACACGAGGCACAGCAACAGTTAACGGTCTAGGTCCCTGAGGAATGCATGCACCGTCACGCTTTCCCTCTTTGCAGTGGACACCTGGCCCTATTTCAGTGCCATCGTGCCATTTACATCTCAAAAGGAGGGCACCAGAAAGGCGCTCTCTGTGCTCTCTTCCCTTACTCCAGAAATGATCTGATTTATCTCTTCATCAACGGAAATACATGCCTTTAGAGCGCCGTCCCGCCTTTCTCGTCCCCAGCTAATAGAGATGGGAGAAGGGGGCAGTAAAAGAGAGACTTGTGATCCTCCATGTGATCCCCGACCCAACGGAGTCCTGTCACAGTGGTTGATTCATGTGATGCGGGTGACTTTCCCTCTGCTCCCAGGCTCAGTGTGTTAAGGCATGGGGGTGGGGGGTGGGGGTGGGGGTGGGAGTGGGGGTTGGCATAATGCAAAGCAAAGGCGCCTGTGTTTCTGAGGTATCCGATTCCCACGTTTGATGGAGCATGACAGGTTGGCTCAGGTCAAATTAAAAGGCCGCAGTAATGAATATGAGGGCCAGGCCTTGTAATGGTGCACACAGGTGAGCCTCTCGTGGCAGGGGGAATAAAAAGCTTATTTATTGCACCGAAGGAAAACATACGTCTTTGTTTTAAGACACATCAGAAGTGTGGGGGGGGGGGTATCCCTATGTCATGACCAGGATTGATAATTGAATCAGCCCTCTGCTTTTCCCTCAGCAAGCACTCATCTTCATGTGTCAAAAGTAATCCCCTTGCTTTGATTCTTATCTCGCTTGGTGTTATTTTGGACAACATTGCTTTTCGGGTAATGACTCTTTGTACTGGTGATCTTCACATTGCTTGGATTTGAATTTAAATATGTGATTTAGTTAAATTAAGATGTCCCGAACTGCTAATGCTGCACACTTAATGGACATTATAATTATGTGCACATTATGCAATCTATTCTTTGTGCATACAAGTTCCCTCGTGTGTGAACGTGTCAGCTTCGTCTTGCCGTCGTCTCTCCCATGATCTTGTAAACACTCCCCCAGGTCTTGCTCATGTAAGCTTTTCCTAACCACTCCAAACAGAGACTGCTGTTTAAAGATGTTATTATTATGCCTGTTAATGTTTTTAGATCCGCCTGAAGGCTGAGTTTTTCTACCATATAACGCAGAGGCTGTTGTGGAAGTTGGAGCAGTAGTCTTGGCTCCTATACTATGTTTCCATGGAGTCACTTTGTTTCCATACATGGTCTAGTTATATGGTTAATACTAAGCTGATAAATTTAACTTGGAATAACAAGCAAAAGTTCTCAGGGGTGCATTTAGCAAAGTAATTTGAATGTCATCACATTTCTCCCTCCGGTTACTCCCAGGCCAAAACTACCAGATGTAAAAAACATTTTTTTTTTAAAAAGTGCCACTATTGAAGTGTATTCTCAGCTCCGCTTGCCACTCTGCAGGCTTATTTTACATGAAGCGACGTGGGTGAAGAGCGAAGAGGGCGGTGAGGCATAGTAATCGTGTCTGCTAATCACCTGTTTGCCGTTAAGCCCACAGGATATTTCTTAGCAAAAGGAAAAGGGTGTGTGGGGTCTGTGTGCGGGTAAGTGCTGCACACCTGTGGGCCCTGACTAGGCCATCATCCTCCTGGAGGAGTGTGGAGGCATTTTTTGTAATCTCACATAGTTGCCCCCCCCCTCCCCCATACGCACCCATCTTCCTGACCTCCTAACCTGCTACGGCCCCTCTCCCAGCCATGCCAGAGGCATGCGCGATTACGGCTGTGAAGACTCGTCAAGTAAATGAACCATAAGCAACACCCTCATTCTCCCGACACTTGTGAAGTCTGTCAAAGAAAGGTTGACTTGACTGTGTCCCGATCCCCTGCAGGTGGTTATTAAACTGATCAGATTAGTTTATCCATTCACCCAATCACGTCTGGTCTCTACCCAATTGTTCTCGCATATTGTCCTACCATCGCGAGGCCCATGAGACGATCTCGGGGGTTGTTCTCTGTCATTCACATTCATATTCATTGCCTGACTTCTCACCACCCTTTCTTCCAAGGGCTTACCTCGCTCCAGCAGTCAGTCAGTCAGCCTTTAAGGTGGCACAGATAATCAGTAATTAAAGGAGCCAGAATAAGCTGCTAAATGGTTCTGCCTGGGTGTTTGTTTACTCGTGTGTGTGCCTGTGGAGGCTCCTGGTCAGTGGGTGATGAGTTACAGACACAGATGGTGGGCATCATCAGGCAGGCCGGGGGCAGATTAGCAGCCTCCCATGTCTGAATAGGCCGGTCCCAGCCCACTCCCACTCCCACTGAGCCTCAGAGGAGGCCCTGTCTGTAACTCTATTCGCTTTGCCAAGCCTCATGTGTTGATGGAGGCTGACCAAGGGCTTATCTCGTCTCATTCCACCATCGGTTGGAGGTTCCCAAAGAGAAGAGGCGGGGGTGAAGGGGCGCCGGCAGCTAAGTCTGTGTGAAACAACCTTTGTTTTTGAAAAGGTAACGGCATTTGCATTTAATTGGCACAGATTTTGCCATTACAAGGGACTTTCCCCTCTATATACAGCCTTATCTGAATGTGCACTTCTCTCTGTTGGCGAGAGCACACATTCAGATCAACACGGTGCCACCTCCCCTCTTTTGTTTTGTCTATCAACCATTTAAGCCCATGCTTGTGAGTTTGTTTGCTTCATAATCAAAGTTTTGGACCATTGGCTGTTTGGGGTGGGTTTTCCTGCTGCCACGCATGCCACCTCAATGGGGATATGTCTGTAATCCCCTCTTCCTCTGCGTGAAAATGGCTTACCGTGCAGAATTTGCTCTCATCTCATACCCACGTTGCACTGGACAGGATGTGTAGTTCAAACAGTCCAGGTTAAAGGTCAGCCAGATGCATTATAGGGGCAGAGGAGGGGGGCAGTTGGGCAGCCAGTGGGTTGGTGTTCGGGGCCTGTTTATTTTATAAACAGTGGGAACAGATTAGTACTGGAGCCAGGCTCCCCCAACCATATGGGGAGGATGTCCTCTGTGTTCGGAGGCACTTAACAAACCATTGTGTTCAAAGCTGGAGCCACACAGTTACTGACATTATTTCTGGTTACCACTGACGATGAGATGATGTTGTTGCCAGTAATCTAATTCAGACTCAGAGATGGATGTGCAGCATCACTCCCTTTTTAGCATAATAGAGCACTGAATGATTGTGTGAAGTAATGCCAGACAAATTTTGAGTCATTTTTAGCATTGGCACTCACAGGCCCAGGTCATTGCCTAGCTGGGTGATAAAAACAGGAAATGAAACACCCCACCATCCCCCAACCTACCCCACCCCCACCAGAACCTCAGCGCCAGTCTAATGAATCCTGCTTGAAGATGTTTGTCTGTGGCTCATCTCCTGCTGACTGGTGATCCTTTCCTGCCATTGTTTGGTTTTTTTGTGACTTGCAGTTGCAGTAGAATCGTGTCGATGACTCCAGATGTCAGCATCTCTCGTGGACTGATGGGTCTCTCTCATCATTGCCTCAGATTTAAACAGTAAACTGCAGGATGAGGTTTTAAATTGAAAACATACATAAAGTGTACATGCTTATCCAAAACATCTTTCAGTACCAGGTTGTCCCCAGTGGAAATCAAACCTGTGATGTTGTTAGTATTTGACCCAATGAGGTATAGAGGGCCACTCATCTCTAATTCAATCCATACCAAACCATTTTTCTTCTGTGATTCTTGCAGGATTTCATAAACGAATGGATTTCAGCACCCCATTTGGATGATTTACCATCCTTGCAGCTAAGCTGCGTGATAAAACCCATCTTGGCTGGCTGCTCCAAGATGGTCCAGACAGAGAAGCTGTCAGACAAATTAATTTTACAACTGTGCCGGATCACTGCAATGCTGCTTACAAGTCTACTGCAGTAACACTTTCACAGAGAGCCAAGTACATACACGTGTGTGTGTGCTCACTACTTGCTCTTGTCGTAGCAAGCAGTATTAAATCGTTTTGCTGAGGCATTCTGTTTAAGAGTCAGCACATTACTGTTGCTCATTCGGTGGCAGATTACGGCATGATGAGATGAAGATGAGAAATTATTAAGACTGCCACGTTTCAAAAAGATCATCTATTCCACTCTGCGACAGCCAAATCCTCAACCAATACCTATGTGCCCTTGCAGAGGGTCCTTCAGTGAGACATTAACCTTTGCCTGCTCACTCAGTCTAAAACCCTCTATAGATATTAAGTTATATTGCTTTGCAAAACACCTGAGGGCTTGTAAAATGAATGTCAACTTGTAACCTGGAACTCATAACCTTGGAACCTTTCACTTGCAGAATAGATTCACATGTCATAATTTAAGTTTGTAGTCAGAAAAAAAAATAGTGAGAACTTGTAAGAATGAATATGAACTTTATAATACAATGTTTGCCCGTATTTCTCTTTGTTGCTCAATTCATTTTTTTCCAGCAAAACCTCAAATCTGTGTCTACCACCTCTTGAATGTGTCATTCCAACTTCACAAGTGTCATCTTGCGCACCACAAAATGCAGATTTTGCATGCACTCACTTCTGCGTGTGAATCCATTCTGCATGTGAAAAATCCAGCATACAGGTTCACATTCACTCTACGAGCTCCCAGGAGGAAAACGCTTAAAATGCAAAATGTCCATATAATTTCAGTTATCGTGTTGGGGAAGTCTCTCCAGAGTCTTGCGTGTCATGCCTGGGGCTCCTCCTAAATCAGATTCCTTAGCTGAAGCTGGAGATACTGAACACCCCCTCACCACTCCTCCAGCCAGTTGTTATGGCAACCAGAAGAGGGGAAACTTGAGCAATGCAGGGTGCTCCTTCTGTAGCGCGGGACCCATAAAACTAACCAGCAGTTTTGATGCTCAGCAGTATTGATGGACTCCCCCCCCCCCCTCTCTCTCTCTTAAGGGGCTGACCCTGGAGCACAGTAATGTGAGGAAATCGCGGCGACTTGAGTAGGATGGATGCACAGACTGAAGGAACACAAAGCCAGGTTGTTTCCCATGGAAAGAGGCTGAGTTTGTCTCTCCTGTTATTAACAGTGAGCTGATGGGATGCGAGGGCAGCTCATGTGTCAGCACAGAGGGTGTTGTGTCTTCAGAGCTCTGCAGACAAAGCCTCTCCATCTCCAGGCTGAGGCTTGATTGAGGAGGTTTGGGGCACAGCAGTGGGACTGTTTAACACATGTGATGCAGAACACCGATGGCCGAAGGTTTCAGTTTTCACTCATCCGAAGGCTGGATATGATCACAAAACATTGGTGGTTTATGTTGGATTACCACTCACAAGAATTGTGATTCTTGATTAGCTCAGTTATGCCTACTCATTCAGGTTGTGCTTTACCATGTGGATCTAGCCTTTGCACAGGGTTCAGCTGCCGGACATTTCTCAACTCCTTAGAATCATAATTCTATGTATGTGCAAGGGTCTAGCATGCAAAGTTTATATGTTCATTGTAAAAACAGCACAATTTTCTTTATGATCCAGAACTCAAAAAAGAGAGCTGTAGAGATGATATTTCAGAAAGGACTAAGGTTTAAAAAAGCATGTTAACATGCCTTGAAATTTGAACTTTTCTACAGCGTAAAAAAATCGGCCGCTCTGTAGGACAGAACCTCTCAACTGTAATTGGAGTCATTGGTCAGTGAGGCCACAGCATTAAAAAAAAAAAGGGAAAAAAGCACATCTGGAGCTTTAGATGAGGTGTTGTTGTTCATGCATTCAGATTCATCCATTATGCCATATCATTAATTCTGCGTTATCCCATGTGTAACCATGATTGCAATTGTCACCCGAACTCCACCACAGTTTGTCATCTGGCCCAGTTTCCCTTCAGACCTTGCCTCAGATAGACACAAGACCCTGATTGTTATAAATGAGAGGAATACACTCATCCTTAATAACTGAAAACATGTGAACAAATGGAGGAGCCATCAGGAAATGTATCTTATTGACCTTTACCTTTCATTTATTCCTGATTAAAAGGGATGTCAACAATAGGATGGAATAAATAGCTTTTTATTAGCTGGACATTTGAATAGGGTTACGTGGGACTGCACGTTATCAAGTTTTCTCATTTCCGCCATCTAACTGTATCTGTGCACAAGACTTACGTTGTGAGGTTACATGAGGAACCTTGCCTTGGTGGGCAGGCAGGTGTCAAGCCAAGCTATGCTGGTGATGGCGTGCAGACCGCGCCTGCCGAGAAGATTAGTAAGAAGAGGAGAGAGCAAGCAGACACTGCCAGTGATAACAGCAGAAAAGATAGAAAGTGCTCCCAACAGGACACTCCTCCATCCATGCTGGCTCAAGGCTGGGCTGCCATCTTGAAACTGGTTTAGGGTTGCAAATCAGAAAAATCAGACTCAGAATCAAGTTTATTGGCCAAGTGTGCCTGTGCACACGAGGAATTTGACTCCGGTTCATAGCAGCTTCTAGCACTTGCAGACATCACTCACACACAAAAACGAAAAAAGGAAACAAAAAAAAAAACAAAAAAGAAAAAAACAGAAGAAATACATGATACAACAACAGGACATTGGAGGCAAGCATGTATGCACAACAGGTTTGTCGTTACTATACAGTTTTGTTATGGTTGGGGAATAAACAATCTATGGTCAGTGGCGGTCTGTTCCGTTGCCTACCAACGCGGGGCTCACCAGTTCGAATCCCTGTGTTACCTCCGGCTTGGTCGGGTGTCCCTACAGACACAATTGGCCGTGTCTGCGGGTGGGAAGCCAGATGTAGGTATGTGTCCTGGTCGCTGCACTAGTGCCTCTTCTGGTCGGTCAGGGCGCCTGTTCGGGGGGAGGGGGAAACTGGGGGGAATAGCGTGATCCTCCCATGCGCTATGTCCCCCTGGCAAAACTCCTCACTGTCAGGTGAAAAGAAGCGGCTGGCAACTCCACATGTATCGGAGGAAGCATGTGATAGTCTGCAGCCCTCCCCGGATCAGCAGAGGGGGTGGAGCAGCGACCGGGACAGTTTGGAAGAGTGGGGTAATTGGCCGGATACAATTGGGGAGAAAAAAAGGGGGTAGTGGTCTTGTACTATCCTTCACTTCAGTCAGATCAAACAATGGTGTTGGCATACAACACATGGCCTGACTGACTCAGATCGTCATAGTGTCCGTGTTGTGATAATGTTCGCTATTGTGCGGACATATAGCTCCTCTCCTCCGAAGATGGAGTCACGCAGCCTCAGTCTCTCCAGATGTCACAGGTGCTCTCAATTTGATCAGCAATTAGATGCTCACTCATGCTGCCTTGGGTTTTTCTGAAACCCCATCAAACAAAGGCATCATGACCAATAACGTTTAAATTTTCAGAGAAAGTACTCTGACTAAGATGTACAGGAGAGAGAGCTTTGTTTGGTGCACCGGTTTGCAAGCTGTTGGTTCCAGTTGAAAGAACATATAGGAGCCAAAGCAGAGCCCAGCTGACTCTTAATCACAGTCCCTCAGCCTCTGGCTGAATCAAAGAGAGCTGGCCTGTAATTAGATAACAATGTGCCCCTTTCTGGTGCACATATTGGCTGACCACAAAATTATTGATCAAAGATGTTGGAGGAGGAAGATATAAGCACACAGGAAGAGTGGGGGGAGCAGGAGGCCTGGGCTGCATGTTCGGGTTTTGTGAACAACAGGTGACAGACATCTTATAGGCTCTAATCCTGGCCTGCTGTAAATGATTATATAATTGTGAGAATTTGCCACCCAGGACCCACTCTGCTGCTGCTAAGAGAAAAGCTGTCTAATGTTAAGGTGCAAATGGTCATTACACCTCCATCATAGTGTACTACGCAGCACCGATAATGAATGTAAGCAACAAAAGACGGGTATTTTGAATAGTTTTCCTGCGTGTCTTATTTTCAGACCTGTATAAAGTATAACTTACTAAGAAACTTACCTTACACAACAGGCTCAGTTCAGAGGAAGGAAAATCATCTATGATTATATTTAGCTAAGATGTTATCCGACACTGGCTGGGATTAACTAAATTAGTCACAGTTAAGTAGGTTTTAACCATTATAAACCTCGCTTATAGTTACATCAACATGACCCCTGACCTTTTTAGTGAAACTGAATCGTCGGTTCATCAGTTAGTAATGACACTTGTTACACAGCCATACTCAGGCCAGGTTGTATAGAATACGGTAGCTTATTCCAGTGTTAATAATCCAGTCTTGGCCGGATGGATGCAGGGGTGGCTGCTGCACACGTGTGCTGTGTTGGGTGATGCAGATGGTGTGATGGAAGTGGTCCAGCTGGGACTCCACCCCGCTCCTCCCCACTGGCCCCTCTCAGCTATCCCTCTGATGTCATGGGAGCCTCCCGTCGAACCAGGAGGCCCTCCTCACCTCCAAGCGGAGGCGAAAAGTCAAAGGTTTCATAAGAAAGGGAGTGTTTCAAAATGCCATTTGGTGACGTCACCAGAGCACCAAAGATGTAGATATATGAGAACAGCAGAAAGGGGAGTCCTTGTCCTCTTCTTCCTGTGTGTCCAATAAAAGGGAAACTTACCAATCACCCTTTCCCACTTTCCCGGTGCAGATAGATGGCCCAGAAGAATGACAACTGCAATGGAATAACAACATGCTTATACAGATATCCGGGGTGGATGAGCAAAATCGTCTCTTCATCATGTCATATTGTGATCCTTTTGAGGATTGTTGAATTTCTTCTACAACAAACGACGGTTAAAACGATGGTTTGTGGTTACTGCTCCGTAGTTACAGATAGGTTGTCTCTATTAGAGAGATGTGTCCGTGAGTTGAAGCAGCTTCTTTCAGCTAGGATTACGTTAGATGTGATGGGCACTCCAGATACATAGCATTAGCCCCAGGCCTGACAGCAGACCTGCTATTGTTAGCACGAGCTCAGCCTCGTTGGCAGATGCGGCGGAGTTTGTCTCTGTTTACCGGAGTGGGAAGGCTCACAAGAGCAAGCCACTGGTCGTGTGGCCTGGTCTGCAGTCACCTCTCCCGACTGTAAACCAGTTTTTGCCACTCACCAGCCCTGTTGGCAGTCCTACTGGCCAGCGTGCTTCTCCCGCTCCTGTCGACAGAGTAAAGCAATGCACGCTAGCGATAGGAGACTACATTACCCGCAATATTAGATTAGCTTCGCCAGCCTTGGTTCACTGTTTACCTAGGGACAGAGCATCAGAGATAGAGGATAATCCTAGGGTGCTGGCATAACGGAGGGAGAGTCAGGGAACCCAAGAACACAGTACCACCTTCAGCAACATTGTTATTCATGTCACCTTGTGATGGTCTGGTGGCCTGTCCAGGGTGTTTCCCCGCCTGCTGCCCAGTGACTGCTGGGATAGGCTCCAGCATCCCCGCGACCCTGAGTAAGGATAAGCGGTTTGGATAATGAATAAATGAATGAATTTCTTCTTGTTCCCTGATGAAAGATGAACTGTGATGACATATCCAAAGGAGTTGAATCAAGTGCAACTGGACTTGGTATATATCCGTGAAGACGTTTCGCCTCTCATCCAAGAGGCTTCCTCAGTTCGTGCCTTTCTGACTAGACCAAGCTAGTCTGACTGGCTGGTGATGAGACTCAGAATTTATCCTCTAGGAGTCGTTGTCAGAGCTATTGATATGCGTGGCTCTCCTGTGCTCCGATGTCCAGCCAGGCCCGTTGCTATCGGAGCTATTGATTTGCATTTGTTTGATTCAACTCCTTTGGATAACCATGAACTGGATGAATGAGAACATTCACAGACATGTGATGACATAATGTCTGCACATGAATTGCATCACGCTATATCCATTTGGTGAGCTTTGATACGTGCAGCAGAGCTCTCAGGCTTGAGGGTGTGTTCATGTATACATGGCTGGTTGTACAGACAGCCCCCCACCCCAAACCCCCTCTGCAACCCCTCCAAAACATTTTCTAGCGAGTGCATGCTGTTGTAAGACATTAAATAATTTGCTTTATTTATTTAGTTGTTAGTTAGTTAGTTAGTTAGTTAGTTAGTTAGTTAGTTAGTTAGTTAGTTAGTTAGTTAGTTAGTTAGTAAATTCTCATTGGTAAAGAAAATTAGCCAAATCTATTTTCTCTGCACCCCCACCACTATTCCCTCTTAGCCTCTCCTTGATATTCTATCAGCTGGTATTGGCCATGCTGTTTCATTCATGGTAGATTTCACTGAAACGTCATCAAAAGAGATGCAACTAAAACCTGCTCTATAAACTCTAACATGCTCAAGCAACTCAATCCCCCCCTCCCTTTTTCTCCCAATTGTACTTGGCCAATTAATTACCCCACTCTTCCGAGTCATCCCGGTCGCTGCTCCACCCCCTCTGCTGATCAGGGGAGGGCTGCAGACTACCACATGTCTTCTCCAATACACATGGAGTCGCCAGCCTCTTCTTTTCACCTGATACTGATGAGTTTTGCCAGGGGAACGTAGAGTGTGAGAGGAGAATCACGCTATTTCCCCCAGTCCCCCCCCCCCCGAACAGGCGCCCCGACCGACCAGAGGAGGTGCTAGTGCAGCGACCGGGACACATACCCAGATCCGGCTTCCCACTCACAGACATGGCCAATTGTGTCTGTAGGGATGCCCGACCAAGCCGGGGGTAATGCGGGGATTCGAACCGGCGATCCCCATGTTGGTAGGCAACGGAATAGACCGCCATGCCACCCGGAGGTAACAACTCAATCTTTTGATAAAAGTTTTTAAGCGTTTCTAATGCACCAGCTTGCTTTTTCTGGTTTGTTGGTGAGCTAAAAACATGACTCACACAAGCTAATAACTGCTGCAGAAACATCTCTTTTACAACTTCAGTGTTCAGTGTCCATCTGGAACCCGTGTAAATAATACGTAACGTTAGCCACTTAGTTGAACATGTGCAGTCAATACTACAGAGGCCTACTTCCAATTACAATTTAAGACAATGATCCTGTATCAGCTTGTTCACAACAAAGTCACACAACAGTTCTTTGCATTTATCACACTCACGTGTGCGCATGCACACACACACACACACACACACACACACACACACACACACACACACACATACACACAGTTGCACACACACACTTGCGCACGCACGCACACAGACACACACACACACACACACACATACACACAGAAACGACCGCGATGTTCTGATTCACAGCCTGACTAATCCTATGTGCTGAGGTGAGTAACTAATAACCTTCGACTAAGTGTGTGTGCGTGTGTGTGTGTGTGTGTGTGTTTGTGTGTTTGATTTTTTTTTTTCCCAGAGAAGATGCAACACAGAGAAGGGTCTCACAGGAAAGTCTTCGGACGTGTCCGTTGACGCTCTCTTGTCTCATTTCCCACATGGAGACACACACACACACACACACACACACACACACACACACACACACACACACACACACACACACACACACACACACATACATACACATCCCTCTCATAACACATACATGTACTTATAGACTTACGGAAACCTCTAGCGCAGGTGCCGCCTCTCATTTCTGCCTGGTCCCCTATCCTGCCTGGGAGAAGCTTTGATGTTTTGTTGGATGCTCAGTCTGAAGAATACGAGTTGGTAGTTTCTCTCCTGGGGATGTGTTTGTCTCGCGGCTTATACGTGGGAAAGTAACACACTAAGTCATCCTTTGTCTTTAATGGGTGAGGATCACAAGACAGCCGCTGTGCTGTGTGCATGCACATCATTTCTATCACCTTAATGTTACACAAAGAAAAAATTAACTGCTGCGTTTATTTGTATTGTGCTAAATCACAGTGACATCCCAGATGGCTTTATAAGGATAGGAAATGTAACATAACTATATATTTGGGTTGGTAGTTAGAGCACTTAGAGCCAGTAAATAAAAAAGTTTGTGACTTGTCTGACCATTTCTGAAAAAGTTGAGTGATTTCGCTTTTCTACTGGCACCATGCAGGCTGTCACGTGAGATCCATGCTGAGAAGCTCACTGGTGTCCGTCTTCAAATACAGAAGGACACAAAACACAAAAATCGAAATCAGCATCCTTAGATAAGATGGCAGAAAGTGACCCGCAAGAAAGTGAGTATGAATTAAACTAAGGCCCCGGTCACATGGGCATTCATGTCAGAGATGTTTTGCGCCGAGCTCAGTTAATTTGAATGGAATCGTTGTGATCAGGTTGGCACAGTGGCCCAGTGGTTAACACTGTGGCCTCACAGCAAGAGGGTCCTGGGTTCGAACCTCAGGCCGTCCCAGGTCCTCTCTGTGTAGAGTTTGCATGTTCTCCCCGTGTCTGTGTAGGTTTCCTCCGAGTGCTCCGGTTTCCTCCCCCCATCAAAAAGACATGCATGTTAGGGTTTAATACTCCTGTCTGTGCCCCTGAGCAAGGCAATGAGAGGAGAACTGGAGTTGGTCCCCGGGTGCTGCAGCTGGCCGCTGCTCCTCTACAATAGGGTGGGTTAAATGCAGAAGACAAATTTCATTGTAACCTGCACAATGACAAAATAAAGTGGGTTTTTTTCTCTTTTCTTGTTTCTTCATCAGTGGATTCATTTCCAGTAGCAGAGTCCTGTGATGCATTCACATAGAGTTCAGCTTTGGTACCTCTGACGCCCACATTGTGCCATCTACCAATAGCAAAACTGCTTTGATTTCTGCAAGGTCAGAAATGGAGGGCCCTTTCATTTTAGCAGTGTCATATCATTAAAATTCATACAAGTGCCATCTGCCAAAATGTAAATTTCAGCACAGAAAATATGCAGAATGGCTTGCGGTCAGCAGTGAAGCAGGATGGTTCCTTAATTTAAGTGTGTTTAGGCCGATTTCTGTTGTGACCAAGGTCCATCAGTGTCTTTTAGCGCAGGAAGGTATAAAAAAAACGTATGATGTAATGGCCTGCGATCGTAATGAGTCAAATCTTACTCGCTGTGTCCTGAGCTGATAAGAACATCGGAGCATTTATACAAGTGTTTACACAGGGGACTTCTCAGAATGGTTAAAATACTTTCCATAGTGGCATTCATGAACTTGTCCATGATGAGGGAATTATACTTTAAAACTGAATTTTGGAGACGGATATCTCACTTGTATGGGTGCTTTATTTTTAGCCACTCACATGAACTGTTACTTCACATCATAATCTATGTTTCAAACTGTATTTTACCACGTGTCCTTGTCCTTTACAATCACATTACTTTCTCATTCTTACAAGAGGTAATAAGAATAAATGACACATACAGCACCCCCTGCCCATACTCTCGGGTTTGGATAGCAAAACAACTCCACAGAAAAATTTCTTTTCTCGAAAAAAGAAAATGGAGGGAAAATCTAGAAGCAGAAAATAAACTGGCAGGATGACGATATACACAGACCAGAACAGTGGGAATCTGTAACTTTGTGGTATTTACAAGCAAAGTGAAAGATCTGGGGTATTGCTGAGGTATCCAAGTGTTTGGATGTCTGAAGAACTGTAATGAACAGAGCCAACCACCGAACCGGTCTGGCTCTTTATCAGTGTGTCTGGACACCTCAGCCCTAAAGCACGGCTCCTTTCCTCTCCATTGCTTCTCCCTTGTGCTCCTTATGAAAACAGGAAGAGGGTGTGTTTGCAGAACTAGAAGTCAAGGAGTGAGGCTCTCCACCACTCACTGACCATTGTGTGTGTGTGTGTGTGTGTGTGTGTGTGTGTGTGTGTGTGTGTGTGTGTGTGTGTGTGTGTGTGTGTGTGTGTGTGTGTGTGTGTGTGTGTGTGTGTGTGTGTGTGTGGTACCATGCCAGGATAATTACTTTCAGGGAACCCCTGAATGGCTTACTCACATTTTTTCGCCTTCTCGGAGCGCCATACTGTGCACCTTAGGCATTGAACCCCAAAAGCAACATCTCCAGTCTTGCACACTGCTGTGCACCATCCAAGACAAATCACTGCATGTTTTTGCTTTTATGCATAATATTTTAAAGTGTTTGATTGGCTGCATCCACAAAAAAAAAATCTCCAGTAAGGCACTGAACACGGAAAAAGACAATGAAAACAAGAAAAAACGAGTCCGCACACATTTCTGACCGTGGCCAATAATACCATGCAAACAATTTCCTCACACTTTGCACATATGACAGTAATGATATGGCTGTGTGTAACAGCCAATAAAAAAAGGTAAATAGAGTCTGCACACTTGCTTAAATGCTCCCAATCAAATTCATTCTGTTGACGATTCGACCACAACAGGTCTTTGTCGAGACGTGAACAAGACATGTAGCGGTCGAAACGTCAACAGAATAAACCTGATTGGGAACATTTAAGCAAATGTGCAAACTATATTTTTCTTGTTTTCATTGGCTCTTACACATCACTATATTATTACTGGTACATGTGCAAAGTGTGGGGAAATTGTCTGCATGAAGATGTTGACCACAGTCAAATAAAAGAAGAATTTTCAATTTCAAATTCATTTGCATTCTTTGATAGACGACAACACTGATGACCCCCCGCGTCTGTCCTTTGCATATTTCTTTTTGTCACACCCACTCTCTCAGTCTCTCTCTATCACTCTCACTCTCCCTGTCTAGCTGGCTCAGTGGGGATCTTCCTCTTGCCTAGCAAGGGCTTCTGTAGAGCTGTAATGTGCGGGAATGTGAGTACAACAGGTGGGCGGTGCACTAGCCGGGTGGAGCTGGGTCTGCAGGGGATTGGAGGTGAACTGTCCACTGCCATTCCCTGCCAGCAGGAGCTGTCATGTTGACCGGGGTGTCCTGCCGCTGAGCCTCACTCCCACTGGGTGTGAGTCAGGGGCCAGCATCGGGTCTCACCACCGGCTTCCAGCACTTTCACTGAGCACTCGGTGCCCCTTCCCCTCACACAATGTGCAGCGGCCAGCATACATGTGATGTGACAACCCACGCCCAAGTGACAAAAGAATTGAGGAAGGTCGAGTCTTAGGCCATTCTCCACCGATGGCGCCCCTGCAGAAATTTCAGTCAGATCTTTTCAGACTTTATTTTGAATGATCCTTTTTAAGCATAGGATTTCTTTTTTGGAGAAGATGAGATGATTTCTTGAATCTGAAGCGGTGAACTGTAGTAATACCCCTTGTGCCTCTCAGGGTTATTGGTGGGTCACCGAATGTTCCCTTAGGGTATGTGATGTTTTATCACAGTAAATTAATAACACCCCATTGGCATTTGGATGATGAACTGACCTGACTTTGGCCGATAAGCTCGGCTCTGGCCTGCTGTCGTTCTTTCTCTGATAAGGCTTTTCTCTATAGTAACTCTGTGCATCTCGCCTCCTTGGCAGCCCCATGGTCCTTGTTAGCTGTGGAATTTGACGGATCTATGGACATTTCAGGTCAGACAGGAACCGTAACGGGAGACATTGTGAAATTCTCCTTAGGGTGAAATGGAGAGAGGCTGAGGAGGAGCCCTGCAAGCTAAAGCCACAGTCACTGCTTCAAAGTGAGAAATGAAGAAAAGTGAAACAGACCCATGGCCTTGACTATACACTGGTGTTTCATAAATTGCACTCATTTTGTGCCCTTTGTGTGTTGCATAACGTATTAGTGAGAATATAAGGGTTGATCTGCAGGGGCAGCTGCCCGAGACTTCAGAGGCTCCCACTAATAACGGTGGACAGACAACAGCTGGATGACAGAGGGAAGTCTCGGCTCCTGGCTCTGAGACTTACTGTACGTGATCCAAAGAGGAGCCTGTCTGGCGTTGCGTCCCCCCCCAAAAAACAATACTGGCAGCAGTAGCCAGGCTATTAACAGCATTGTCCCTGGCTGGGCCAAGTGCTGCTTGTTCCTGTACCATATCCCCACTTACATTGTTATGGTGTAATCCTTCCTCTAAAATGTATCATGAGAGGCATAAATCTTTCCCAAGCCGCCTCTCATTTCCCCCCGCTGTTGGCTTTTCAATGCAGCTGGGAAGGTCTCTGTTCCTCTTCCCTTCTTCCTTTGCCAGACCGGCAAAATGTTTTCTCTGATGCCCATCGCCTCCTCTGCTCCTCGATAACTTATGGACCACGTTTGTTCAGTGTGTGGGATCACTCTCTTGCCCTGCGCTCTTAGCTGTCCCATATTCTTCTTGGATTCCTGCTGGAGGGTAAATGCTAATAAAGAGGTTGATGGAAGATGGTCCGATTTTAGCTGTGCTGCATAAGGAGATGATGATTTATCGTCTTCCAGCAGATCAAAGGTAGATTAGAGCTGAGTGCACCATATGTGAAAGAGCATCTCAGAAATAATTCTCACAAAATGTTAGGGAAATTATGCTACAGACCCTCACTCCTTTTTTTTTTCCAGTTTTCACTGAAAAGATTAGTGCTCTTTTAACTTGTCTAAAGCTCCATGATTGGTCTAATCTAAAGACCCCTAAGAGGTCAACAGTTAACTCTGTCTAATGGTGTGCATTGTCTGTGGTGTTTGCAGTGTGGACCAGTTGACCCAGGCATTGTCTCAGTCCACCTTAGGTTCACTTGCCTGACAGGTTGAGGTGACCATGGTCAGTAGTGTTCAGTCACCTACTACTCTCTAAGGAATGCAATATGCATAAAACTGCAAAGAAAGGATCCCGAAAACAAAGTGAGACAAGGGTGGTGGTGTGGCTTTCGACCAGAATTTTCTCTCAGTCAAGTTAGGTTCCGGGCCTCAAAGAGATTAAAGCAGTAAAACCCAATGATTAAACACTCCTGTGACAATGAACTGTGGATAGTGTTGAAAGTATCAAAAGAAAAGAGCAAAAGTGGGACCAAGTCATTGTTTTCCAAGTCACAAGGAATTCAAATCAGGTCAAGTCCCAACGCCCTAAACTTTTGAGTTTCGAGTACGGGACAAGTCATCATGCACTTTTCATCAAACTTAATGCAATTTCTCAATTTTGAATTTGAATTTGAATAGATTTTGTTTCGAACATGCAAGAAAACAAAACAAGAAAAAAAAATAAAATGAACAGTAAAAGTTAGAAAATACTTTGTCTACTTTTTGCATGCAAAAGGCAGACATTTGTCTTTGGCTTGCATGTACAAACAATTGTTATTAAGAAGGGCACATCATATCACTCCTAGACAGGAAACACATTTACATAAAAACACAATAGAAGCTACATTAAATGTTGCACCAGGTACTCATATACAGTATAGTCTCAATAAACAAAATAAATAAATATTATGTGTTCGAAATTTTAACAACAGAGTAATAGTTAATATACAAAATGTATGCAAATTGCAAATGCTATTTAGAATTTGTATTCATTACAAATTGATTCAAAGTGGATTTGTAATTATGGAAATGATAAGTTGATTGGCTGCACACTAATTAAAATCTTTGTATCTTTGGGCGTGGAGAAGTTATCAAGTCTTGTAAGTCAAAAGGCTCAAGACCAAGTGAAGCCATGAGTCACTGGTGTTAAAGTCAGTCTAGTTTCGGGTCATTTTCACTTTGGTCAAGTCAAGTCTTAAGTCATCAAATCTGTGACTTGAGTCTGACTTGAGTCCAAGTCATGTGACTCGAGTCCACACCTCTAGAAAAGAAAACAGAAACGCAATTTATGCGGATTTTTTTGGCGCACAAAGAGAATTTCTTCCCAGCATTTCTCTGGTTTTTATCACCATGGGGGGTTTTGGAGCTCCCCCACATAGTGAGAGTGCAGCGCTGATGAGAGGCTAATAGACTGAAACCTTTTCTATACTTGGCTTCACTTATTCATCTTCTTTCTGCCCTTCTTTTTTTACTGACCTATACACTTTTTTACACTGTGGGAAACTCAACTGTCTATTTTTTGCTGTGTAAGCTGCCTTCTGCTATTCTTATTTTGTGGCTTGATGCCCTAAACTGCCCAGCATGCAGGTTCCTCCAGTACTTGTGTAATCCTTAAGTGCCTCATTGAGTGATTATTATAAATCTGTTACCGTATGTCTATGCCACCCACTCGACACCTATTACATGTGAATCTGTCCTCCTGTAAGAGGAATCTCTCCTCTGATGCTCATCCAAAGGTTCTCCCATTCTTCTTTCATTGCAAGGTTTTTTTTTCCATGGAGTTTTTCCTCATCTGAGTCTTGAGTCTAAAGATCGAGGGTGCCATACATGACACAGAGAGTAATGTGATTGTAAAAGCCCCCTGGGAATATAATGTGATTTAGGGCAGGCGCTCCTAAACGTTTTCATGCCGTGACCCACCTGTGGAGACACTTTCTGCCCTGTGACACGCAAAAAATGTCTGTGCAGTAAAATGAGCAATAAATTCCCATTGCCCTTTAGAAAGTGAGATAATTAACAATGCTGTCTTGTATATTGGTCATCAGTGCAGTATTCCCCTTTTCAGTCTTTAGTCATGACCTCCTAATGATCAAATAAAACAGACAAGGCATGTCAAGATAAGACATTATTTTAGTTTCCCCTAGACACTGTTTAGTTTAAGCTTAAACATATAATGAAAACTAAGACAGATGAGGCTACACGGACACTAACTACTTTCATTATGAAGTCACATGTATGGGAAATGCGTTGTAGTCTGCATGTTTGTTTTTTTCCCCCTCAATCTCCAAAACAAGACGTGTTCATAATGGACATCGCGCAACCCAGCTGACTCCCTGCTGTGACCCCACTTGTAGGTTGCAACCCACGGTTTGGCAACCACCAATTTAGGGCTATACAAATAGATTTGACTTAACTCGACTCGCCAAGTGCCAACACAAGGAGCACTTTTCTATGCGCATGTGAGTTCAAACATCTCTGACATCTTCGCACAAACACCGTCTCACACAATAGACAGGAGCCATAACAGGGTGTCTCAGACTCAATAGTTCTCTGTGTGACCTGCTGACCAGCTAACCACAGGAGAGTTCAGCCTCCAGGCCCGGTGTGGTTTCCTCTCCGCGGGCAGGGAGGATACTTCACTATCTCCTGTTTACAATGCCGCTGGAGGCCAAGGAAAGTGAGACGGACTGGAGAGAAAAATGCAGTAAGACTGTAAAAATGGGCATGCATGGGGGGGGGGGGTTTAAGACCGGGGTCTTCCTGTCATTGTGAGTGCTACACCCAGAGGTGGCATAGAGGTCCCCAGTGGGAGAACCCCACTACTTTTACAGGGAATATTAGTTTCTGCAAGCATGAGCTGATGGTGGGTGGTGTCTCCACTGAGAAACAAAGGCAAGTGTACTCAGTGACAATGGAGGCAGTTTTTCTACATTATGTTTATTCATTTTTCAAATCAACTCACTGACCGGAGAGGCTAAAATTGAATGGCTTGAAGATTTTTAAGGTTTTCAGAAACAACATTTTTACAGCCTTATATAAAGTCATAGCAACTTTCATGGCAAATAACACAAATTCTGATTCTGATTATGAATTTGCATATTTTTTCAGCAAAATGTTAGATTTATGCATCTATCATCAGATATATATGAAAAATATAAATAGATAATAAATTGTAAGAAAAATGGAAGTTCATTTAATCATTATCAAAATTCATTTTGATATTTTGACAAGACAAATGCAATTTTTTTTAAGCAGATAGATACATAGATACACAGATGCTTTAGTCAAAGGACAAATGTATTCCCCATTTTCAATGCTATTATTTTCATTTATTTAGAAAAGTTAATTTATTACATGACTTAAAATATCCAAGACAGCTGTGGTTACCTGAGACATTTATGTCCCACAGAGTGTGCGTATGTGCGTGTGTGTGTGTACCTGTATGTGCCTGTGTATATATATGCATGCATGCATGCATGCATGCATGTGCCCAAAACATGGACATATGTAACCATGCATGTGTGAAGGGAGTTTGTGGACACACATGCACAACCTTGATTAACTGGAGCTAAATACTGAAAGCGTACACCTACATGAGAGGTGAGACTTAAAAATAACATGATGACTTGTCAAGTTTGAAAATAAAAGTTGGCTGAGATTTCCACATTGTTAATTGTCTGCACTCAGTCCCATATCCAAATTTGAATCAGTGAATCATATTGTTGCACGTAAGCACTCATCAAGATTGTTGTTGATCTTTTCTGGCCAGCTTGGAGAGGCACTGTGTGCAGACCAACTGCGCCCTTGTGTCTATGGATGGCCCGGACCAGACTAGGAGGGAGCTCTGACCACTCACCACCACCTCCACCACTATCCTCCTGTCCGCTCAGTGGAGGTCTGGCTGATGGATGGGCTGTAATCAGCAGCAGACAGACCTGCCACAGGAAGCTTATCCCCATCACGTCTACGGAAACACAGACTTCTCCAGAGACCCACTGATAGCCCCAATGGGCAGGAGAAGGGGCGGGGGGCAATACAATTGGATTCTCCCTCATTTCAACAACAAACAAGACAGCAGACTGTCCACAATTCATTAACTAGAATATGATTTACACAACAGCCCTGGTACATAATTCAGAGATAAAGCCACATAGTTTCCACCAAGTAATACTTAAGTCTCGCTGACACGTACTTAAAAGCTTTCCTATCAAGAAGAAGTCACAGTAACATGTGTTATACATATGCAGGGATGATTTTGGCACTGCGATCGAGACTGAAACGGCATTTGCTGCAGATAAACACAAGCCATGTGGACCTTTGCACTTACAGTTGACTTATTTGCAGTTCTATCAGTCATTGTGAAATTATTAAGTCTCACCATTTTAAAACATGTTGACAGTGGAGAATCAATAAGTGGAAAAGATTACTAGGCTACCATTATGACAGGGCTGATAAAAAAAAAAGTATGGATGAATGAATTTGAGGGAGATGATCATAGAGATCTGGTTTGGTTGGGAATCTTTGCATAAGTGATGAATGTTTGCCTGCTGGCATTTTTTACCCCCACTTGGCCCTGCCTCTCTTTGTATATCCATAGGAAGCATGTTATGTTTTGCACTTTCATATTGTGTTTTGCACTTTGTATCCTGGCCGAAGGGCTTTTCTACCTCTGACAGGTGAGACTTGTCTGCTGTGAGACAAATCCTCGCGGAATCCATCGGCATGTTGTGATGAGGAAGGCAACGCGCCGCCATTCTCTCTGCTCATGAATAGACCAATCTGTCTGCCCCCGCGGCCTGCCATGTTGGAATGCAGAGAGCTGTTTGACTTTGGGCCCGTAAAAGCTTGTCCCTCTGTATGGTGGTAACAGAGATTATCCCTGAAAAGAGCCCGGGTGTCCTCCTCATGTCTCTCTCCTCTTCTCAAACTCTCTGACCTTGATCCTGAAGTCACACATCCTCCTGCCCTCTGCCAAAACCCTCAGTGTCACACTTGCACAGGTGTGGAGGGAAGAATCTTCTTGTCCTCTGATCGTGGAGGTTTCATTACAACTATGGTTGACAGGTTTCACGTATGCAGGGTGGGATTATACTGCGGCATTTGGGGGGAGCTGATATTTTGTGTTGGGGGGGGGGGGGGTTGTGGCTCAGAGAGGATTTACTTACAATGTATCATGATGAAACATCCATGATGCAAGCATATAAATATTTGCTATGTATCTGCCGCAGAAACAAATGCCAACAAAACACCAATGATACAGAGATGGACAGTATTTCTGTTGCTTGTATTTGAAATACATATTTCAATTACTTTTGAGTATTTCAAAGTCAAAGTCAAAGTATCTTCATTGTCCCTTGCAGGGAAATTAGTTTGCAGCCAGTATAAAAACTCTGACACAAAGACAAAACATACAAACACCAAGGTGAAATTGACAACAGGACATAGTGGGCAAGGAGAACCAAAGTAGTGTGCATTTTAATTTCTGGAGTGATTCTGAATTGCTGGGTCATCTAGAATAGAGTAAGTATCATCTTTCTTGCTTAACAAGTTGCTACTAGTCTTATTCCAGCTGCTTGAGTATTAGTCCTTTTGTCTATACATCTGCTGCTGGTTCCTAGTGGGATCTTATTCTAGTTGTAGCTGTCTTATTCTATTTACTTACTTGTCTTATTTACTTATTCTAGCTGTAGCTGTTTTTCACCCAGTGTGCCCTTAAATATGTCTTGTTGCCTAGCTGTTTTGACTTAGTTATCCTTTTAGCTTATAAATATATTCCTTGGTAACTTGCTGTTTGCAGTTTTAATAGTATTTTGTGAGGTTTGATAGAGTTTTACGTAAGTGACCAGTTTCTGGGCAATAGGCCTCTTTTCAGTGTACCTCTTTGGCCAATTGGGTGTTAAGTGGCCAGGGTGTGGCCTGCACTCATGGTAGACAATTAGCAATCAGTGTTCTTTAAATCACTGCTGCTACTTCCAAGCCTCAGGCAAACAAGCCTAGATTGCACGAAGGCTAGAGTAAACAAACGCAAGCGCGGCTTTTTTAAGCCAAGACTTCGTCAAGCATGGACTGCTCTTTTTAGATCCGGTCAGTCATCTGTATTTTGTGGACCTAGTATAGACTATGTGTTTCCTTCGCATTCCTGTCCTTTCCTCTTCCCGGGGCTGGCATAGACGTTGGGTCACTCCTGGGTGCTGTGACCCTACCAATCTCATCTATCCCACTCTCTCCACTCACGTTGAGCAAGTGGTGACGGGAGGGCTCTGGAATTGCCAGTCTGTGGTGCCGAAAGCTGAGTTTATCTCAGGCTACGCATCCTTGCTCTCCCTCAACTTTCTTGCTCTAACTGAGACCTGGATCATGCCAGAAAACACTACCACACCCGCAGCTCTGTCGGATGTGTACTCTTTTTCTCACACTCCCAGAGCTGGGAGGCGGGGTGGTGGTACTGACCTGCTGATCTCCCTGAAATGGAAATACTTTCTTGTTTCCATTCCACAATTTTCTCTGCCCTCTTTTGAATTTCATGCTGTTACTGTCTCTTATCCAGTCAAACTCACCATCATGGTTGTGTACTGCCCACCAGGCCCCCTTGGTGAGTTTCTGGAGGAGCTTGACACACTTGTCTCGCACTTCCCTGTTGATGACTCTCCACTTATCCATCTCGGTGACTTCAACATCCACACTAATAAGCTAGATCCTCTTCTCTCTTTCCTCTCCTCCTTTGACCTTCACCTCTCACCCTCTCCTCCTACCCACAAGGCCGGCAACCAGCTGGACCTTATCTTTACTAGACACTGTCCTATTTCCAATCTCTTTGTTACTCCCCTCCAGCTCTCTGACCACTATTTCATGTCCTACTCTTCCTCTCTTCACCCCCCTCAGCCCCTTCCCTTACCCACATGGTTTCCACCCTTAGACACCTCCGCTCTCTCTCCGCCACTGATCTTTCTTCCTCTGTTACCTCTATCCTCCCTACACCTGAACCTTTCTCTCTCCTACCCCCTGACACTGCTACTGATCTTCTTCTCTCTACCCTCTCCTCTTCTCTGGACAATATCTGTCCCCTCACCTCCAGGCATGCACGCCCAACTCCAGCTGCCCCTTGGCTAACCGACTCAGTACGTACTGACAGACGGAGCCTGAGAGTGGCAGAGCGCAAATGGAGAAAAGGCAAGCTCCCAGAGGACCTTCGCAACTTCCAGTCTCTTCTGTCCACTTTCTCCTCCTCCCTTTCTGCTGCTAAGGCTGCCTTCTATCGCGCTAAAATCATATCCTCTGCCTCTAATCCTAAGAAATTCTTTGAAACCTTCTCTAGACTTCTTCAACCCCCACCTCCTCCTCCTACTCCCTCCCTTCTCCCCGATGACTTCGCTAACTTCTTTGACAAGAAGGTAAATGACATCAGATCCTCCTTTTGTCACCACCCAGTTAGTGCTGCTTACACTATCCCACCCTCTGCACCCTCCTTCATCTCTCCACGTCCCACCCTATCCCAGCTCGCTCCCCTCTCCCCCGACGAGGTTCTAAGCCTCATCACATCCAGTCGCCCCACCACATGCTCCCTTCACCCGGTCCCCTCCCCTCTTCTTCAGTCTATAGCACCTGAACTCCTTCCCTATCTAACCCACCTCACCAACACCTCCCTCCAGGCAGGATGCTTTCCATCTGCCTTCAAGACTGCTAGACTCACCCCCCTTCTCAAGAAACCATCACTTAACCCATCTGATGTCAAAAACTACAGACCAGTTTCCCTTCTACCCTTTCTATCCAAAACTTTCGAACGTGCTGTCTTTAACCAACTTTCTTTGTACCTCCACCAGAACAACCTCCTGGACCCTGACCAGTCTGGGTTCAGGGTGGGTCACTCGACAGAGACGGCCCTCCTTGCAGTGACAGAATCGCTGCACTCTGCGAGAGCAAACTCTCTCTCCTCTGTCCTGATACTCCTGGACCTGTCAGCTGTGTTCGACACAGTGAACCACCAGTTCATCCTCTCTACCCTCGAGGGGCTGGGTGTCACAGGCTCTGCACTCTCAATGTTTGCAACCTACCTGACGGGTTGCTCCTACCAGGTGACATGGAGGGGATCTGTGTCGGAGCCTCGCAGACTGACAAATGGCGTTCCACAAGGTTCGGTTCTGGGTCCTCTCCTTTTCTCCCTGTACACAACATCCCTGGGTTCTGTTATTTGCTCGCATGACTTCTCTTACCATTGTTATGCCAATGACACCCAGCTGATCTTGTCCTTTCCTCCCTCTGACAAACAAGTAGAGACACTCATTGCTGCATGCTTGACTGACATCTCGGAGTTGATGGCGACACACCACCTGAAGCTCAATCTGGACAAGACAGAGCTGATGTTCCTCCCGGGGAAAGGTTGCCCATACCGAGACCTGGCCATCACCTTTGACAACACCGTGGTGACGCCAAATCGGACTGTGAGGAATCTGGGTGTGATCCTGGACGACCAACTGTCATTTGCTGAAAACGTTGCATCGGTTGCTCGCTCCTGCAGATTTCTCCTCTATAACATCAGGAGGATTCGCCCATTCCTCACCGACGAGATGGCACAGGTGCTCATCCAGGCTCTGGTCATCTCCCGGCTGGACAACGGCAACTTCCTCCTTGCTGGCGCCCCGGTGTTGGCCATCAGGCCTCTGGAGCTTGTTCAGAAAGCTGCAGCTTGTCTGGTGTTCAACCGCCCTAAGTTCTCCCACACAACTCCCCTTCTCATGTCCCTCCACTGGCTCCCAGTAGCTACTCGCATCCAGTTTAAGACTCTGGTGGTAGCCTACAGGGCAGTGAAAGGAACAGCACCTTCCTATCTCCAGGCCATTGTCAAGCCCTACACCTCCGCCCGACCACTTCGTTCTGCTGCCTCGGGACGCCTGGTTGCCCCATCGCTCAGAGGGCCCTTGCTACCGATCGACCCAGTCATGGCTCTTTTCTGTCCTGGCCCCACAGTGGTGGAATGAACTCCCCACTGATGTCAGGACAGCGGAGTCGCTGCCCATCTTTCGGCACAGGTTGAAAACTCACCTCTTTAAGAACTACTACCCTGTTACTTGTTCTTAGCACTTATTGTATTCACTCATTAAAAAAAAATCTCTTTCTTGCACTTTTACTTTAGCACTGGTTTTGCTCTTAGGTGCTTGTTTAGATGCTCTTATGACCTCTGATGACTAGTAGTTCTCCTGATTTCCTACGTTAAATGCACTTATTGTAAGTCGCTTTGGATAAAAGCGTCAGCTAAATGACTGTAATGTAATGTAGTTCGAATATAAAATATACAGACCAAGGAGACAAGCGAACTGCAGACAACAGATGCATACTATCTACTTCTTAACAATTGGTGGCAGTGGGGACAAAGGAAGCCCTGTATCTCTTAGTTCTAATACAGGGCATCCTCAACCGACGACCTGAAGGTAAAAGCTCAAAATTTTGCAATTGTTATTTAACAGGGCTGAAAATTTTCAAATGTAATGTGTAACAAGATACTTTAAAGTGAAGTAATTTTCAAAACACTCAAAATACTTCCTCTGTGATTCATAAAAAAAATCATGTAAAATACATCTTAAAATGAAGAACAATACACTCACACAGTGATTTTGTAAGTCCATGCAACTCACAATGGTTTTCCCCCAGGTGCTCCGGTTTCCCCCCACAGTCCAAAGACATGTAGGTCAGGTGAATCGGCCATACTAAATAGTCCCTAGGTGTGAATGTGTGTGTGTGTGTGTGTGTGTGTGTGTGTGTCTGTGTCTGTGTGTCTGTGTCTGTGTGTCTCGGCCCTGTGATTAACTGGGGGCCTGTACAGGGAGTCTCCCCGCCTCTGCTGCCCAATGACTGCTGGGATAGGCTCCAGCATTCCATGACTCCAGCTGAGATAAGCAGCTTGGATAATGGATGAACTACTCACAGCATTTCCGTAATCAAGTTCTGAACTGCAATAACTAGTGTTATAGCAGCTGAGCAGAGAAGCTGAAACACTCAAAGGTCAAGATAAAAGAGGACCAGGATGTCCTGCAGGTGAGTAAGACAGTAGTTCTAGTTGTGACCTGCATTGGCTGCAGGTCACAACTAACTTTGTCTTCATCCGATTTTTTAATTTATTTCTACCTTTTCCCCTTATCCCACCTGATTAACCCAATAGCATATGGCCGGAACTCTTGTCGAATAACTCCCCTGGCTCACGTTTCCACAGGAAGGAGATAGTCGTAACACCAGCTTCCTTCAAACTCGTGTCAGCTGCTCTCGCTATTTACACGCTGAATCCTCGCATGGATTGCATTACCTTCAGGCCGTGAAGGAGACGTAGGGAGAATGCTTTTGGTTGCTTGGCCGCAGGCGCCCAGATGGTCCAGAGGGGTCGCTAGAGAACAACGAGTCCCCGAACACTACACCGATCTACACCCACTATCCCTCGGGTAAGGGTGGCCTAATGAATGCCTTACCCCGTGGACGCTCTGGCCGTGACCGGTTACGGTGAGTCTGGGATACGAACCTCCCAGCCACATGACGAGCGGATTGCAAGAATGGCGGGATCCGATTTACCATCGAATGGTCAGAGACAATTATTAAGTATGCTTAGCATATTTGTGTCCATTCTCAGGGGTGACTTATTTCTGATATTCTTTAATATTGTATCCTGAAAACAGATTTCCTCATATAATAACACTTACTGGCGAAATCCTGTGTTTTCCGAATCATTGTAGTGGTGGAAATTCAACCAAACACCAGGGACATTCACGTTCATAAGATAGGATACTTGTTATTGTAGCTCATTTATTGGAATCTCAGTCCTTAAAAGCAGATCAGTAAAGTGACTATAGCTCCTTCCAGTAATAAACATGAGGCACGAGATCATGGTTAAAAAAACGGGGCTTTATTCCTCTATCGGACCAATCCGTGAGAACCCGTAGGCTGCTTACTATTTAAGAGGGGGTAAATCTTGCTTGCTTCATCCTTGTTCTTGTCTAAGGTCTTGCTAGTGTAATTTTGGCTTGTTTTGGCGTTTTGCTTGAAAGACATTTCGTTTTATTAATTACGTGCGGAACACTGGAGCGGCAGAAATCAGCTCCGCCTCTAGTACTACTATATTATAGGTAGGAGCCAAAAAAATAGCCCAAAAGGTGTCAAATTAGAAACCCAACTGACAATGTGAGGAAGTTACACTCCCACCAAATCACAACTGATTTCATAAAACAACTTAGAAAGACAAACATACTGCATTATAAAAACATTAATTTAAAAATACTAACTATAACTTGGGGCCAACTGATGAACTGGCAGAGAGAGAGAGAGAGAGAGAGCGTATAAGATCTTATGAGGCTGGAGGCACTGCATTTCTTGAGACGGTTGCTTGTTGAACCATCTTGATTATGGTCAGCTATGCTTCCCTCCTTTCCTCTAAACTGGTGGCTTCACCTGACCTTGGCTTGACGCCTTTGGTTTCCCTTGCACAGTGCTTGAGTTTGGCGATATCTTTCACCATTCTTGACCAGCCAGAGAACTTGTGTAGGGGATCTAACAGCGACCTCACTTCCGTTGCCTGGGTGTCATGAACATGGGCCTTCTTGAGCTCTGGGTTACTACTTGCAATCTCTCCCACCTTGACTACTCCACTTGGTAGCTCTTTCTGCCAAAGAAAGTCTGGGCCTGTGAACCAGTTAGAAGCTACAAGTTGCTCTGCTATGAGACCTCTTGAGGCATGATATGCTGGATTCTCTTCAGAAGCCACATTGTGCAGACTCTGTGCTTTGTGTGATGCATTCCACATGGTTTGCAACAAACACATGAAATCTTCTGACTTCATTATTGATGTATCCAAGGGCAACCCTTGAATCAGTCCAGAAGAACTACTGTAGGCAATCCACTTCCAGTTCTTTCTTCAGCATGTCACTGGTGCGGACAGCTACCACTGCTGCTGAAAACTCGAGTCTTGGTATGGTTGTAACCTTAGTAGGGGCGACTCTTGACTTTCCCATGACTAAGGAGTAGTGGACTTCATTAGATGCACTGACTGCTCTGAGGTACGAGGACTCGCCATAGCCTGACACTCTGGCATCGGAGAAATGGTGGAGCTCATAGTACTGGCCTTTGAAGCTTGATGGAATGTAGCATCTCTTGATCTTCACACCAGCCAAGTTTTGCAGGTCTTGGAGCCAAAGTTCCCACAGGGGTCGAAGGTCATCGGGTAAAGTATCATCATGAGAATACATAGGAGGAGATGCATGGTACCAGCAAGCTTGAGAGACGGTGTGCTGGCCCAACATGCAGGCAGAAATAAATGACTTTGTGAGCTCATCCTGCAATGAGTATGCTCACAAACAACAAAAAGAGACCATGCTCTCACATGAACTGCCCACCAGGCCATGGCAGATTGTGAGCATGGACCTGTTTGGCCACAGGCAGAAGGACTATCTAATCATAGTCGACCACTATTCAGATTTTTGGGAGGTTGAGCTCCTCCCTGATTTATCCGCAGAGACAGTCAGTAAGCATTGTAAGGCACAGTTTGCATGATATGGCCAGTCAGACAAGATCATCACAGACAATGGCCCACAATTTACTTCACAGTTTGCACATTTTGCCTCTGAATGGGAGTTTGAGCACGTGACCTCCTCTCCAAGGCACCCGAAAGCAAATGGCGAGGCAGTGTCAACCATCAAGATTGCAAAGAATCTACTGCGTAAGGCCATGCATGACAGTGCTGACCCTTGGAAGGCCATAGTACACCGGAGGGATACTCCCACCGAAAACATGAACAGCAGCCCAGCACAGCGCAATGTCTCATCGGCTGTAAATCTCCATTCCAGTGACAAACTCCTTGAACCAGTCATTGTGGTATGGGTCACTGAGAAACTGCATCACAGGAAGTGGCTTGCCAAGTTTTTCTATGACCAGTCTGCCCGGGACCTGCCGGAGCTGGAGGTTGGGGAAACTGTCCGTATGAAACCCCTGCCTGGTGATAACACTGATCTCTGGAAGGTTGGGACCTGCCTCCGCAAGGTTGCACTGAGATCTTACCTGGTGGATGTCGACGGCTCAGTCTATTGATGCAACAGGGTTGACCTGAGTTGCAGAGCCAACTCCTACTCGGGCCTGTGAAGAGAATGAGCCAGAGCCTACACGTGTTCCAGAGAATAGTGCTGCAGAGGCTCCCCCAATTGTGGCTGAGCCAAGCCCCATCAGGCCCACACCAAGGACCTCTCCCAGTTCAGTTGGAGCTGGAACCTCAGAGGGACACAGATATACGAGGGCCAGACGGCTGTCTAAACCACCTGAGAAACTCAACTTATAAAATGGACTGTGTATGGCTGTTGCCATTAAAAAAGAAAAGTAGTTAAGTAGTTAACAGAGACTGCTGTAATGTTCTGATACAGGGAAAGATTTATTTTATTTACAAGTTATATTGTGACATGTTGCACTATGTACTTGCACTACGCTCTAATGTGTTGGTGTTTACTTTGGAAGAGGATGTTACAGGGTCTAGTGAGATCGATGCCATTGGCAATGCACATGTTTTTTGTTTCATACATGACCCTGGAGGTAGTAGGGTTGTTACATGCTTCTCGAGATTACTCATTCTGAGCTTGGCACGCGTCTGTCATTTATTCATGTGGTGTTCCCAACACAGAATATTAACCAGTGTGGGTTGGTTGGTTTTGAATGTGCACAGACCAATGTGATTGGTGCTGAATGAGGTGGAGGTCAGCTATTGGTTGTTCCTGAAGAGTATATAAGGCAGAATCGCCACCAGGACGCTCTCTTGGTACTCCGCTCTACTCGGGATAGCTAGGTTGTTACAGCGTAATAATAAATATACTACGTTACTGTCATAAGTATGCCGTGTGCACTTTCCAGTTATCTACTTAAACAGTTTAGAACAATATTAGTGTTTCATACACGACAGTTCGGCGACGAGGATGGGATGTTTAAGTTGGAAGTCACAGAGTTAGCATGTCAAGCAGCTCCAGCGAGGCAGAAGTAAACGACGAACAACCAGGGAGACGTTCGGTGAGTGAAAGGACCGTCGAACAGAAGATGGCATTCGGTAAGCCAGAAGATTTCCACTTCGAGGAAAGTGAGGAAAGTTTTGATAGTTATCGCCAGCGGTTAGAGCAGTACTTCGCAGCAAATGGATTGGACACTCGAGATGAGAAAACCAAAGCGGTATTTCTTACGGTGTTAGGAAAAAGGGCGCATAGCTTGCTGATGGATTTGTGCGCGCCAGATAAGCCATCGGGTAAAACATATGAAGTACTGGTGGGAATGGTAGAAAAGCACTACATCCCGAAAACCAACTTTATTGCCGGAAGAAACGGAAGAAACCAAAAGGAAAATGAAACAATAAGTGAGTACATTGCAAGTTTGAGAAAGTTAGCAGCCACATGCAAATTTGGAACATTTTTAGATGAAGCACTGCGTGATAGGTTTGTCTGTTAAGAGCAGTGAGCTAAGAGATCGGTTACTCAATGCTGCTCACACAAACGACTTAACGTTACAGCTCGCAGTTGAAATGGCGCTTTCTTTGGGGTAACAAAAGGCAACAGTGCGCAACAGTTTGCACAGAAAGGCTATAAAGCTAATGTGGTAGAAAAGAAAGCTAACCTAAAGCATAGAGAGGCTATGGTAAAGTCTACAGCTAATGGAAAGCCCTGCTATCGTTGCAATGGAAAAGGCCACAGACTGGATGAATGCAGGTTCAAGGACGCAGAGTGTCACCAGTGCAAGAAAAAGGGACACATCGCAAAAGCATGCCGTTCACCTAAAGAAGGAAGCTATGGCAAGGCATCAAAAGGGACCAGGCATTTGGAATGTTGCCACGCTCTCAAGCACGTGGACCAGAGCAACGCTCACAGTCTTCGGGCAGATGGAGATCCTATCCAGCCTCAGCTCTGCAGTGCCAGAGACGACTGCTGTGTGCCGACAAGGTGCATGGTGGATGCTGTACAGAACATTGACACTGGTCAGACATTGGACAGTGGAGGGGCTGAACTTTTTGCAATGGACACGGGTAAAGGTGACATTGTGAAACCCTACTATGTGTATGTCAGTGTAAATGGTACAAGGATGGAAATGGAGGTAGACACTGGTGCAGCCGTGTCAGTGATATCTGAAACTCTACTTAAATGCAGGTTTAAAGATGTGAAACTTAGTCCTGCAAATTGTGTGCTGAAAACCTACAGTGAGGAATCATTGCCGTTGATAGGAAAATTCGCAGCAAAGGTGAAATGCAAGGAATGCTCAGAAAAGCTAGAACTACTAGTCGTGAAAGGAAGAGGTCCTGCATTAATGGGCAGAGACTGGATAAGTCAATTAAAGCTAAACTGGTCAAGAGTCAACAGAGTGGCTCCTGATACAGTGGATGATGTGTGTGCCAGACATGCATCAGTGTTCAAACCTGAGCTAGGTAAGTTAAAAGGTATTGAAGCCAGACTACATGTAGTTCCAGATGCAGTACCCAAGTTCTGTAAGCCTAGAAACGTGCCTAATGCATTAAGAGAAGCCGTAGAGAGAGAACTGGCAAAATTGGAAGCTGAAGGTGTCATCTCACCCATTAATTACAGTGAGTGGGCAGCTCCAATAGTTTGTGTGCCTAAAAAGGATGACAGTGTGAGAATATGTGGAGACTACAAGGTCACCATCAATCCATGGTTGAATGTGGAACAGTATCCACTACCCAAAACCCAAGATTTATTTGCTAAACTAGCAGGAGGTCAGCAGTTTACCAAATTAGACTTGTCGCAGGCTTATCAGCAAGTTCTGTTAGAGGACAATTCAAGACATTACCTAACTATCAACACACACAGAGGGTTGTATCACTACAATAGGTTACCCTACGGTGTTGCTAGCACCCCTGCTATTTTTCAAAAGATTATGGATCAGGTTCTTCAGGGCATGGAAGGGGTCATCTGTTATTTAGATGACATCTTAATTACTGGAAAAGATACAGAAAGGCACCAGACTAACTTGGAAGAGGTGCTTAGCAGACTTGAAACTTACAATCTCAGGGTTAAAAGAGAGAAGTGTGCATTCATGCAGAACAGCGTTTCATACTTAGGGCATGTCATTGATGCCATGAGCATACATCCAATGAAGGAAAAGACAGATGCTATTCAGAGGGCTCCAGTTCCGAAAAATGTAACTGAACTCAGGTCATTCTTAGCTCTGTTAAACTACTATGGAAAGTTTATCCCTAATCTATCTACTCTGATTCAGCCAATGACAGCATTGCTGCATAAAGATGCAACCTGGGAATGGTCAGAGAAATGTCAAAGTGCATTTGATAGTGCAAAGAAGTCTCTTCAGTCAGATAAATTGTTAGGACATTTTGATGCAGAGTTACATATCATACTAGCATGTGATGCTTCTCCTTATGGAGTTGGTGCTGTAATCAGCCACAAAATGAAAGATGGAAGTGAGAGACCTATCGCATTTGCATCCAGAATGTTAACTAAAACAGAACAGAATTACTCTCAACTGGAAAAAGAGGCACTGGGTCTTGTTTTTGGAGTTATGAAATTCCATGAGTATCTTTATGGAAGGAAATTCTTGTTATTGACAGACCACAAGCCACTGTTGAAAATTCTGGGGCCTAAAACAGGTGTGCCAACACTGGCCGCCGCTAGATTACAAAGGTGGGCTCTAATTTTGGCAGCGTATACATATGAAATCCAGTACAAGAAGTCAGAGCAGCATAGCAATGCTGATGCTTTATCAAGATTACCTGTGAAGCCTGATGTAGATGTGGTGTCAAACCCAATTTACCAAGTGTCTTACCTGGAAGACGTACCTCTTACTGCTAGAGAAATAGCCAAAGAAACAGACAGAGATCCTGTGTTAAGAGTGGTTAAACAGTTGGTGTTAACTGGATGGCCTAAACATGTACAGGATGAGTCACTGAAGCCTTATTTTCAGAGAAAATTAGAGCTTAGCATTGAGGATGATTGTTTATTATGGGGTTACCGTGTGGTAGTGCCTGATAAACTAAGAGACAGGCTATTGTCGGAATTACATGAGCACCACTGGGGAATAGTTAAAATGAAGTCCCTCGCCAGAAGTTTATTCTGGTGGCCTACATTAGATGACAGTATTGAACGTGAAGTGAATCAGTGTACTATTTGTCAGCAGCAGCGTAGTATGCCTGCTACCACACCGATACATACATGGAAATGGTCTTCGAGTCCATGGGAAAGAGTACATCTTGATTTTGCTGAGGACCACAAGCAGATGTTTTTAGTAGTGATGGATGCCTATGCTAGATGGCCAGAGATAGTTCCCATGACCACTACTACTTCATCTAAGACAATTGAAGCAATGAGAAATTTATTTGCAGCTTATGGGTTGCCTAAAGAGGTTGTAACTGATAACGGACATCAGTTCGTATCGCAAGACTTTGAGTCATTTTTGACTAAAAATGGAGTAAAACACATCAAGTCACCTGCATACCACCCTGCAATTAATGGTTTAGCTGAAAGATTGGTCCAAAATCTTAAGAAATCCCTTGCAAAGAATAGAGCCATTGGTGGTATGACGCTTGAGCACTGTGTAGCAAATTTTCTGATTGGGTACAGAAACACACCCCATACTAAGACAGGAAAGACCCCAGCTGAGCTATTTCTGAGAAGACAGGTGCGAACCAGGTTGTGTCTTATCAAACCAAAGTTCTCTCAGAGAATGCAGACCGAGTCTGAACCAAATCTTCCCCGTGTTAGGTCTTTTAAGGTTGGTCAACACGTATTGGTAAAAAATTACAGGGGAGGGGAGAAATGGTTGAATGGAGTTATAAGTGAAGTGTTGGGTCCTGTCACATACAGTGTTGAAGTAAATGGAAATTGTGTGAAAAGACATGTGAACCAGATGTTGGGTGTCAAGGGAAATCCAGATCAGACTCAAATGGACTCTTGTGATGGAGCTTCTTGGGAGATTGATGATTTCAATGCAGACACTGATGTGTCAGAACATCCTGAACCACAGGTTGTGGAAGAACGACCTGTAGAACCACCACCGCCAGTTGTGGAAAGGAACACTCGTCCTGTGAGAGACAGACGTCCTCCTGATAGACTGAACTTGTGACTGACATGCAGATTGGTTATTGAAAAAAAAAAGGAAATCTGTAATGTAATGTATGGTTACTGTTGAAGAAATACTGTACATGGTTATGAGCTTAAGACAAAAAAGGATATGTTAGAATCCTGGAAAAAAAATGAAGTTTGAATTTACAGGGGAGGAGCTGTGGTGTTCCCAACACAGAATATTAACCAGTGTGGGTTGGTTGGTTTTGAATGTGCACAGACCAATGTGATTGGTGCTGAATGAGGTGGAGGTCAGCTATTGGTTGTTCCTGAAGAGTATATAAGGCAGAATCGCCACCAGGGTGCTCTCTTGGTACTCCGCTCTACTCGGGATAGCTAGGTTGTTACAGCGTAATAATAAATATACTACGTTACTGTCATAAGTCTGCCGTGTGCACTTTCCAGTTATCTACTTAAACAGTTTAGAACAATATTAGTGTTTCATACACGACAATTCATGCATTCAATATATTCTATACAATTTTCATTCAGTATATCTAGACATCCTTGCCCATCTCTGGATACAAATCATCACCATCGAGCCAAATAGAATAGAGCACAATAATTTCTAGGTGAATAAGAAATGGAAAGCTCAAACGCCAAAGTTACATACCAATAACGAAATTCATCAGTTTACTATTGCGTCACCGCATTTGGATGGCGATTGCACAGCTGGATCGTCATAGTGAATGCATCAATCAATCAATCAAGTTGCATTTTTTATAACGCATGATGAATCACCCCCATTATGCCTGCCTGCAAGTTTTTTAATTCAAGAATGCTTAAACAACTTAATTTAATGCTATAGAAAAAAATGTACAAATGGGCTTAGCGTAATTGTAACAAAATTAAAATTTCTTGGATCATGATATCAGGGGAGCTCCTGTCTTTCCATGAGGAGCCCCCCATCCCCCACCCCAATTGGGTCCCCGGTAATTTGACCCTGCCAATATGTAAAGTCAGCATGGACTTTTCATAAAACAGTGGTTTACTCAGTAATATTTTACTTATATTGCAACATAAGTAACTCTGAAGGTATGTGCGAGTTTTAAAAAGATATTTCTTCTGGTCATGTGTGGTAAAAATAATGGTCTTTAAGTGGCTCATAAATGTGAGAAGCAGGAGGGGGAGCAGGTTTCAGCTTGCCCTCTCACTCATCATCCTGCATGCCCCCAGGATGTATACACCTTCAACTTGAAGATAAAACACTTAGTTTCTATGCTACCTTAAAACTGGTAGGTATGTCGGCTCTAGCTTCATTTACAAATGAAATACCCGCAACAGCAACTGACCATATAGCCTGATGTGTTGTCATATCTGTCAGGAGGAACCTGTGGAGTGAGGGTCATGCACTTGTTGACGAGGGCATACCACCCTAAACAATGACCAACAAAGGCAGGAAGGGCTGAGCAGCTGAACCCTAAACTACACTCTGACCCACACGCCCATGGCCATTGCAAGCATGGTGTGTTGGTGGGACACATCCGTGGGCCCTGGAGATTGTTTCCCCTGTTTTAACATTGTCTATCAGAGGATCCCTCGCAGACAGCAAAGGACGACCCACTAGGGGGTCTACTATTAAATGTCTACTGTTAAATAAAGTTATAAAAAACATGAATGAAGCGGTAAATGAATTTAATTCCTTTTTTGTTAATGTCTGGCCTAATCTTGCAAATTCCATTAAACAAATATAATGATGGGCAAGTAGAAGGTGGCTGGAATGGGGGAAGTAAAGTTGTACAGTGTATGTTTCCAGGAGAGGAGAGTGAAAATGAAATTAGATCCATTGTAGCAAAATCCAAAAACAAGAAATCAACTGACAGTGAAGAGATTGACATGATTATAGGAAAAAGACTATTGACTGCATAATCAAACCTCTAAGCTATATATTTTCAATCTTTCTTTTCGCACATGTATTTTTCCAGAGAGAATGAAAACAGCAAAGGTTTATTCCACTTTTTAAAACGGGAGATAAACACAGCTTTACTAACTATAGACCGGTGTTTTTGCTTTCAAAATTCTCCAAAGTGCCTGAAAAACGGTTTGTGCAAAAATTAGATGCTTTTCTTGAAAATAGCAAATTCCTGAGTGAGAGTCAGTATCGCTTTCGGACAAATCGATCAACATCTTTAGCATTAATGAAAATAATGGAAGAGATTACAACAGCAATATAATTTAAGAAATACACAATATGTGTATTTATTGATTTAAAAAAAGCATGCAGTACAATAGATCATAACATATTAATTGCTAAATTACATACATATGGTATGAGAGGAGTAGTTTTAAATTGGTTAAGCAGTTATTTAGGTACCAGAAAAAAACTGTACAGTTTGCTGGCAATACATCTGAGTGCATGAAGATTGAATGTGGAGTCCCACAAGGCTCGGTGTTGGGGCTGAAACGTTTCATTTTATATATCAATGACATATGTCATTGATATATAAATGTGTCAAAAATATTGCAGTTTGTTTTGTTTGCAGATGACACTAATGTTTTTAGTTCAGGAGATGACTTAAAAAGTTTAGCAGAAAGCATTGTAAATGAAATGGTCAAACTAAAAAGATGATTTGATGAAAATAAGTTATCATTAAATTTGAACAAAACTAAGTTTATGGTTTTTGCTAAACAGAAAAAGAATGAAAATGTTTTACTGTGTATAGATGGAGTTGATATGGAATGAGTATCTGGGTTTAACTTTTGGGTGTAATAATGGATGACAAACTGACTTGGAAATCTCATATAGCATATGAAAAAACAAAGGTGTCTAAGAATATTTCTGTTTTGAACAAAGCAAATTACATGTTAGATTACAAGGTAATGCGAATTCTGTACTGTTCACTTATTTTGCCATATTTTAGTTACTGTGTGGAAGTGTGGGGCAACACATACATGAGCAACATAAAGCCATTGGTTATATTACAGAAAAGAGCAGTAAGAATTAGTCATAAAGTGGATCCAAGAGAACACACCAATGGGCTGTTTATTAAGTCAGGATTAATTAAACTTAAAGATTTTGTTGTGTTACAGACATTGTTAGTTATGTACAGGGCAAAAAGCAGAGTATTACCAGAAGATTTACAAAAATTATTTGTTTTTAGTTCACAGGATGAGGACCATAGAAGGAAATTTAATTTTAAACATCAGTATGCACGTACTACTTTAAAGCATATGTGTATTTTGGTATGTGGCGTCAAACTATGGAATTCTTTAGAGAACGACCTAAAGGGTTGTATAAATATCTTTCAGTTTAAGAAAACGTAGAAGGAAAGAATAATTAGACAATATGGAGTTGTCAGGTAACGGGTTTTCAGTTGATGGTGAATTATTGTGTATGGCTTTTTGATTTTTTTTTCATTTATCATGTTGCTGTAAGTATTAGTTGTTGAGTAACTGACTGACAGACCATCTATTCTGTTGTTTATTTAGGTTTGAGTAAGGGGCAGCAAAATAAGATTTTCTTCTCCCTGCTCCTTTTCAATCATGGAATGTGTAAATTAAGTTGTGTTTGATCATGAATTGCTTGTTTCTCTCTGGAGCTGTGCATTACCATGAACGGAATAATGAAATGAAAATAGCACACTTGCGTCAGGTCTCTGATGCGAATATTCAAACATTGTATATACTGTAGCGGACTATATGGGCAGAATTCACCATAATCGGTTGACGTTCTGGGTTAGGTAGACCAACGGCCCTTTAAGAAAGGGTTTTGGGTTAACAGGGTTTGAGAAATGTGGTGAATTAAAATTTTTACTGTCCTGTAATTATAAATGCAGTAAATTGCCCATTAAACTAGCAAACTTCCACAAACAAGCTCTTGAAGCCTAGAAATTAGCATTCAAACATCATTTCTCCCCCCCCATACCTGTACTATTTGGAACTACCAGTATGTGCTATTTAGAAACAAGACTACATTTTCTAAGAACTGGATGGACAATGATATAATATTTGTATTGGATTTGATAAATTCCCAGCGTGAACTTTACAGTTATGAGGATGTTATCCAAAAAGCTGGTGCAGACCTTTTTAAGAAGGAATATGGAAAAATTGTCGGGTATATCTACAGGACTGATGCATCTTGTAAAGGCTCCTTTACTTTATGGCCCTTTTTCTGGAGAACTCCCCAAAATTAAAATAGCAGGCATAAACCTGCTTGATTGCAAATGTAATAATATGCACATCAGGAGAACACTTAGGTCAGACGAGAGCTGTGTTCCTAAAGTGTTATATATTTGGAAGCTATCTTTCCTAATGTCTGTCAGCGAAATTATATGGTCTGAGTCTAACAAGGTCTTCATACTCAATAAAGTCAAAGAAATTCACTTGACGATACTAAATAAATATTACCCATGCAACAGTTTTATGCAAATTTAAAGCAGAAATCTCAGAGAAATGTTCATTCAGTAACACAGGAGAAGAAACTATTTATTCTTTAATTGTCCTTATTCCTTTAAGCTATGGACAGATATTGCATTAATCATTTTTCATACATTTAACAAACTACCTAGTATAAAAGAAGGCATGGTCTTGTTCCTTGATTGCAATACTGGCTCATCTCCTGTAGATAATGCTCTCAAAATTATTTTTGTTTGGTAAATTTCACATTCACAAATTCAAGGTGATGAGTTCCAAGCCCAATATTCGTTTATTTTACATTGATCTGATATTCTTTTTCAAGTCCCTTACCAAAATAACCTCTAACAAAAAGGCAATGAAAAAATCTCTCATCTTGGAAAAAATATTGAACACATTAGATAAATGAATAGCTTAGATTTACATTGTTTTTTTTTGTCTTGTTTTTTTATGAAAGACTGCTAATAGTGGCTCTTACTATCATCATGTGATCATCGACCTCCTAAGTTTATTTTTGTGTCAACCTTTCATTGTTTATGTATTTTATTTTATTTCTATTATTTTCTCTTTTTTGCATTGTATTATATTTAGACTATAATTATTACTTTTTATGTTTTGATGCTCTCCTATACTGAAACTCTGACACTATTGTTGCAATGTAAAAAAACAGTTGTACATGATAAAAGATGAATAAATAAAATATGTTAAAAAAAACCTAGGAGGATTGTGGGAGCAGCGCCATATTGCTGGGATTGTGGTTTTTGTACGGAAGAATAAAAATGACACATGCGTTCGTGTAGTCAATGAGAGAAATTGTCCGTCTCTACTTTCCTGCAATTTCCACAATATTATATATGTGTATGTGCGTATAGTGAGAGCAAGAGTTATTTTGCTATTTTGAATGTAAAAAAAAAAGGAAAAAAAAGACAAGCTTATCAAGGTATTTTATCTTGTTTAAGTCTCATGATGCTTATTTCTAGATATTGCAAATAAAATTTTATTACCCCACTGGCAGAATGCATTGCTCATCTCAAGAAAGTGCAGTTGTTTCATGATTATAACAAGACATTTCAAGACATTTGCTCCAAAAGAAGAAAGATTATCTCATAATCCAGTTGCTTGTTTTGCGATTCCTTTTCGTGTTTGGTGAAAGATTCTCATAACAAGTCTTAGTAATCATGAAACAAGTACTCTTTCTTGAAACAAGCAATAATATCTGCCAGTGGGCTGAGAAAGTTGTACTAGCAATATCTTGAAATAAGCATTATGAGGCTTAAAGCAACATCAAATAACATGGTAAGTGCCTTTCTTACAGTGAATGAATGAATGAATTTGTTTGGTGATTTAAATGCACATAACACTGCACCACAGCCATTACACACATTAAAATCACCCAAGATAAAGACACAATAAAGCTTCAGAGCTTAGCCTCGTTGTGTTCCTCTTCACATGGGACAAAATCAGACACCATGAAATTGCAATGAGATAAAGGAAATCACATGCAAAGAGCAGACGGCAGGGTGGATATTCAGTTACGTGCTCTCTTCATTTGTGGTAAAAAAATAAATCAAATTGGAAACTGGTCTGCTTTTGAGGCAGACTACCTTTTGGTTTGGGTGCATGGAGTCCTGTTCTGAATGTATGGAGACAGCAAATGGGAGGAGGAGGCTGGAGACATAGTACAGACATTGAAGGCTGGTTTTAGTTTAGTGTGACTTGATCCTGGATGCAAGTGGAAGTGGTTTTAACCGCCGTGCCACAAATAATGTTTTAAGCATTTGTGATCAGATCTTGATAGAGGCAAATGAAACTCAAGACAGAGCATTAAACCAGGTCTTGCGCTTCATCTGTTTCACAATAGTGGCTTGCTGTCACAGTTGGACAGATGAGATCCTATTTCGTGATGGCTCTTCCATATTGCTCATAGACATATGGAAGTCATGCAAAGTGATTCAGCCACAAAGATATTTGAGGAGGAAAGGGGTCTGTTTTCAAAACGAGGAGAATCCAGCCAATAGCCAGGCTCCAAGCACAACCCTCAGCCCATATAGTACTACACAGAGCAAATCATCACCTCATATACATTACCGCATAGTGCATATATATATATATATCCATTATCCAAACCACTTATCCTACTCTCATGCACAACGCATGAAACAGGCCTGTACTGCAATGCATAGAACTTTTTTTCCTGTATCTGTGTTGATATTCCACTGCTCATTAGTTGAGCACTTATAACGCCATTGACGGTTTCAGAAAAAAACGCTATATATATTACTGCCTTCCCTGGATAATGACGCAGGGAAATGACAAGGGAATGTTCTTGTGGGAGGTAGATCAAAAAAGTAAAGATGGTCTCGGGGCGGGCAGAGTATGTTCTGCAGCTGTCTGGATCAACTAAATCATAAGTGGATGGTGGTAGGATACTGCATTGGCCTGGCCAGCCATTATCTATGATTCATGGTCCCCTTGAAAGGAAAGCGCCGTCTCTTTGAGAGGGCCTGCCATGGGAAGTCCAGGTAGCTCAGTGGGTAAAGTGCATGCTACATCACGAGTTTGGATCCAAACAAGGAATTTTGTCGTAAAGTGTAACGCTGATGTAATTTTATGTTTTTTTTTATTGTTAACAAATGCTTTGAAAAGACCAAATTCCCAAATACATTTGCCAAATTCATATTCGCCATACAATATATCATTGCTGTGGGTTTTTTTTTTTTACTTACTTCCAGTGCAGCAAGCCAAACACTGACAGAATAGCACTCACTTTGTCTAGAAAGTCAAGACAATGAGCCCTGAAATGTGTGTAGTGATTTCTTCACACTCAGGTCTACCAGAAACTATATTATATTCCATAGAGTGCATTAATGCATTATGGTGACCAGGGCAATTTTACAACCCTGTGATCTGTTTTGAATGTTATTTTGAATACGGTGGGATATTTTGACTTGCTGGAGGAGAGCTCCTAGGCATGGCATTGGGGAATGCATGGGTGAAATGTGTCCTTTCATAACATTTTCCTTTGTCTCTCCATCTTCTAAAGGGACTTGATGCTTTTTGAGAATTGCTGCAATGAGGAGCACCATCACAGGGTTTTGCTCTGAATTGTTCTGAATGGATGAAGTGCTACAACACGTGGTGAGGGCAAAGTATGCAGGGGAGCCCATTTGGAAATCTGAAAGAGTGTAGCGCTTTGTCCAAATATTTTCTCAGAGTCCCTGCTCCTTATTGGAGGCCGCTGATCTTCCCAAACAGGGCTGCGAAGAGTGGCACATGGCTTTGACATTGACTTTCAGCCTGTTTTAGCACTGCCAAAGGCTAATTTGTCAGCATTCAGCAGGAGACAGGCAGAGGGATGTGTTTCAAGGGGCCCCACATCTGGGTCATTTGTGTTTTAACAGTGTCCCGCTTCCTCTTTAGAAACCCTAAAGTACACGCTTAATGGGAAGGCCACGTTCCACAGCCAGTTGGTCTCATTTTCACTGACACTCTGGCCAGGAACTCTTACTAAAACACAAGGGCCTCTCCCAACAGGCCCGGCTCTAGCATGTAAGTATGTTTTCTTTCTTCTTCCAGAAGGAGTCTGGCTGAGAGGGCTCAGCCAAGTTCAACGATAATAATCAGAAGTTGTTATGAGGTTAATATGCTTACCAGTTGCATGATGAGGAGGAAAAGAAATAGTGTTCCTGAGATGAGAGGCTTGCAGTGCTGACTGTGATGTACAAAAAATACAGAGACACATTGGAGAGACCTGGTGGGAGGAGGCCAAGATGTTGTCTTGCAATCAGTCACTGAGCAGGCCGCTTGATTAGAGGAAACGGACCAGGTGGGTACTCTGTGTATATGTGTGTGTGTTGATGTTGTGAGAGTGCCTTACATGGGAGTACACAATAGTTAGTCCTTGTTCTGTTTTTCAAGTTTCTGGGCAAAGGCAGCAGCAAAACAGATGCAGAAACAATTAGAGCACGTCTGGGGTTGTTTTCACCCCCCCCCCCGACGCCCACGCCCACCCCCACCACACACACAACTTACCTTGTGATTTCACATCAAAGTTGACGACTGAGTGTAAAAGTGCCTGTAATTGATTTTATTGTTTGACTCTTTAAAGCAGTTCTCATTTATTGAATGGCCCCTGGCTGCAGACTAAGGTGAGAACCCAGACAGCTCCAGAATATGACCAGCCACTGGTGTTACGGTTGGTTTAAGGTGGCGTTGTACTCTGGGCACTGACGTGCAGACCTTCAGGGTACCTACATACAGATGTGTGCAGATTCTCTGTCTCTCTCTCAAGGTTTAACCTCATAAATTACTATCTTTATCTGTATTTATCTCTTTGGTATTCTTTCAACCTCTTTGTCATTGACTTATTTTGTCAGAAGTATTTCTCACCGTAACTGGACTTGACAAGAGCAACCTGACGGTGATGTACCGTCAGCACCAAATGACATAACAAATGGAGATGGAGTGATGCACTACGATGGAGAATACACACTCCCTGTGGTTTGTTTGCTCTAAGCTGAAAGAGGGCTGGCCCTGTCTCAGAACTGAATGATTTACAGTTTGCTGTCTGTCAAACAGCTGACAGATGGAGCTAACCATACATCCTTGACTGTGGCGTCAGTACTGTGGGACATCTTGCTGCTAGCTGGAATGCTAAGGGTCGCTCCTTGAGATTGGTGGGATGGTTAACAGCAACAATAAATTTCTAATAGTAGAATGCAAACAGCACAGTAGTGTACCTGTGTTAACCACCAAACCACCTGTCATCCAAATAGCTAGAATATCATCCACCAGTTAGAGCTCTGTGCAGATCTCCTCTAAATTTAACTGCATTCAGGAGCAGTTGGGACATAAACTGACCAGAGGGTGAATAAACATTGGTTGCTCGAGTGTGAAAGGGCTTTTTTATCGCTTTTAAAAACATTGTCGCTCATTGCACTAAAATAAAATCGGAATGTTATGCAGCCCCGCCGCCTTACAGAAACAGTAGCAGTGGATGGCATTTTGAAAAAGAAGTCTGCAAAGACATAAATAGCCTATGGTATTTGTGGCATGCTTATAGTGTGGGACACTACTCACTTTGGCAGATTTGGTAAAAGGGGGTCTTTTAGATTTTCACTGGCAATGCTCCAGTTTTTGCATTGGACTTGCAGTTGTGCAAGCGCCATAAATTCGCTTATGCTGTTACTCGGCCCTCGTCGAATTTCTCAAGTTTCCACAAATCGTTTGTAACAACGTAATAACATTTCGTGCCCTAATTGAAACGTAGTCAGCAGGTTGTCTCAGATTCGTTTGGTTTGGTTTAAAATTTTTTGAATACCCCACTGTTCTTTCTCAGAGCCATACAAGTCTCGGACGGGCTTTTCATTCCCATTAAAAAGTAAAGTATCATGTGACAGACAGAGGTTCCAGTCGGATGCTGGCTATGAGCAGAAAGTCTGACGAGCGCCTGTTTTTTTTTTTTTTACATGGGCAACTGTTTGGTTTTTGCAGTTGGACTCCTTATAATGGGGAACACCCTGTGGGTCTCAATGTCTTCAGTGGGAAAGAAAAAAAGAGAGGGTCACACTTGGGCCCATCTTAAAGGGCATAACACACATATAATGGGATCTGCAGACATTTCCTGTCACCTCATACTGTGTGGTGCCGGTCCAAATGTTAAGAATAAGTCTTTACTTTTTTCTTAACAGTTTGACTACTTATGCTAAGGGGGGAGGGTCGTTTTTCAACCCTCTAATCACTGTGACAGCTATACACGGAACTAGTACATCACAAGTCACTATAAGAATTAACTCGTCTGCTGATCTCGACAGTATTTTCCTCCTGTAACGGCTCGTTTTCTCTTCACCCCCCCCTTTTCTCCCAACTGTGCTTGGCCAATTACCCCTTTCTTCCGAGCTGTCCCGGTCGCTGCTCCACCCCCTCTGCCGATCCGGGGAGGGCTGCAGACCGGACTACCACATGCCTCCTCCGATACATATGGAGTCACCAGCCGCTTCTTTTCACCTGACAGTGAGGAGTTTCGCCAGGGGGACATATCGCATGGGAGGCTCACGCTTTTTCCCCCAGTCCCCCCTCCCCCCTTAACAGGTGCCCCCACTGACCAGAGGAGGCGCTAGTGCAGCGACCAGGACACACCCACATCCGGCTTCACAGCCGCAGACACGGCCAACTGTGTCTTGGTCGGCCCGACCACGCTGGAGGTAACACGGGGACTCGAACCGGCAATCCCCGTGTTGGCAGGCAACGGAATAGACCGCTACGCTACCCGGACGTCTCTTCACATTCCTTATCCACACCACGATCTCATGATTCAAGAATCATTTACTCATCAACAACCGACTACATAAGATTAGTTCATCATGGTTTAAGAGCGTTTAATTGTCTTGACTTATAATTATTTCATGTTAACAACAGAATTTTGAGACGCAAAGGTTTCCGTTTTGTTTTTTTGCAGAGAACTGCTTCAAGTGGGATTCAGTGCATGATTAAACAGAACAAGTTAATCTTCAAGACTAGATAGATTATTTTACCTTGAATTTAACTTGTTTCAAGATTTCCGAGTCTTCAGTCGGGTAATTTTATCTCGTTTCAAGAAATTTACCTAAGTGAGATATCTTGCTGCACTGGCAGTAAGATTATTTTTGCTTGTTTTGAGGATTTTCCCATTTGAAATCATTTCTGAATTTCAACATGGCGTGTTGTGGGCACAGATCTGGAGCTACTCTTTACGGATCTACACTGCCAGTCATCTGATACCTGACCACCGTGAACACCCACAGCGTTCCTCTCAGAGGTACGCCAAGCCTGGAGCACACCTGTTGGTCACAAGCACAATCAGCGGAGATGTGTGTGTGTGTGTGTGTGTGTGTGTGTGGCAGGACAGACTCATTTTCCTCTAATTGAGTCACATGGTTTGTATTGTCGGGAGATTTTGAACCAAATGGAGTCAGATTCCCACAGGTCTCATGGGATGGGAGGGCCGAGTGTCTGGCAGTGCTCCTTTATCCCAGCGGTCTCCAGCTACTAATCCCTGTCATTAACCCCGTTATACTGGGAAGACTGGGCTGCCATCCTCGACCCTCTCATCAGTCCCTTCCTTTGTCTCCTTCTTTCTTTTCTATGGGACAAATTTAACACTGTTTTCTTTGATTGGCCTTCTCTGGTTTTCCTCCTACTTTCTCGTTTCACGTCTTCTTCCTGATCTTCTCTCCGCCGAGTCTACCTGCAGCTATTTCCATGCGTTTTTCATTTGCAAAGACGAAATAATGGCAAAAGCTTTTATGTCATATTTTATCACATACACACATCTCTGACCTACTTTCACAACCCGGCTAAAACAACTGACCAGGAATTGATGTTGTCGTGTGAGAAGAAAAAGTATTTATATTATCAGTCAATCGCCATATCTTTCAAATGAATAGCTTACATTATGAAACTATAAAAAAAAACAAAGTTTAACAGAAGCATCTCAGCTGGAGAGGACAAACTGTCTTTTTATAGCACATCCTGTGTTGCCTGCTGTTTTGTCCATTGACAGAGAGTGTGGTGGTGCGAGGATGAGTGTGGGGGGTGGTCCAGAGAGGGGAAACACCTTGTGACCCCCCTGGTCCTGACACCGCTACTGAAGGTGAGGAAACAACAAGAATGGGAAAGCACGCCACTCATTTGGTGCTAACATACTGTCCTTACCTACTCTGGACAACCTTCACATAAAACTATCTAGTTGGGTATGAGAGGCACTATTTTAGATTTAGATTTAGATTTGTTCGCACAATGCAAACAGAAAAACAGAAGAGTGCCAATTACATAAAAAGCTAAATAATTGCATGGGAGAGAAGAGAAACCCTGGTGGGCTTACAAGGGTCCTCCACCAAGATGTCATTCATTCAGAGCAATGTACAGAAAGGAGCTGTCCCGGTTATATTGTGCATGAAAATGGGATCAATTTTGCAATATTAATGAATAAAGAGGAATTATTTAATTTCACCAGATATATATGCATGCAGCTTCTAGCTTTAAAAGCTTCATGTGTGCAAAGAATTTGTCACTATGGTGATGGTGATTTGTGATTTTAGAGGGAGAAATAAGGCAGTTGTCCAAGAACTACTTAAATCTGACTAAAGTACATTAGGTCTGGTGATGACGTCATACTGAAAGGCTTGAGACCAGAAAGCTCCCGACCAAACTTCCCCAAACTTATGATTTAAGAGCTAGATCTGTAATTAAGTTTGATACACAACGCAGAGAGTGGTGGGTGAACATATCCAGCAAAGAAATGTTGACTAACGACACAGAAAAGCAAAGATCCCACAGAAACGTCCGCCAAAGCAATGCGAACAACGAGGCTAACAAAGATGGCGACACATTGGAGGCTAATCCTAGCTTTCCAGTGGATGTACCTACTTTAGTAACGGAGATACAACCATCATGGAAGAGAAGACGTCCATGTTCTCCAAGCAATTCACGGCGTTTGGAGAAAGCTGGAAATCGCATCTCCAATGCTGAGGACACCATAGCCGACTTAGAGACAAGGCTAACGGATACAGAAACCAAGCTAGCTACCTCCATTAACCGGCTGGATGATCAGGGGGCGAGGCGCAGTCCCGCAGGGATAATATTCGGATATCTGGTTTCAACAAATGAATCGAAGGGAAGAATATGCTGTCCTTTTTCGAAACTTGGCTGCCTATGATTCTTAAAATGTAAAGCAAAAAAGGCAGGATTCATCTAGACAGGTGCCACAGAGGTCTCGGCCGCCCTGAACCAGGTGTGCCCCGCGCCGTCATTTTGAAGCTTTAGTACCTGGCAGACAAAACAAAATAGTGGCACTCACTGGGAAACAGAAGCTTGAATACAAAGGAGCTAAGATCACCATCCGACAAAATGTCCTACAGCAGCGGAGGAACTTCAGTGCGGTACGTCAGAAACTGGTTACCAGAAACACCAGGTTCAGGGTGCAGTACCCGGCGACTCCCCGCTTTACAAGCGTTTTTCGTTTGACACACAGCTACGCCCATCGTGGAGGCATTGGACGCGATCCCGTGAGTAAATAAACTGTTAGCAGATAGTTAACTGGAAAGAGTGGGTGTATGCTGAAAAGGCTGGATTAAGTTTATAAAAGTATAGAGGTCTAGTAAGTGACCCGCAACCAAGTTGCGGTGATCATGACGTGTATTAGCTATCCACCCGTCTAAATCTCCCTCCTCTTCATCCTGCCAGCTAACCGCCTTCCCCCTGCCCCTAACCCCCCCCCCCACTCCAACTCCCTCCCCCCAAATGCTCAGAATCACTTGAAATGCCGAGAAAAGTGGTTTTTGGCCATTTTTAGAAAATGCATATTTTGCAAAATTATGCATAATTATTACAATTATATTTTAATTTTCTGCTATTTTTCTGCTCCTCTCTGGAACAATACCTACCACCTCCAAAAGAAATTAGGATCATAAATGCTTTAGTTTTCGGTCCCGCTATCTACACTAACACACACACACACTAACACCACACACACACACACACATTCCGAAAATATATGAGTAGAAGCTGCGAAAGTACCCACACCTGTACGACACGTCACAGAGAGGATACATACCACCGTCTCTTCAGTTTATTTTCTTGTAGAGCCAGCAGGCAAGAGCATCTCTTCCTCGTCGTCAGTGTCGGACGCCATGACAGAAGAGTGTAAACAATACGCAAGCATTGCGGGTAATGTAGTGTTTCACGGACAGTTTTACAGGAAACTACGACGCGGAAGTGCGCTCGACTATGGATTCCACATATTTCATGCATATTCCGCATATTATGCCTAATTTTAATGTTCTGCTATTTTTTATAGGTGCCCCTGATCATCCCTGATCATCCCCAATAACCTACAAAAAGAATCAAGGCCCCAAGTGCTTTAGTTTGGCCGTTTATAGACTCCCACACAGACACACACCAGACACACATTATGAAAATACGGGAGTCGATAATTTGCCTTCTCAAGATGAACGTTCTTATAATGACTTTATGTTCGGAAGGTTTGGGCCGGGAGCGAGTGAATGACACGTCGGCTACATTTGCTAATTTGCTTGCGCTCACAACGCGTGTCGTTTCCTCCCAGACACAAGGAACCATTGGTTTTCATGAGGACTATTTTTACTCTGTCAGTAGTGACACGTTTGTTTGAGGTGAGTTTGTTGAGTAGTGAGTACATGTTCTTATACTTACACTGTTTGAAGGCAATCTTGAAGATAATCTTTATTGTGTCTATAGGAGTCTTTGCACGCATCTCCATTGGGGAGATGCCTGTGCTCGAGTATTCGCTGAAGGTTTGTTTTGTGTTTTATTTATTTATTTTTGTTCTTATTTGTTAATATTGTTGTTTTCCTGCCCCCCAATTCCTACATTGGTCATTTTGATACTACACCACCACCTGACTTTGTATGGGTTTTTTTGATGACATTAATGAAAGCTACGAACAGCAGTGCTAAAATTTAAGAGAGGCTAAATTGCAAGCGTTATTCAATTGACCAACTAAAGCGCACCAACAATAACTATTCACTACCCCTAAATAGTAGTTCTAAATAACATCATGACGAATTAGTCTATTTTCTGTCCGGTACAGGCCATAGTTTTGATGTAACTGGCTGCAGTGAAACTTGACTCAATGATAGGTCTTATGTAGATATCTTAAACCTAGATGGTTATAAATTATGTAATAAAAATAGAACTGGCAGAACAGGTGGTGGAGTATGTCTGTATGTGAATTCTGGACACTCAGTGAATGTCTGCGATGATATTATCATTGAAGATTATCACCCGACTCACAATTTCTGGCTTACAAAGGGAATCCTAAAATCAATCAAACATAAGAGCAAACTTTATAAACGCTACATTAAAACCCCTAGTGATACTAATAAGGAACAGTATACCAAATACAGAAATAAACTTACACATATACGAACTAGTAAGAGAAATTATTACACAGAACTCATCATAGCATCACAGGGGGATTCACAGAAATCTTGGAAAGTTTTAAACAAAGTCCTAAGCCGGAGTTGCAAAAACACTGTGCTTCCTGACACCTAGATTATACAAAATGCCAATAGCACCGGCCAGTAGCACCGGTTATGCTGATATTAGCAATATTGATCTTGCTAATAACTTTTAACAATCATTCTATCTCCATAGGTGAAAATCTTTCCAACAAAATTAGCCAACCGCAGGGTGCCAATTTCAGCAAATATCTACAAAAAAAATCATTTAAATTCATTTTACTTGAAGCCAAGTAACAAAAATTAAGTTTCTAAAATCATCATGATTATGAAAAGTTCACATACAGCTGGCGCAGACGAAATCTCTAGCAAAATTCTGAAAGCCATTGTGAGCGAAATTGTGGAGCCACTTGTCTACTCTATTAACCACTCATTACTTTGTGGGGTTGTGCCTAATATGGCAAAGATTGCTAGAATTGTTTCAGTCTTTAAATCTGGTGATAAAATGTATGTATAAATTGTATTTTTTCATATTTGTGTGAAATAAAGTTGATTGATTGATATTTGTCAAACGTGGTAGAATATTTTTCAAGAGATTTTGTTATCTATCAAGCATTGCACATTTTTACCTAGCATGGCTAATGGATCCATTTGCCTTATATTGCATCCTGTGCAGTGTGGCTAATGCACGTGCATATATCGAAATATCTATTCTGAAGCAATATATTGTCCATCCCAATATGGAAACATGTTTTTTATATATATATATATATAAAGGAAGCATATGTGCAACATCCTCCAAAATGCTGTAGAACCGGTCTGAGCAGAAATACAATCAAATGAACCGAATGGCCCCCTGAAACCAGTGGGAGCCAACTTTCTGCTCCTCTGTCCATTGTGTGGGTCTTCATTCTTGGCAGTGATGCAGCAAGGAAGGTAGACGAGTGATAAATAAGCCACCGGAATTTTGTTTCCCATGGCAACAGCAAAAATAAACTTGTTTTGGTGTGGCTGTGTCTTGTTTGGGTTTTGACATGGTGGTTAGCTACCGTGTCCTGCCAGACACAGACAGACGGTGGGCCTTCTGCAGGAGATAAATGGACCCTTCCATCTGTACTCATCCGATGTCAACTTTACTTTGAGGCACTCACAAGCCCAGATAAAGTTTAAAAGTTTTGTTTTGGACATGCAAATATGGTTAATATGTTGAAAAAAAATATTTTTTTGTTAGCCCCAAAATAGCAAATAAGAGGATGCTTAATCCAAAAAAAACCTCTAGATCATACAGTCTTGCTTAAACTGGTTGATATCCTCCTTCTTTGGCCTAACATTGAGTTCAAAATAAACATCTCGGCCCAGCACTGACGTTACTGCCGAATATACCAGACAGGATATTTAAACAGCGCAATCAAACAGTAATAGATAATGAAAGGGGAAAAAGCCAAGGACCAAACTAAAAAAAAATATTCATGCCCCTAAAGAAAAGGCAGGGGTCGGCACTCCTACATAAGAAACTATTTACTTTAGCATTTGAAACGGCCAAATTAGATAGGCACTGGACAAGATATGGGTCTCCTCAAGGCTGTGTAAGAACAGAGGATTCAATTACCACCCCATTCATACCCATAGAGATGAAGACTTGACGTCTAGGGACAGGCTGAGGAACTCTACAATACTTCACTCCCGTTACATCAGAAGCTGCATGAGCTGTTCAGTGTGTCTCAGTATAAGCGGAGTTGCTCTTTACTATATAATAACACTTCAGCTTGCATAGGGATGAACTGCGTTCCCACTGGCAGAGCAACAGAATGAACAGGTTACAGCGATCTTTATTGTGCCATGACATTCAGGTGATTTCAAGAATCAGTAGATCAGCTTAATCTCAACGGGGAGGAGGATTTCTGTAAAGACAGCTTCAGGAGCAGTATGGAAACAGTTTTTGAACTCAGCTGGAGATTAAAATGAGGAGAACATGGTGCAGAACGTCTTCAGCCCACCCGCTATAATGCATTCTGCCTCAACTCCACATGAAGAAGCAGCGCTGGTAGGCTCAATCACAGCAGTAAGACCAATTCTACACAGGTGAACAGGCCCAAACGAGCCAGAAAATACAGAATGGATCATATTTATGATGAAAAATGACTATGATGAAAAATAACTATTTCTGAATACTCTGAATAATCTTGAAGGAAGATTTAATCAGGTCTGGGACCATATCAGAGGGTCAGTTGTACAACAACTGAGCAAAGAGAAATGAGAAAGGTCTTGCATCTCACTTAGTCATTACAAATTATCATAATGCAAATGTCTCGATTGGCTGCCTTTTCTCAGTAGAATGATGTGAAAGGTAAGGGGATGTGGCTTTTAAGTACTGTTTGTATTCTCTTGTGAATAAATACTTCACTGACAAAAAAAATGTTTTAGTCAGCAATGCTACATAACATTCTCAATTCTTCCTGTAAGCTGAAAATGTGTGTGCATCCATTGTCTCGGAGATGTGGACATGTTTTTAAATGAAGGTGAATAACAGGTCAATTGCTTGTAAACAGTGAAGTGCTAAAGACTGAAAAATGAGACAAACTCTTAACTTCGTCAGCCTGGACATTTGTTATCACTGGGCGGTGTTACCCATTCACTCCTTTGCTGATATCGAGACAGGAAAGCTTTGGGTCAAAGAGAGACAGATGTGTAACACATCATTTTATGTCTTATGTTGGTAAGTGTCTGTGTAAAGAGGCATCTGTGTACACGAGAGTTTATGCTAGATTTCTGTTTTTCCAACTCTCACACTTCAGTTGTTCATGTTTATATCTGCAAAGGAGCAAAGGCAGACATGCATGAGAGGCAGATACACGAGAATGAATGATGCTTAGATACACTCAGTTTAAAGTGGGTAAAGATGCTCTGCCAATTCACAATCTCAATGGCAGATTTTTTTGGGGGGGGGGCATCGCTCATGTGGCACAGGGGTGTGACATCGTCTGACCCAGCAGTGTCAGTCCTTAGCAGGCTGATGTGGGAGGTCAGAGGCTGAGGCTCATGGCTGCAAGGACAAAGGTGACACATACACACACAAACACACATGTCATCAGCATGTATAGATATACAATATAGAGCTGGTAGTAACCACTGACATTGTTATTCTACACAACATTAACACCTTTTTTTAGTCAAGAAGAGAGTCTTACATCTTCAAAATGGAGGGTAGGGCTCCAAGGCTCGCAAAACAACAGCAGACAGGCTGTACCTGGGGTTGCTAACCTCATCCTCAAGGCTGACTCAGGTGACACCAGGCTGTGACCTCGGCCCCCCGAGGCCCTGGAACCTGGACGCCAGGGCGTGATTTGTGGGTCCTGGGGTCTGCTGTGTCGAGCCACAAATCAAGAGGTGAAATCTGCGCGCAGCCGACAGTTTTACACTTCAAACAAGCCTCGGATTCCATATTACACCCTCAATCACTTATCTCGCCTCCTCCAGTCAGTCCTGGCCAGACGGGCTGCCGTGTGTCCATTACAAATGTCCCCCTCCCCCCACCCCCGTCACCTTTCATTGACTCCAGTGAACTCCGTGATACGCAGTCACCCAACAAGTTCAAACTGGTCCCCGCTGCATTTGAAAAACTGGAGTTGTGCACAATGTGTGAAAGAGATGCCATCGAATGAAAGGGCGCTGTTTTAGTAAAGCCTATAAGCATTCATAGGATATACTTTTAACACCAGTGCAATTGCATTTCAGATTCTTTTATTGGAGGGCCCACTCACAGATGTAGCCTTCATGATGATATCCATCAAATAGTTGACATTATCAGAAGAACTAAACATTGCATATTCTTTGATGTCATTGCGTGACGAGTCTGTCTGAAGTGCCAGTCCCAGGGTCCAAGCGAGACAGTGGCAGTCCCATTAGAACAACAGGGTCATTTCAACACCAGATCAAAAGTAGTCACAGCTGTGTCAGGGACACCTAAACCTCAATACACCCCCACACTACTGACCCACCAGGGCCGAGCCTGAAATAGCAAAACAAAACCCTGTGACCAATGACCTCCTTTAACTGTTCCTTTACTGTATCCACACAGCTAATAAAGCCAGCCCCTGTAAGTCCTATCAATCAAATCCAAACATTTCACCATTTTCTCCCATTCAGGTATCAAATAATTAAAATAAACCCTCTGTTACATTGGTGAATTTCAGCAAGAATCAACCCAACTTGGACCAATTTGACCCAATCAACCCGATTTGAACCCAACTCACTTTGGACCTCTGTAGCTGTATTTTAGCTTAGCAACTGTAAAGATGATAGTTCAGAGAGTGGGGAGGGAGTGTGAAAGATATCCCGGACAATTCTCTAATCTGACCATCTGTTTCTAATCTTCTCCCTTTTATTTTTCAAATTTTTGAATTTATTTGTCTTACGGATACTGGGCCTGCAAGCAGCAGGCATCCAGTCCTCTTCCCAGGGCAATGAGATAGAGGTATGACCCACCTGGTGTGTGTGTGTGTGTGTGTGTGTGTGTGTGTGTGTGTGTGTGTGTGTGTGTGTGTGTGTGTGTGTGTGTGTGTGTGTGTGTGTGTGTGTGTATGCATTACACATGTGTATGTTACATGTTTTTAACACAAATGTAGGCAAGGTCAGTTGTATGCAACAACACTTTTAAACTTCAGTAATGCTGCATGCACAATGCACATACACTGCTGCTGAGTGATAATTATGTCTCCACGGTTGAAGATGGGTGCTGACTTCTAGTTGTTGAGAGAAGGGTCAAGTAGTAGAATCCCTTTACTCTAACAACTCAGTGGACAAGAGTCCGCTGTGTGTGTGTGTGTGTGTGTGTGTGTGTGTGTGTGTGTGTGTGTGTGTGTGTGTGTGTGTGTGTGTGTGTGTGTGTGTGTGTGTGTGTGTGTGTGTTAGTCTTGCATCTCGTAAGTAGGGTCAGTAAGCACATTTATAATTTATTTTGTCACACATTTAAGAGAAAGCTGGCTCTGGTAACAATATACAGGAAAGGGTCACTTGTGTGCAACACCACTTTTAGACTTTCAATAATGTCACCTACACAATGACCCACTGATGCTGAGTGATAATTATGTCTCCACGGTTGAGAATGGCTACCAACTTCTCCTTGGTGTTGACAGAAGGATGAAGCACTGTTTGCCTTGTTAGAGTCCCCTGACTGGCTCCAGCTACCCTTCTCTCTCCCTCTCTTTTTCTCTTCCTATTTTTTTTCTCTTTCTCAAGTATGCAATAACAATGTGTCTGTTACTTGTGAACGTAACCTGAATTTTGAATACTTATCATATTCTGAGATGCACAGTAAAATCCCAGTACAGCACAGCACCCAGAAACTAGTATATTATTTTTTATGGTCCATGTTGACTGGTCTGTTATCAGCAAGTCACTGCAGGAAATCATTTTAGCACCTCTCTATTATCACCACTAGGAGGCGTGACTCACAGAAGGCAATGCTGGTTCGTTCATATTCAAATGGGACCGTTGATGAATGTAGACTTGGATTACCATTGACTCTGCATATTCAGACCTGGCCCCACGACGTCTCCGTGAATATAACGAGCGTCAGGGGAGTAAATAAGGTTGTCGCTGGCATCGCAGTAAAAATAGACTACTTTTTTTTTTCGTTTTGTCATCTGACCCAGTGGTGTCAAAAATGTGTATACATGTAATTATTTCCAACCACTTTCCCTCAGTGTCATTATACATAATACCAAATATACTCTGTGTTGTTATAGCAAAGACGTGCAGGTACTAAAAAAGTCCTGGACCAAGAAACAGCAAGTGCTAGAAACGCAACTAAAAAACGAAATTATACGATGTGGGCAGCAAACGGGTTGACTGCCAAGCACGTGCATTCATCCATTTCTCCGTGTAAAATATCTGTCGTAAAGTTAAATAAACGACTCAATCTCTTGTATGGGGAAAAACCTCCTGTCAGTCTACCTACAGCTACTGATGGGTCCTGTGCTTTTACTACGAATACGCTTCTTTTTTTCCTACCGAAGAATGCGTCTCTGGTGCAGATAGCACCAACGCCAAATCTCCATTTGTTTTTCTTTCTACCAGTTTGTTTACCTGCCCCTTTATCATGCAAATCAATCTCCAGACTTGAGAATTGAATTCACACATGGCCGTTTACATTACAGCTCGTCATCAAACAGCTCGCGGCCGATCTAATTAGGGACGTCCCGCTCTCGAGCCGCAGCTCGGCGCACCGCGTCCGATACAAGCCTCAGCTCGTGAGTTAGTCACGTGTTGACTGTGTTCAAAATTCCATCGGCGACAACAACAGCAGGCAAAACGCGATGGATCCGGGCGGCGCGCACCTTTCACAGGCTTTCACTCGGTGACTGTAATGCAGCACGACAGAAGCATGCCTGTCCAAGCCTGTTACGAACAAATCCAGACCTAACCTTCTCTGCTGAGAGAGCCGTTCAAAAGTCAAATTCAGCCAATATATTTACATGACATCAAAATTTATGAAAAAAGAAGTAAAGAAATGGCGAATGGGAGTCTTGAGTGCAGTTTAGTTAGTCAACACAGCATCCCGCACCAGCAGAGTCAGCGTCTTATAGCTGAACGCAGGAAAAAGGAAAAAGCTGACAGTTCACATAGGGAGCCGTTTTATTTGCGAGGCAATAATGCATCCCAGCAGAGAGATGGTCTGCGTTACAGGAGGTGAGAGGAGGAGGAGGAGGAGGGGGAAGGAGGGGGGGGGGGTGTGAGACCAAGTGTTTTAATGGGGGAGGGGGTTCGTCCTGGGAGGGAACCAGGGGTGTGGAGGGTCTAGTTTAAAAAGGCAGACAACGCCGGCCCTCACTCTCACATGTAGTCTGCCCTCTTTTCCAACTCCCACCCTCATCTCTGAAAAACCCACAGCTTCTGCATCTCTGTAGGCTCTGCTGTCCTTGATATTTGCCTTGATTTGCTCAGCTACAACCCTGAAGACAAGGAACTTTACAGACAGGACTCTCTCTCTCTCTCTCTCTCTCTCTCTCTCTCTCTCTCTCTCTCTCTCTCTCTCTCTCTCTCTCTCTCTCTCTCTCTCTCTCTCTCTCTCTCTCTCGCTCTCTTTTTTTTAACCAAGGATTCTTCATTTTTGTACCACAACAGACGCAGATCATGGAGGCCACCACTCCGGAATATGGAGATGGCTATGATTATTATGATGACAATGAGACTGTGACTTGCGATTTCTCGGAGTGGGAACCCTCCTACTCCCTCATCCCTGTCCTCTACATGCTCATCTTCATCCTCGGCCTGTCGGGCAATGGGGTGGTCATCTTCACCGTCTGGAGATCAAAATCCAAGCGCCGTGCGGCAGATGTCTACATAGGAAACCTGGCCCTGGCAGACCTCACCTTTGTCATCACTCTACCTCTCTGGGCCGTGTACACGGCACTGGGCTACCACTGGCCCTTTGGTGTGGCTCTCTGCAAGATCAGCAGCTATGTCGTACTTGTCAACATGTATGCCAGTGTTTTCTGCCTCACCTGCCTGAGTTTTGACCGCTACCTGGCTATTGTGCATTCTCTGTCTAGCAGCAGGCTGCGTTCAAGGGGAACCATGCTAGTCTCCCTGGGTGCAATTTGGCTCCTCTCTTGCCTGCTGGCTGTGCCCACACTCCTTTTTCGCACCACCTTGAATGACTTCAACAGCAACCGCACCACATGTGCCATGGACTTCAGCCTGGTGACACTAAGCCGGAGGCATGAGTCTCTATGGATTGCTGGGCTCAGTCTCTCTTCATCTGCCCTGGGCTTCCTGTTGCCCTTCCTGGCGATGACCATCTTCTACTGCTTCATCGGCTGCACCGTCACACGCCACTTCAATAACCTGCGCAAGGAGGACCAGAGGAAGAAGAGGCTGCTGAAAATTATCACCACACTGGTGGTGGTGTTCGCCATCTGTTGGACGCCTTTCCACGTGTTGAAGAGCATGGATGCTCTCACCTACCTCAACCTGGCTCCGAGCTCCTGCGGGTTCGTGCGTGTCCTCCTGCTGGCCCATCCCTACGCCACCTGCCTGGCCTACGTCAACAGCTGCCTCAACCCGTTCCTTTATGCCTTCTTTGACTTGCGCTTTCGTTCCCAATGTCTGTGCCTTCTCAACCTGAAGAAGGCCATGCATGGCCAGATCAGCTCCATGTCCTCTACACTCAGTGCCCAGACTCAGAAGTCAGAGGTCCAGTCTCTGGCCACCAAGGTGTAGAGAGGAGAGGAGCTGTTGGAGTGAGGGCTGCTGGCTGGTCCTCGCTCCAACTGCTGGAACACTTGCAAGATTACAGACTATACGTGTCCATTGTTTCAAAGCTGGTAAGATGTGGATAAGATGGTGAACTTTGAATTGTCACTGCCCGCAGTCATGAATTTCTGTCTGTTTTTCCTCTTTGCTGATGCTACTATGAGAGGGCTAGATGCTCTGTGACTTTGGACGAACCCCTGGACTCCAGAGTCGGAGCCAGCTGGCTGAGCTCCTTAGCTGCTTTTTCCATCAAAACAAATATATATTTTTTGTCTCTGTTGCTCTGCAAAAGCTCTCCTTTGTACTATGAGAGACTAGAAATACGACTTTAACAATGCACACTCACATATATAGCAGTGTGAGTTGACATGCTGGTTTCTCTATTACATCTGTTTACACTGGGTAAATCATAAAGATGTATAGTATTTTCATACTGTAGCCATTTTTTTCTAGATGTATTGATGTTTTGTTTTAGAAGCACTTGTTGAAAATCAGCAGTGTAAAAAAAAACAACTGTTGTCTGTGTGCAGGGAAATTATGAAACAGCGGAGCCCTCTTAAGCTTATTGTTTGTGAAGGTAGAAGTCTGGGGGGGGGTGGATGGGGGGGTAGGTTGGTGTAAGAGGAGAAAAGGTGTTGCAGTTTAATTATATAGTTTGTGGAGGAGACGAGGGCAGACAGGCAGATGGCAGTTGACAAATGTTGTCGGGAACAGGAACGGGGTGGAGGAGGAGTGGTGGTGGTGGGGGTGGGGGTGGGTGGTCGTAATGTGGCTTCGGCGCTGAAGGGGGGGGCGAATTTCAAAGAAAAAAGTTTCATTCTCATGTATATGCTTTATTTTTTTGACCTCCTTGTAACTAACTACTGTATTAAAGATGTGCTCTATGAAACCACGTCTCTTACAGTTCTTGGGCCCATACAGTTGTGCGTGCATGGGTGTCTGTGTGTGTGTATGAGCGAATCAAAGCACTATAACTTTAATAATTGATTTTTTTCATGTTAGGTATCCTGCTAAAAACAGACTTTTCACCAGTATGGAGTGAAAAAGGTAAAGTGCCGTTGGTTAAAAAAACAAAAAACAAAAGTTAAGTCAAGTCAAGTCAATTTTATTTGTATAGCCCAATATCACAAATTACAAATTTGCCTCAAGGGGCTTTACAGCAACACAAGATCCTGTCCTTAGACCCTCGCATCAGATATGGAACAACTCCCTAAAAAAAACTCTTTATCGGAGAAAAATTAGGAAGAGACCTCAGGGAGAGCAACAGAGGAGGGACCTCTCTCCCAAGACGGACTACATGCAAAGGATGCTGTGTTTACACAATTTACAGAATACAACATTGAAAGAGGATAACAGAATTATACTGGAATGTTATGTAGATTAATTCACTTCTAATTCTAGATCAGAAGCTTTTGGACCATCAAGAGAAGTCACAATGTGTCACCCTACCTATTCAAAGCCTGAAGTTTCACATTAGTTTCACTGGACAGGATGCGTTGCGCCATCCTGCTGTTTCTATGATAAGCACACCCAGAGGCCTGCAGCTTCAGTATGAATGCCCTGTAATTTGGCTCACACCTTCAGACTAGCGGATCTCTAATCTAGATTCAGTCACAGCCAGTACCCAGACTGTGTGTGGATTATGCAAAAACTAACCGACAAAGAGTGTATCTTAATATTCTGAGGGGTCAATTTGACGATGATCACTCAGGGGTTATGACCAATGCTGTTCTGAATATGAATCAGCGGCTTTAACTATACCCAAAACAAGGCCCTTGCTTGACAAAAAAACAAAAAACAAAAAACAAAACACAAACACACAACGAAATGTGAGACTGATATAATCAGAGCTGACTTGAGCTGCAGGTGAGACACTTGAACGATTTCTTCCCGTACGCCTTCAAACAGCTGAGTTGTCTCAGGGTGCTTTGCCAAAGCCATGTCCAATTCAAATTTATGGGGGGGGGAGTATGGCTTGTGCTCATGAACAACAATGTGTGTATTACCGTCAAGTCCTGTGTCAACAACGGCATCCGAGCGCGTTGCCCGACCATTTCTTCTTCACTGCTCTTTCTATCCACAGGAGGCGAGTTGGATGCACCTCCCCACCCCGCCCCTCCCTGCATGTTCAATGAATAATGGGGTCATTACCAATGAGTGACTCTTCTGAGGGATCCTTTGATTTGACAGTAATGAGCTCTGTTGGACATAATCACTGTTTTGAGGTGGCAGTGATGGGGGGGTGGCGTGGGTGGGAGGTGGGGAGGGGAGGCTCTAATCCTGGCAGAAGTTGAGCTACTGAACAAGTCAATATTTGTCCCTGCTGACAAGAGATTGCAGTTAGAGCGGCTGTGGGGTGAGGGGGGGGGGTGTGGGCAGGGAGCGGGGGGGAGACAGTCTGCAGATGCTCAAAAACACTGATGATAGAGTGGACAGCTTTTGCCCGCGGACGTCGGCGTCGGAGGCAAAAGGGGAAACAGACAGCAGAGCACGAGGTGATGAGATGGAAGGAGACTGGAGTCCATCGCAGCTCTGCAAGATTGTCCCGAGGCAGATCCAAAACTAACAGCACACATGGGACAGCAAAAATGTGAGGCTGCGAGGTTCACCTTCTTCTCTACGTATGAGAGATCGTGTGTTACTCATTGGCAATCATGCAAGATGGAGCAGATCTGACGGCAGCGGGTTTTGAAATAAATCACATCAGAGTGGAAACTCTTGTTACACCAACGCAAGAAAAATAACAGACTTCTTTATTGTTATGATTGAGATCATTTCTAAAATGCTGCAGTTATATGATATTTACCTATTTCAGTCAAAGCTCCTTACAATATGACCGGATAATACTTGTGTAATATGGAGCATTACAGATGGATTCACATCCCTATAACACAAACAGCATTAGCATCATGCACCACCCAGTGAGCTATACAGGAGCAAAACGTCATTCTGACGTGGTTGATATTTGTATTTAGAAAAGTAAACCTCTGACACTGTCTGCAAGCTTCACGTTTCTCTGTATGACCGACAATTTGGCACCGTGGAACTACCCAGGCTACTAGGATACTAATGCAAAACAACAGACAGCAGATCAATAAAAAGAGAGATAAGAATAAAGTGGCACAAACAATGCATGGCGGACCGGCCAGACTTGTATTTTCTATTGAGATGAGCTGGGCTGACAGCTTGTCTGATGATGTTAGCCAGTAAGGCCAGTTCAGGAGGACTCACCCAGAGTCTCAGCTAAACAATGCACTGGGCGTATATGAGAGCCGTGTGTGTGTGTGTGTGTGTGTGTGTGTGTGTGTGTGTGTGTGTGTGTGTGTGTGTGTGTGTGTGTGTGTGTGTGTGTGTGATGGAAGGTTGCAACAGTCCTCATGTATTCTTACAGGGAAATCATGCAAGTTAATCCCTCGGCCCCTTAAAATCATTTTTAGGAATAGACCGTTAATGTCCCTGTGTGGGTTTCCAGCTTTGGTTTTGATCACTGGGAACTGTCATCAAATGCCCCACAGCTGCCACCTCTTGTCAAGGCCGAAAACACCCCGCAGAAGGTTACCGTCTGAACTTTAAAATCACAGTCTGGAAGTTATCTAATCATGGAAGTCTCTCATGCATTCCCACAAGATGCCGAGAACTCCAAAATTGTAGATGGAAGAAGAGGCGTATTTTGATTTCCTTAATCGATCATAGCATAACTCACAATGACCCTGTTGAAACACTGTTCTTCATTCCCCTGCTGTTTACATAGATCGCAGATGTCCAAAAAAAAATCAGTTTCAGAAACTGTTTCCAACCCAAAAGGATAATGTATGATGGACATGGTCTGATAGTGCTTCAACAGGGTCATACTGTCATCACCGACCAAGTTCTCCAAGTTCATCCTTACATCTTCGCCTTTGTGCTATCACTACCCTCGCTCCGATTCACATCTACACTCAAGCCACTTTTCCAAATGAGAAACATTAACCCAAGACATACAGGTGCTTATTTTGGAGCGTTGTCATGAGTGTGAGCTGCCTCACCCAAATGGGACATCTGAACACCACAGCTGAACTAAAACCCAACAGCTAGCCTCTACCCTGCACCTCTCCTCAGATCTCCCTGCTGTTCAGTCCCACCCAAGTAGCAACAAATGCACGACACTGTGTGTGTGTGTGTGTGTGTGTGTGTGTGTGTGTGTGTGTGTGTGTGTGTGTGTGTGTGTGTGTGTGTGTGTGGTGTGTGTGTGTGTGTGTGTGTGTGTGTGTGTGTGTGTGTTTACGTGCTCATGCACAGATGTAAACAGAGATCTGACAAATTCCACAGCCTGTCAACACTAACGCCACATTCTCCCCAACTTTCATCCACCTGTCGCAGCAATACAACACACACACACACATATGCAACCCCCCCCCCCCACACACACACATATGCACCCCCCCCCACACACACACACATGGTGCATTCTTCATTCCTATAACTACTCACAGAACAATATTAGCTGGTGAGCAGGTAACACAAAAGACCAAGTGAGGGCCGGTATCTACCCATACATACTATCCACCCATTTGTCAGGTTTACACAACCCCCAGCAGCAGTGGGCTGTGAGGACAGGCTGACGGGATTACTTCTCCTTCTCTTCCTCTGCAAGATCAAAGAGGCCTTAGGTGTCATCCTGCTTATTGGAGCCTTTCTTACCTGGGAAGCTGCTGCAGTACAAAGGAGCTGCTGCAGCCCAGGATATCAACAAGAAGTGCTTGCACTGTCGGTGTGGTCAGGTTGTTCCTATTTGTGAGCTTGTGTGTGTGTGTGTGTGTGTGTGTGTGTGTGTGTATGTGAGATTCTTTTACCTCTAAAAAAAAGTTTGCTGATGTGTGATGTGTGTGGAGGTACAATAGTTAGTATATCACAGAAAGTTGAATCAGTTCATCTTGGACAAACTGTTTAGTGGGAGAAACGTTTCACCACTCACCAGTGACTTCGTCAGTCTCAACTGAGTGCAGTCAAGTGAGTCAAGACATTTTGTGCATGGATGTGGAGATATTGGGGAGGGGGGGTTACTCCTGCATCTGAAACTGATGCAACAGAATAGCCGTTATTGAGTCGGATGCCAAACACAAAGGGATGATAAAGGTGAACTTCTTCTGACCCTGTCCATGGGCTGAGGATGCAGTGAAGGACATTTTTATCTGGCTGGAGGATTAAGGTCCACATCGGGCTGTTGGTAACATAATGTGTCTGTGCATGAGCCCCTCACCAGTCTAGACAGTAGAGCTCCTGAACCATCAAAACAAGCGCCCCCCCCACCAACCCACCATAACAACTGAAACAGAAACTTTGAAAGTAGCAGCACTTCACCCCTTTGCTTATTCAGCCCCCTCCCATCCTATAATGCCAAGGTTTACAGCATGCACGCCTTTAATTTACAGCTTTTCTTCATATGTGTGTATTTTCCCCCACTGATGCACCCCCCCCCCAAGTATGATCTTCATAGATACTTTAAATACTGGTTTTTCCCTGCAGTACACTGAGATAATAGCAAGTAAATTAACAACAAGTTCTATAATAAAGTAATACATGGGACTGTTCATTTAAGCAAACTACCAGTACCAGCTCTGGGTTCATTATGCACTAGGTGAGGGAATTTGCACATCATGAATTCATTTTTATATTTTCCCACCTGAGGGTATAATGCGTTTTGCTTCGGTGTCTTCCTCAAGTGTATTCATTTCACAGCGCAAACCTGTACAATACATAATTATGATGCCAGTGTCTAGCAGGCCACGAAAGCCCATTTTCCCCCTAATTATGCCTTTTTAGATGGACGCCGCAGCGACACAACAACCACATCGACTCTGCTGGGCTTGTCGTACATCAGCTCTTGGGCTTAACCTGGAAGTGGCCTCTTACCGGAATTGTCCAAAGGGAAGCACAGAAGATAGCAGCTCAGAAGAAAAGTGTTTACACGAGCGCAGCAGTTTGATGGTGGGTGATGTTATTTTAACAAGTGTTTAGGACTGCAAATTGGCCTCTAAATGCCCAAGTGTACTCTTCTTCCCCCTTTGTTATCGTTATTCATTGTCCTGGCCACATCTCACTCGAGCCATTTAAGCACAAATTAGATGTTCTGGAACAAATGACAGCATTTTAGCATTTTAGCTAACAGGCCAAATGTCCTTAAAGATATATAACATACTAGAATTAAGCTCCTTGCACGGTTTCTTTCTTTCTTTCTTTCTTTCTTTCTTTCTTTCTTTCTTTCTTTCTTTCTTTCTTTCTTTCTTTCTTTCTTTCTTTCAGGTGACAAGTACATGGCAGTGAGGTGGGGCAGGCAGATGTCCTTCTCTTTTTTTTTGGTTGCCATCTAAAAGCGTTTTGACTGCAGAACCTGTTATTTAGGACTTCATCGCAGAAAACCCCACCTAAAGACTCCTCAAGCCTTCATTTGTTCACCGTGGAGAGCCATGCACAGAAGAAACACTGACATAGTGAAGAACATTGCGGGAGCACGACACTGTATCATCTCTCAACCTCCCAGTATAAGGGAAGACTGGGGACCTGCTGCATAGCAATTAGCAGCGCTGTTGGTGGATTTCGTTAGGCGAGAGAAGTTGCTTCCGATGACAGCGTGGCTTGGCCAGACCTGAATGCCCTGGCCTCGTGTCCCATCCGGATATGTGCGCTCAGGGCTCATCAACCCCAAGACACAAAGATCCTCTTCAGGACCTGCTCCATCCCATCTATCGTGAAAGGGTTGCTTCTCGGCGCAGGGCTACTACGCCTGCCACAGAACTAAATGCATCTCCTGTCACTGCCTGTTCCCCGTGCCAATTCAGCTGCTGAATACACTCAGGTGCTGCCATCTTGACAGATAAAAATCAGAGAGCTATATTAACTTAGCAAATAAGAAAAACCCAAACCAATGCATGCACATGCAAACTAATATATAACCTAAACAATGTCATAAACCTGAAAAGCTCTGCAAGTTTGAGGGGGGGGGTATAGTAGGAGGACATTTTTTCAAACACTGCTGTCTATAAGCCTCTGATTATAAGTCTCTCTGAAAATGTCCAAATCTGTAAATGTTTGCTGTGACACCATCACGAGATCCGGTAGGTAAGTCTGTTTGGGGCTGCACCGTGTTAGCACAATGGCTAAGTAATTGGAGTTTACTCACGTAAAAGGGCAATAAAGTTTTACAATTTAAATCTTGAATCCTTGGAGAGATTTCTGGTGTTAAGGGTCTGTGAAATGTCATTGAACGCATGTATGTCTGACACATGTTTTAACCATGGAGGCACTTTGCAGACGCATGTCCTCTTTCATCACTGCCCTGATTCGTGCTCATACAGTTACACACACTCACAGGTGGGAGCTAGCTGCACTGAAGGATCTCAGATCCTCTACAGTACGCCACCAAGCAGCTCTGCTGGAGCAAATGGGAGTTCAGTAACTCTCTCATGGGCATTGCTACGTAGTTTTTGGGAATAGGGAGAGAGTCAGGTTAACTACACACACACACAAACACACACACACACTTGCCCAGCTGGTATGGGGATTTGAACCGTTGACCTCCCAGGTCAAACATGCTTCTCTAACATCAGACTACCGAAACATGGAGGTATTGTTCTTTCAGTCAGTCTCATGCTCTCTGGATAATTTGAATATCTTTTCTGTGGGTGTGGAATTTTTTTCCCTCAGTTTAGAAGGAGGCAACAAACATGTGTTTGTAAACCAAGGTATGTGTACTGATACTGAGATAAGGGAACCAAGCCACAGTCACCACACTTTTATCCAACTATTCTGTGTGTGTGTGTGGGTGTATATGTGTGTGTGTGTGTGTGTGTGTGTGTGTGTGTGTGTGTGTGTGTGTGTGTGTGTGTGTGTGTGTGTGTGTGTGTGTGTGTGTGTGTGTGTGTGCACGCAGGGTTGTGTTCAAGCTGGTCAATGAAAAGGCGACTTCATGAATTCTCTCATTAACTTTGCCTGTGTCTTCTCACTACAATACAACGAATAAATTTGTTTTACTCAATAACTGACTAATTATTATTGTAACTGGAATGTCACCTTTGCCTTGGTTTTGTTACTCAACACATTATCATCTAACCTTGGTACACAAACATACAATATAAAAAAAAACTCTGTGTAAACGAGGACTTAAGGTTCTTTGCATACAATTTATGCATAATTTACAAAATATGAATAAATGGTGGAGTAGCATTTTGCTTACAAACTTCATTTTCCATGGGGGTCAAAAAGGGCACCTATCCCAGATTTTTCAGTGTTGAAAAAAAGAAAATAAAGAAAGATTTCAGACACTTTTGAGAGGTGCATTCTTTACTGTAACCGCAACATTAATAAAATGTATAATGGCTTCACATATTTGCACACATACAGGATATGAAATGGAGGTAACTAATGTCAATATAGTGATTTATTTATGACAAAGCTCAGCTAAACACATATCCATGAATAACGTTTTTCTACTTACACGGTGAAATGGTAAAATCCCGAGCAAACATAATTTCACGTTGAGGTTAAAAGCATTTATGGATTGATAACAAAATGGTTTGCTGTGGACTCGCAGATGGCAGCAGTGAGCTAACTGCTGCCATCTAGAGGTCAGTATGCACAATTACCCCCAAAAAACCGTTTTTTCACTGGGACCAAGGATCAATGGCATCATCATAGTGTAAAAATGCTTCAAAATGCTAGCAGTAGTACATTCTAATAATGACTTGTATTCACCCTTCATTGTGTGTGTGTGTGTGTGTGTGTGTGTGTGAGAGAGAGAGAGAGAGAGAGAGAGAGAGAGAGAGAGAGAGAGAGAGAGAGAGAGAGAGAGAGAGAGAGAGAGAGAGAGATGCTGCAGTGCCAAGTATCAAACATAACAGTGCTTTTTTTTTAGCACATCTGACTTCATCTTGTAAATACCTCTTTTCTCCCTTTTTCTTAAACTTCCCTAAAGGTCCCCCGGTTAATGAAGTTTTGATGATTATTCTCTGGTTACAGACCTTTTAACGATGAGTGTACTGTTTAACTGTTAGCAAGTAGGCTCTCGCTTTGTTTTAACTTGCCAAGGAAATGAGAACTATTTTATACACTATGCTCCATGCATACATGGACTACCAGCGAGAGTGACATCTTGTTCCACCGCAAATACAAAATTATGCACGTGCAAATTTAAATGAAGGTTAATGATAACAGTTTTTTGTCAATTGTTCTTTTTTTTCGTCAGTTTTTTCTCTTTGTCAATAATTACCGACATTTCCCGCTGGGTTGTTTTCCAGGTCCAAAAGTTCAACTCCTCGGGCGTCCGGGTAGCGTAGCGGTGTATTCCGTTGCCTACCAACACAGAGATCGCAGGTTTGAATCCCCGTGTTACCGCTGGCTTGGTCGGGCGTCCCTACAGACACAATTGGCCGTGTCTGCGGGTGGGAAGCCGGATGTGGGTATGTGTCCTGGTCGCTGCACTAGCGCCCCCTCTGGTCGGTCGGGGCGTCTGTTCGGGGGGGACTGGCGGAAATAGCGTGATCCTCCCATGCGCTGCGTCCCCCTGGCGAAGCTCCTCACTGTCAGGTGAAAAGAAGTTGCTGGCGACAGTAGTCTGCAGCCCTCCCTGGATCGGCAGAGTAGGTAAAGCAGAAATCGGGACGGCTCAGAAGAGTGGGGTAATTGGACGGGTACAATTGGGGAGAAAAAAGGGGGGGGAGACCCCCCCCAAAAAAATCGACTCCTCAATGGGCCTTTGTCCGGACAAGCTTTTGGTGGTGATGGAGTGGGGGGCAAGCTGGGGGGAGATACGTGCGTCTCTGCTTGTTTGTCGAGGAGGTGAACACGGAGAAATCTGGTCCCTTTAGCAAAAGTTGAGAGCTGCCGACCTTTGAGGAGCTCAGTGTCTCTGATTTGGCCCGGGGGCTGATGATGACCGGGGTGCACCTCTTTGGAATGATAGTCGTCATGGTTTGGGTCAGAGTTCTGTTTTTTCTGGAAGACAGCGGGGGAGCAGCTGATGCCTTCTGTTTCTTATCTGGTCCTTTGCTCTGCAGGTGCTCTCTGGGTTGTGCCTGTCGTAGGCTGTGAGACTGCATCCTAGATTCCATATCCCTCAGAGCCTGGTCAGTGTAAGCCTGCATCTCTTTGCGCAGTTGAGAAATTTGCTCTTTAAACTCATCCCTTAACGCCTTTTCCCTGGCCGCAAACTCCTTTTCCTCCCTCCGCGGATCCGTCTCACCATTGCACGCAGTCATCAGCGAGTCCGCTGCTTTCATCGCTTCATGGCCACTGCAGCTGCCGTCCGGTTCACTGCTTACAGATGCTGCCTCCAATTCTCGGCCTTTGACGACCTTCTGCACCAAGTCCAGCATGCTGCTCTTCGGGGCATTCGTGTCCACCTGTGATCTGATCTGGTTGCGAACCTGTTGAAAAATGGACTGCATCTTTGCTTGTGTCCTACTGTCTGCAGGATTTCTGTCCTCAGTACTGTTGTCATTAAGCCTGATGGAGGGGATCGGCTCTTCTGCTGACTGGGATAATTCTGATGTCTCGACAGCGGTCTCCGTTCCCTCGTCCGGTCCTTCCTGCCTGACACCGTTCACCATTATTTCTGTCTGCGTGTCAGAGGACAATTTACTCATTTTCCCCTCACGTCTTTGCTATGGTCCTGTTTCCTTGAACTGAGCCTGTGTGATTATGTGAGGGACTGTTGTGTGGGAGGGACACAGTTCTCTGAGGTGTTCCTCTCCAAGGATGCTTGCTAACAGGGGTATTGTGCAATGTATTTGGTGAGATTCAGCTTACCCAGGTGATTCACAAGGGGGGCATTTAAAAACATTCTGGTATGATAACAACAATGCAAACTAGCGCTTGAAACCTCAAACCAGTTGTTGAAAGCCGTTGAAACATAAATCTGATTTTTTTTTTGCAGGCGGTATTTTTCCTGTTCAAAAGTAGGAAAGAATTGCTGATTCTTTGCTGAGATTTAAACTGACTTTGTTATATTTATTTGTCTGATTGTTTTAATTTGCTGCTTTCTCATGTAAAAGCGCCCAGAGATGCATTTCATGCATGAGAGGTGCTGTATAGATAAAGAAAAAGCGTATTATTTACTGGTACTGTTGGTAAAGCACTTTACCTAAATAATATCCATTGACTGATATGGGGTTATGAAATGACTGAAAGATGAAGCCCACCAGTTCCACCCTATTAACTGTTTTCCTTTTATGTTCATTGCAGTTATCTAGTCAGCCTGCTGCGTGGCTTCATCTGAATACGGGTGCACTTTGCAGCTACTGACAACAGAAAGCCTCATAGCAACAGTAAGAACAACAAAGACCTTCTGGGATGGCCACAAAGGGAGCATTGAGGGGCAGGTGTGAAATACTCATTAGAGGTATCACCCTGTCCCTGCAATGTGAATGGTGATATAAGCTTTCTTCTAAATCTGTGTTGCCACCCTTCACTGAAAACAGGTTACACTAGAACGAAAAACCACAAATCAAACATAAAACCTGAACAAAAATTATCTATTTGATTGCCACTATGTCGATATAACAGTTTAAAAGTGCCATGAGGCCTTTAGAGATATGTGTGACCTAATACTGTCAAATGCTCCAAGCCAGAAAACGACTAAGAGACATAAGACTGCAGACATGCATGTATAAATACAAACAAACTGTAGCGAATTCGGGGAACAACGCAACCACAGGAACTGCCGCGGCCGGGAAGCGAATCCGTATCGCCCGCACCGCAGGAGACATCGCTAACCGCTAGACTAAAGGGTCAGACCGTCGAGCCAGCGGCCAGCGTGTCTTCTTATCCATGCACGTTACAATATGTACATATACGTACACATACATGCACACACACACACGCATACATATACATGCGCCCACGGACGCACGCACGCACACATACTTCTCGTAGCCCCCCTTCCTATCCACCCCTGTATGTCTGTGTTATGTTTATATGTTGTCTTTTTTCCACCGCCGTTTATTGTAAAGTGACTTTGAGGGTTAGAAAAGCGCTATATAAGTTTGATTTATTATTATTATACATGCATGCATGCATGCATGCATGCATGCATACATACATACATACATACATACAGTAGAGAAATCGGGGGGCAACCACCGGAACTACCGCAGCCGGGACGCGAACCCGTAGGTCCCGCACCGCGGGCGAATAGGCTAACCAGTCGACGCTAACCGCTACGGGTTCGCGTCCCGGCTGCGGCAGTTCCTGTGGTCCCCCCCCCCCCCCGAATTCGCAACAATACATACATACATACATACATACATACATACATACATACATACATACATACATGGGCGACATTACGGGGGGCAACTCACAAAAAAATAATTAAAATAACATATCACATAACGTTATTGAAAAATATACAAATACAATTTGCTGTAATTACTCCTACGAGCCGCTGGGGGCAATGTAACGATCTGAAGCGAACCATGTTAGCTAGCTATGGGAGGGTAATTGAAAATATCCAAACGCGTGAACACGTTATTAAGTTATTTTACGAAGAGAACAAAAATCAATAGGGCTGAAGAGAACGAAAATGAAGAATCGTGTCAGGACGATGATGGAGAACGGCCCCACCAACCTATTCTGTTATTCCCAGCAACAGGAGGGAGACGATTTCGAAAAGAATGGTATATTACCTACCCGTGGCTTGAGCACAGCCCCGCCGCTGATCGGGCATCCTGTTACTCATGCCGCGCATTTAGCACTGCTGGCCACAACATAGAAGAAACGCCTCGAACGGTAGGATTTGGAAATGGAAGAAGGCGTTGGAAAAATTCGGCGACCATTAAAAATTCAATGCACACATTTCAGCAGCTACGAAGCTGACCGCTTACATAAATTCATTAAAAACTGGCAGCGTTGCTTCCCAAATCAGTACAGAACATAGCAAGCAAGTGGATGAAAATAAGACAGTACCTGAAAAAAGTGTGCGAGTGTTTGCTGTTCTGTTGTCGCGCCGGTATCGGTCTCCGTGGCCATGATGAAGCAGAGGGCTCCTCCAATGGGGGACTTTTTTAGAGCTGATGGAACTAAGAGCGAGTGACTGTCCTCTCATCCAGCATTTTTTCAAAAACCGGGAGAGGCCCTACAATTATGTGCATTGCACACACCAGAGTGGGTTAATCTCCATAATGTCTAACCAGATCAAAAGTGACATCACACAACGTGTGCGAGATGCGGGCAGTTTTGCCGTGATGGCGGATGAAACACAGGACGTCAGCCGACATGAGCAGGTGGCAGTTGTACTGAGGCATGTCGACAGTGACTTTGCAGTGCATGAATCGTTTGTCGGTTTCTACCACACAGACAAAACACACGGTGAGACATTGGCATTGCTCTTGAAAAACACAGTGGAGAGCTTTGGTCTCGATTTAGACGATCTGAGGGCCCAGTGCGGCAAACATGTGAGGGGCTTGCGTATTCAGAAGGATCCCCCTCTTGCCATGTCCATTCACTGACATGCGCATATCCTACATCTCTGCGTTGTTGGTGTGTGTCGCAGTGTTCCGGTAGTCAGACACGTGTTGACAAACGTGTCTTCACTCCACAACCTTTATCAAAGGGTCAGCTAAAAGTCATGCCATTTTTGAGTCTATGCAGCGGGACAGACTTTTTTTTTGGCCAAGCTAAAATGTAGAAATCTCTCAGTGACACCAGATGGCGCTGCCGTGCCGAAGCACTCAGAGGGATCATTTTGAGGCAATTGTGGACACTTTGAATGACATTTCGGAGAATGACGTGCGCGTGGGTGGCCAAGCAAACACACTGATGACAGCAATCACAAGCTTCCACTTGCTGTTCCCCTGCCTGCTGATGCGATGAGCTCGCACGCCATGCAATGTGCTGTCCAAAGCACTGCAGTCACCCAGCCTTAACTCTGCAACTGTTAAGGACCTGGTGTCTTCCACGACTGAAACGGTGCAGGCCATGAGACCCCAACGACCACTCCCCCCCCCCCCCCCGCAGTTGTGGCATGTTGTGCATTACAAAGAAATGCACAACAAAGGCTTGGACAAGACAATAAGTGAAATCAAAGACCGATTCAAGGAGAACGACATGGGCGCTCTGAAAGCTTAAATATGTTTAAGTTTTGTCACTTATTTAAAATAAAAATGTTTACATTGAAACCGCACGTTTTGTTTATTAGACACTAGTTGTACTTTTTACATTCGTAAATTACGTGATTAAAAAAAATCTTTGCGCCCCCAGTTTTGGGACCCAAATGTCACCCATGCGTACATACATAACGATTGTATTTTTCAATTTTGTTAAAGTCAATTTATTTTGGAATAAGCTCCGTTTCTATCTGTTTGATGCCAGTGTTGTAGTACTCGAGTCCAGGACTCGAACTCGAGTCCGACTCAAGACCTGATTTTCAGGACTCGTGACTCGACTTGGACTTGAGCACTGATGACTCGGACTTGGACTTGGACTCGAGCATTGACTGCATTCGGACTCGGAAGTTGGAGATGAGGACTCGGACTTGTTAATTGATAGACCTTTTTTGTTTCTTTGTTAGTTTTTTTTAATAGGCCCTAATAATTTGACATAAGATGTTGATAGCTATATTAATTTTTGATTATAATAATTATTTGTATGTCAGCTTTTTTACGGTGCCAGAATGGAGCACTGGAGCCCATCTTGGAACTCGGCTCAGACTCAACCTTGATGACTCGGGCTCGGACTCAGGTAATGGGGACTTGATTCGGACTCGACTCAGACTCTTCTTTGGGGACTCGGACTCGAGGTTTAGTGACTTGACTACAACACTGTTTGATGCAGATAATTGTTGTCAGGTACAGTGCTTGCAAAAGTATTCATACCCCTTGAACTTTTCCACATTTTGTCACGTTTCGACCACAAACATAAATATATTTTATTGGAATTTTATGTGAAAGACCAACACAAAGTGGCACACAATTGTGAAGTACAAAGACAATTATACATGATTTTAAAATTTTTTTACAAATAAAAAACTGAAAAGTGCAGTGTGCAAAAGTATTCAGCCCCCCTGAGTCAATACTTTGTGGAACTGCCTTTTGCTGCAACTACAGCTGCAAGTCTTTTGGGGTATGTCTCTACCAGCTTTGCACATCTAGAGACTGAAATGTTTGCCCATTCTTCTTTGCAAAACAGCTCAAGCTCAGTCAGATTAGATGGAGAACGTTTGTGAACGGCAGTTTTCAGATCTTGCCACAGATTCTCAATTGGTTTTAGGTCTGGACTTTGACTGGGCCATTCTAACACATGAATATGTTTTGTTTTAAACCAATCCATTGTAGCCCTGGCTTTATGTTTAGGGTCATTGTCCTGCTGGAAGGTGAACCTCCGCCCCAGTCTCAAGTCTTTTGCAGACTCCAACAGGTTTTCTTCCAAGATTGCCCTGTATTTGGCTCCATCTATCTTCCCATCAACTCTGACCATCTTCCCTGTCCCTGCTGAAGAGACGCATCCCCAGAGCATAATGCTGCCACCACCATGTTTGACAATGGGGATGGTGTGTTCAGAGTGATGTGCAGTGTTAGTTTTCCGCCACACATAGCGTTTTGCATTTAGGCCAAAAAGTTCAATTTTGGTCTCATATGACCAGAGCACCTTCTTCCACATGTTGGCTGTGTCTCCCACATGGCTTCTGGCAAACTGCAAACGGGACTTCTTATGGTTTTCTTTTAACAATGGCTTTCTTCTTGTCACTCTTCCATAAAGGCCAGATTTGTGCAGTGCACGACCAATAGTTGTCCTGTGGACAGATTCCCCCACCTAAGCTGTGGATCTCTGCAGTTCGTCCAGAGTCACCATGGGCCTCTTGGCTGCATCTCTGATCAGTGCTCTCCTTGTTCAGCCTGTAAGTTTAGGTGGATGGCCGTGTCTTGGTAGGTTTGCAGTTGTGCCATACTCTTTCCATTTCCGGATGATGGATTGAACAGTGCTCTGTGAGATGTTCAAAGCTTGGGAAATCTTTTTATAGCCTAACCCTGCTTTAAACTTCTCCACAACTTTATCCCTGACCTGTCTGGTGTGTTCCTTGGACTTCATGATGCTGTTTGCTCCCCAAAATTCTCTTAACAAACCTCTGAGGCCGTCACAGAACAGCTGTATTTGTACTGAGATTAGATTACACACAGGTTGACTCTATTTAGTCAGTAGGTCAACATTCGATCATTCAGCAATCATCAGGCAACTTCTGAAGGCAATTGGTTGCACTCAGAGAAAAGGGGGCTGAATACTTTTACACACCACACTTTTCAGTTTTTTATTTGTAAAAAAATTTAAAATCATGTATAATTTTCTTTGTACTTCACAATTGTGTGCCACTTTGTGTTGGTCTTTCACATAAAATTCCAATAAAATATAATTATGTTTGTGGTCGTAACGTGACAAAATGTGGAAAAGTTCAAGGGGCATGAATACTTTTGCAAGCCACTGTATATTCTACATCATCCAACACTGAGTGAAGGTTTTCTTTTCAAAAACCTTATGGTACCACGAGTTCACATATTTTAATTTTGGTGGCCCCAGTTAAAACCTTACCCAAACCTAGCAAGAGCTGTGCCATGCTCTACAAGTGATTGGTCGCTTTCCATAGAAAGATTAAAAAAAAGAAAACATCTTTGACATTACATGAGATGTTAGCAGCGCTTTCAGTTTGAAATTTTGAGGCTCGTGTTCTCCAGACATGAAACTAAATGCACAATAGGGAGCAGCCTTAATGAAGCTATGACAAATAAAATCAACTCTGTATTCTTAAAACGGAGGATGTTTGAAGATGCTGCACGTCGGCTGCATTTACAAAATTATTTTCTTGTTGTTTAACCTGAGTGAAAACAATTTTTCCAACATTTCTTAAACTTTTAATACGTTGACAGACTTACAATATGATATTGAAAAATTCGACCACCTTCTCAATCCTCCCATTCCAGCCTTCATTACATTTATTGTATAAATTGAGAACCGTCTGCAAATATACAGTGCATCCGGAAAGTATTCACACCCCTTCACATTCCCCACATTTTGTTATGTTACAGCCTTATTCCAAAATGGATTAAATTCCTTTTTTTTCTCATCAGTCTACACACAATACCCCATAATGACAAAGTGAAAAAGGTTTTGTAGAAATTTTTGTGAATTTATTAAAAATAAAAAACTGAAATATTGCATGTACATAAGTATTCACACCCTTTGCTATGGCACTCAAAATGGAGCTCAGGTTCATCCTGTTTCCACTGATCATCCTTGAGATGTTTCTACATCTTGATTGGAGTCCACCTGTAGTAAATTCAATTGATTGGACATGATTTGGAAAGGCACACACCTGTATATATAAGGTCCCACTGTTGACAGTGCATGTCAGAGCAGAAACCAAGCCATGAAGTCAAAGGAATTGTCTGTGGACCTCCGAGACAGGATTGTATAGATGCACAGATCTGTGGAAGGGTACAAAAAAATGTCTACAGCTTTGAAGGTCCCGAAGAGCACGGTGGTTTCCATCATTCGTAAATGGAAGAAGTTTGGATCCACCAGGACTCTTCCTAGAGCTGGCCACCCAGCCAAACTGAGCAATCGGGGGAGGAGGGCCTTGGTCAGGGAGGTGACCAAGAACCCGATGGTCACTCTGACAGAGCTCCAGCGTTCCTCTGTGGAGATGGGAGAACCTTCAAGAAGGACAACCATCTCTGCAGCACTCCACCAATCAGACCTTTATGGTAGAGTGGCCAGATAGAAGCCTCTGCTCAGTAAAAGGCACATGACAGTCCGCTTGGAGTTTGCCAGAAAGCACCTAAAGGACTCTCAGACCATGAGAAACAAGATTCGCTGGTCAGATGAAACCAAGATTGAACTCTTTGGCCTGAATGCCAAACGTCACGTCTGGAGGAAACCAGGCACCTCTCATCACCTTGCTAATACCATCCCCACAGTGAAGCATGGTGGTGACAGCATCATGCTGTGGGGATGTTCTTCAGCGACAGGAACTGGGAGACTAGTCAGGATCGAGGGAAAGATGAATGGAGCAAAGTACAGAGAGATCCTTGATGAAAACCTGCTCCAGAGCGCTCAGGACCTCAGACTGGGGCATAGGTTTACCTTTCAACACGACAACGACCCTACGCACACAGACAAGACAACGAAGGAGTGGCTTCGGGACAAGTCTGTGAATGTCCTTGAGTGGTCCAGCCAGAGCCCAGACTTGAACCCCATTGAACATCTCTGGAAAGACCTGAAAATAGCCGTGCAGCGACGCTCCCCATCTAACCTTACAGAGCTTGAGAGGATCTGCAGAGAAGAATGGGAGAAATACCCCAAATATAGGTGTGCCAAGCTAATAGCTTCATACCCGAGAAGACTTGAGGATGTAATCACTGCCAAGGGTGCCTCAACCAAGTACTGAGTAAAGGGTGTGAATACTTATGTACATGCAATATTTCAGTTTTTTATTTTTAATAAATTTGCAAAAATTTCTACAAAACCTTTTTCACTTTGTCATTATGGGGTATTGTGTGAAGATTGATGAGGAAAAAAAAGGAATTTAATCCATTTTGGAATAAGGCTGTAACATAACAAAATGTGGGGAAAGTGAAGGGGTGTGAATACGTTCTGGATGCACTGTATGATATCAACCCCCCCCCCACCACCACCACACACACACGCGCTGCTGCAAATGTTTAAATAGCAATGGCTATAATTGCATTAATAACGATGAGTTATAACAATTTTGAACAACATGGGGATTTGTTGGGTTGAGGGGAGGAGGTAAGTCAGGGTTGACTTTGCCCACGGCCATCAACCAATGAGAATCTTGCATGAGTGAGCCTCCTCTCGAGACTAAATGCTAACATATGGCATTTTTCTAAAAAAAAAAATGCAGGATGTTTTTCTCTCCTCTCAATTGTTTGCTATTATCATAAAGACATGACAACATGCCCTACAAAGCATATGTATGAGACTGAACTGATCCCTTCACAGGGAACATGATCAAAGTGGTCATATTATTTTGACATGTTTATAGTAAGTAATCCTTAAGTAACACAAGTATCCCCCAAAGTTCCACCCACTCCACATCCATCAGGGCCACACCGGTAGGCGTGGAGTTGAAACTTTCACCCTGATGGTTTAAATTCTGGACTTGCAGACTCCATTCAAACAGCGTCAACAGGAGCAAGCAGTCAACAGGAGCAAGCAGTCAATAGGAGCAAGATGGTGAGTAAATACTGATTAATAAATTACTTTCCATTGCAAGTTACTAATACCCTGCAGAGGCGGTCACACTTCCCACATTACTTATTGTGGTGCATATGCAAAACTGTAACACCGGCATGTGTCATGTAATTATTCTGTTGTTTTTTGTTTTTCCAGACAACATACACTGACAAGGGGGAAAAGGTAAGGCTTGTGCTACTTAATATGTGAAAGTGGTTTCCAAGTGATATTGCAATTAGTTAAGGGATGGATATTGAGTGGGGGGGGGGACACCACAATGCTAAGACATGTCCTATTGTCTGAACTAGTACAGCTTTTATATGGATCGCAGTTTAAATGTTTTCTTTTTCACCAACATGTCCTGAATTCAAGTACTGCACAGATGAAATGCCCTGAGATTCCATCAATCATCCGAGTTTGACGCACCCCAAACTTTTTTCCCCCTTTTTCTTTTTTTTCTGTATTAAGCATGAGCAGGGCAGGTTCATCTGCTTTGATCACGTCACCTTCTGGGTTGGAAACGCTAAACAGGTATGATAATCGATAACCATGCTCTGTCCTCCATTCAGGGCACACTGGAGCATATGTCCAGCACATTCTTCTAGATGGAGGAGTTAGCTATTTTTGCATCAGGGTGGCTATTGGTTCCCCAATTAGCATGTAAATGCTTAACATTGTCAAATAAATCCAACCATTTTGCATATACTGTACATTGTATGTATACTGGTACACTCTATCATGTACATCTACCTCAGGCATGTATGTAAGTAACCTGCTAACATCTATTTTCAGCATCTCTGATATATTCTCTGCACCATTGCACTTTATCACCTCTTATTTCGCCTGTGTATAGTTAATCCTTGTGTATGTATCTGAAGATTGTTGTGTTGTAGTGTTGTTATTCTATGTTATGTACACAGAGAGAGCCATGAAACCGGAGTCAAATTTCATGTAGTGCAAACCTACATGGCCAATAAACATGATTCTGATTATGATGTAAACCCCCAGACCAACACCACCCTCCTCCTTATGGAAATCTAAATTCACCTCCATCCGACCCCATTCTCACATTTCATCACCAGCAGGGAAAGCTACCGTACAACTCGACCCCATCTTGTGCTGTTCTCACTATTTTCATCGCAATGTGAAGATGTAACAAGCCATGTTGTACAGTAGACTGATGAGATACGTTGCTCTAACATCCCCACTAAAACACACTGTCTTTCACCTGGACAGGCTGCATCATACTACTGTAACAAGCTGGGGTTCGAGCCTTTAGCGTATCAAGGCTTGGAGACAGGTAGTCGAGACGTCGTGTCTCATGCGGTCAAACAAGGGAAGGTAAATAAACTTCAGTGAGTTCTCGGTGCATTTAAACATGAATAAAAGAATTCTGTACTGGTGTTTAGCAGTCACTATAAGGGGAACTTTAAAGGAGGCTGTCAAAGAACGGGTATATGGGGCCACTAGTTCATCTCTATACTATGTAATGTGAGTCTATTACATCTCAGTTAACGTTGAAATGCTGCAATAATAATGATGATAGTAAGTTGCAATGAAATTAATGTGAATAACTTTTGTCTTTTGCAGATAATTTATGTTTTCTCATCTGCCCTGAATCCTGGAAACAAAGGTATGGCACCATAGACACTGACTTGGAGGTTTCTTTCAAAACTCTTTTCCACTGTAAAAAACAAAAAACAAAAAACAGCCAATATCCCCTTTTTTCTCTGAAAAATCTGAGAAATACAGTTGTCATATGAAACATTTCCAGCCACAGGAACGGGAATATATAAGGTTACTTTTTTTTTGGCAAGGCAGTGAATTTATTCATCATTGATTCCAATAATGAGTCAATAATGTCTTGTCATCAGAAATGGGGGAACATTTGATCAAACATGGAGATGGGGTGAAGGACATTGCGTTTACAGTGGAGGACTGTGATTTCCTAGTGCAGGTAACCAACCAGACTTAATTCCAAGGTGTTGTCAGATATTTTTTGAAGTGCATATTACCTTTTAGGTTTTCCTTAGTTGGCATAAATTGATTGTTTACTATAACAGTATATGTCCAGAGTTCATGCACATTTATCCACTCTGCAGAAAGCCCTTGAGAGAGGTGCTGTTATTATAAAGGAGCCATACACGATGGAGGACAAATATGGTCGCCTCAAACTGGCTGTTCTTCAAACGGTAGGATGTGAATGTGAATCCCAAGTTTGCAAAATACTTTTACTTACACAGGGAATGTTCATGCTGCTCAGAGTGAGCTAATGTTGGAAATGTACAACCAAGTGTCTGAGCAGAAAAGTTTTTTTTTTTTAATGTATGTTTTCATTCTGCTTGCCACAGTATGGGGACACCACGCATACATTTGTAGAGAGGACAGAATACAACGGGCTGTTTCTCCCAGGTTTCCATCCTCCCCTCTACCGGGACCCTTTCTTGGCCAAGCTGTGAGTGTAGAAAATTTATTTTGGTGCAGTTATACAAATTGTGGTGGCAATGAAAAATTCCTGTTATTTCAACCCAAGCTGATGTCTAGCATTACAATGGCTATAGATGTTACACTAGTGGGTTTTGCCTTTTCAGGATTTTGCATTATAATTTCTTTGCAGGCCAAGTGGAAAACTAAACTTTATTGACCATATTGTGGGGAACCAATCAGATGATGAGATGGTTCCTGTGGTCGAATGGTAACACACCTCTGCATTTCTACATAAAAGTCCGGCCAAAAAAAAATGAGCATTCCTTGAACAATGTCCTCACTGACAAGCGTTAACAGACACGTCACTGTAACCGCATTGCTCAAGACAGACCGAATTTGTGGGGAGTGGGTTATTTGGGGGAAGGGTTAGGGGGTGTTTGGCTGTTGTGTAACTCAGACATTATGGCATGAGTCAGGTACCCCAATGACTTTGCATTTTTACCATTGAGATTCCAAGGGCCTTGCACATCTGGATCTGGTATAGGCAGGCAAGAAAGGCGGAGCAAGGCCGTAACTCAAATGAGCCAGTTCATTGGGTGATCAAGGGGAGAGGGTTGTAGCTCAGATCAGCTCATATTTTGAAAGACATACAATTGAGCAAATTTAATTGTGAGATTCCAGTCAAGGTATCTCCAGGCATGGAAACAATTAAACAGCATTTCAGTGAATCAGTAAGTTAAGTTCAAATCAACACCATAGTTGAACTGAACTTAACCAACCTGGAAACCAGCCAGATTTAAGTGAAAAGTTTAAATGCAACATCCATGCTAACACTACAACAGGTTATTTAGACCTTGTTTTTTGTAACAATTATAGAATTTTTGTTTTTTGACTTAACTCCGATTCCAGCTGTTGACCTCTGGTTCCTGACATCACAGGTACCAGAGGAACCTTCTTTTCCATCGCTTCTGGTCGGTGGATGACAAGCAGATGCAGACTGAGTTCAGTGCCCTGCGCTCCATTGTAGTGGCAAACTATGAGGAGACGGTGAAAATGCCCATCAATGAGCCGGCCATTGGGAAACGCAAGTCTCAGATCAAGGTATGTTCATTTTTGTGTTCACTTTCAACAAGGCCAAGCTCTGCTACTTACAATATCATCAACGAGCTTCATTGTGAATTAATAAAGGCCTTTTTACAATGTACTTATTGTAAATAGTTCATACCTAGGCATATTGAGTAGAAGCTGTCAATGCAGTTAATATTTAGGGAATTATAAGGAATCAGGAACAATTTATTGTCATTTCAATCATGTACTTGCGTACACAAAAGAAACGAAATTTAATTTCTCCCAGCCTACAGCAGTGCAACATGAAAGATAAAAACACATATCCAAAATTTCCTAAAACGACACCACCAAAACGTACAAAAACAGAGAGAACAAAGCAACAAAAAAAAAGTTAAAAAAAACACAAACAGTTAACAACACAGTCCATTCAGTGCAACACAGTCCAAAAACTCCACCGTCCAGAGAACGAATGCCAGCCGGGATGGCTGTCAGAAGTGCCGGTCTGCATGGGCTAGCAGTTAGCTTAGCCTACCCCGCTTCCGCGTCCTGTCAGAAAGCCCTCGGTGTTTCCTGTTCGGACGCAGCTCCGGGCAGTGGCCGCGGTCCTTGGGCCGGATGCAGCAGACCAGGCTCCCTCAACCGAGCCAACGCCAGCTCTCCTAGCCAGTGAATGGAAAAAAATTGGCGATCAAAATAACAATTTCACACGATGACACAAACTTAGACGCAGACGTGGACAAAGACGCTGCATAGTCGGTACTGGGTGAGGCCGCTGCAAACGTGAGTTCACGCCGCCATAGTCCCACACCGGAAGGCATCATTCGTTATGAACGGAGAACGGATAAGCAGGGCAAGGGAACGCACGTTTATTTATATAGTGTGGAGTTCGAAAACAACGAGACAGGAGACGTGAGAGTAGACGTAGTCGAGGTAGTTTACTAGCTCCAACTTTGCATGTCATACGTTCGACAACGACACTGAACTCTGTGTACCGGAAGCGGAAGTGCATTATCTGACCCCTCGCCTCTTCCCTTAAAGGTACACTGTCCTCTTAGGTGAATGTCTCTAGTTATATAGATGTGGGTCACCACAATAGCACATTTCATACACAAAGGCAGTTCTAAATGCTTTACATAAAGGCATACAAAACATTTGAATGAATAATTTGAATGAACTCACGCTTGGGGCAAATCAAACCTTCTTCATGTTAGGAAAGGTATCCTGAAGCCCTCACTTCTTTTACCAACAGGAATATGTGGAGTACTACGGCGGTCCAGGCGTCCAGCACATTGCCATGAACACATCCGATATCATCACTGCAGTACGTCCACAGAGTTTCCCGTTTCATGGTGAGACATTGTTAACATAGCAAACGGACACCGATCTGACATGCCGTCTGTCGCAGATCCGGAACCTAAAAGAGCGCGGGATGGAGTTCATGTGCGTGCCAGACACCTACTATGAGCAGCTGAGAGAGAAGCTGAAACACTCAAAGGTCAACATAACGGAGGACCTGGATGTCCTGCAGGTGAGAAGACGTGATTAAATACACTTTTCAGCTTGATCTGTTACATAACAGAACTGTAGATCAGTGACTGTGTCGTTGATGATGTTTATTGAGCTATGAGAACACGAAACAAGAACATTACAAACATCATATACATTCATATGATAGGATACTTGTTATTGTAGCTCGTATAACGGAATCTTGGTCCTTAAAAGCAGCTCAGTAAAGTGACAAAAAGTGACACAGTGACAAGTACAATGCCCCAACAATACAAAAATCACGACTAAATATGGGGGGGGGGGGTGAATAAAAACAAGACTCACAGGTCGTCCGGGTAGCGTGGCGGTTTAGTCCATTGCCCCTATCAACACGGGGGGCGCCTATTCAAATCCAGTGTTAACTCCGGATTGGTCGAGCGTTCCTACAGACACAATTGGCCGTGTCTGCGGGTGGGAAGCTGGATGGGTATGTGTCCTGGCTCAGGGGGGAAGGGGAACTGGGGGAATAGTGGGATCCTCCCACGCGCTACGTCCCTCTGGCGAAACTCCTCACTGTCAGGTGAAAAGAAGCTCTGGCGCCTCCACATGTATTGGAGGAGGCATGTGGTAGTCTGCAGCCCTCCCCGGATCGGCAGAGGGGGTGGAGCAGCGACCGGGACAGCTCGGAAGAGTGGGGTACTTGACCGGGTAAAATTGGGGAGAAAATGGGGAGGGGGGATGTGGAAATAAGAATCACAAGGCAGTGTAAAGGAGGACAGCAGTCTTTACAGTACCAAAAAAAGGGCATGGATGTATAAAGACATCGAGATTAAGGTTGAAAATAATCCTGTGCTCCATTGCACTACTGATGATGTCATCTAACCTAACAATGAGCATTCAGAATTAATATTCTGTTTTAGCCATTCAACAAACATGAAGTCTTGCAACACTTGATAATTGTTTACAGCAGGAACTCATCATTTTACCTGAATATTGTCTTATTGATGCTGCGTTCCACTCAAATCCAGGAGCTGAAGATTTTGGTTGACTTTGATGACAATGGCTATTTACTCCAGATCTTCACCAAGCCGGTTCAGGATCGCCCCACGGTGTTCTTGGAAATCATTCAGAGACACAACCACCAGGTGACAAAAGCCATAGAGATACGATATTGAAACTGTTAATGTCTTAATGTGAAATTTTTTAAACAAATGAAAACAAAAACAAGCTGGTATGTCAATGTTTCCGGTAGTTAGTAGTGTGTTGTTTTCTCCAGGGCTTCGGTGCAGGAAACTTCAAGTCCCTTTTTGAAGCCATCGAAGTTGACCAGAAGGCCCGGGGGAATTTGACTATCCTGACACCAAACGGAGAGTCAAAGATCTTGTAAATCCAGCATTGTGATACGTCAGCTTGGACCCTTCCAGACACCTCAACAGGGATCATTGCGGGTGTTTTTGTTGCAGACGAGTCATTATTCTGTTCTGGAAAGACATTGTTTATGAGAGGCCCGAGTGGTTACCTGTTGCAGCATACACCACAAAGTCAAAACTAGTTCAGGTCATGTTCAGGCTTTTTTGTCTTGAGCAGTAAAAACTAATGACGAACAAAATATCGATATGATGCCACAGAAAAAGGGTATTGCTTTTGTATTGTATTATTTGACAGTTCTATGCTTCATTTTTTGTAACTTACGTCAGTTTAGCATTTTATCCAAGTGCATGTGATTAAATATTATGTTTCCCTGTGTGTGTGTGTGTGTGTGTGTGTGTGTGTGTGTGTGTGTGTGTGTGTGTGTGTGTGCGCGAGTGAAAAAAAGCCAGTAAATTCATCACACGGTCATATTCAAAATCAATTTATTTTTTCTAACAATGCAAATAATTTATGTCCTGGGGGGAAAAAGCTTGACACAAGCAAAACATTTTGGCTCTCATTTACAATACATCATCCTTTGGTTATCAAGATGAGTTTCCTAGTGCTTGATCCAGTCCCTAGAGTAGGTGATTTGGTAGGACAGTTTATCACAGACCTGGTTTATTGAAAATCATCATCCCACTAATGAACCAGGACATCAAATTGACATGAAAGAGCATCCGTGAGTTACTGCTCATGAGACAGTATTAACAAATCACTCTTCACACCACATTTTAAATTTCTGTCTCATAATTTGTGGCAACTGTCATCTTCATCTTGTTTTCTGGTTGTCGGAACATGGCACTTCCCAGAGTTCAGTTCAGAGAGCCTCGGCAGCTGTCTGCGCCGCAAAAACAGGGGATCTTCTCATCTTCAAAAGGAAACTTGTAGTCATATGTGATTTCTTCATTGACACTTATTGGCTGCCGGGAGTAGATCACTATCTTTTTCTGGGACTCCACGGTGATGATCTTTGCATAGCAATTAGGCTGAAAAACAAAACAAACGCATTCACTTAATTGTCGTGAGGAAAACTGAAACCTTCAGCTTCAGTCTCCAATTAAACCATCCATCAAGCCGCTCATCTGAATTCGGATCCCAGGATGCTGGAGCCTATCCCAGCAGTCATTGAGCTGCAGGTGGGGAGACACCCTGGACAGGCTGCCAGTCCATCATAGGGCCGACACACACACATATTCACACCTAGGGACAATTTAGTAAGGCCCATTCACCTGACCTACATGTCTTTGGACTGTGGGAGGAAACCGGAGCACTCGGAGGAAACCCACGCAGACACAGGGAGAACATGCAAACTCCACACATGATGACCCAGGATGACCCCCAATGTTGGAAAACCCCGGGGTTCGAACCCAGGACCCACTTGCTGTGAGGCAAGCGCGCTAACCACTGCACCACCGTGCCACCCAAATAAACCAGAGGTACAATAATTTATCTTGAAGACATTACCTGAGAAATAATGAAAACTTAAATCTATAATACATTCCATTTACTAAAAATGTAAACCAATAACATACAGCAAATGGACAGTAGAAGAAATACCTTAAAGATTAGACTAGACTACAATATAGTTCATCTGTCAATGACCTAATGTCTATAGTGAGAACGGTGTTGAAGACAGCAGTCTGTAATGGTTTCCAACTTACACTGCAGCTGTGGTTGATAAATCTGGCTAAATTCCCACACTTGGTAGCATCGATGATTATATCCTGATCGATCCGGAACAAATAGCTGCTCCCAATGCCTTCATCCTCATAACGCTTCTCCCGCATGTCTGCGATGACCTGGGGTGGAAAAGAAAAGACAGATGCATTCTTGCGAGCGATTTCTTCTTCTTCTTCTTTTTCATCCAGTCAAGCATATCTGCAAGCAGTGAACATTACTTCTGGAAAAGTTTATCCAGTTTTAAAGTGGTTCGCATTTTTCAATGGCACCCCGCAACACATTCGCATGATAATACATCTGAGAGGTGCCTGGTGCAGTTGGCAACTGAATACCTCCAATGGAGTAATTAGGAGATGCTTTGCCCTTGTTAAGCGAGGGTGGGGTAATTTACATTCGCTTTGCCTGGCCCATGTAGGATCATGTCATTCAGTGCAAGTTTGTCCACATGTCACCTGTCTGATGGTCTGGCCCACATATTCAATCACCATCTCATCGGCTGCAATTGGCTCCATGGCAAACAGGCCCCAGTCATGGATGTGGCTACGGCAGAATCGGAGCCTCTTCTTGCGAAACTAAAGCATGAATATAAATGAACAGCATAATTGTAGAATCGAACATTTGGCAATAGGAAAAATGGGCTACTCCTCTTATTTAACAATAACTAAACAAAAAAAAATTTTTTTTGAAAATCTGCATTCTTTGTTTTGTTTTGAATTTTCCCCCTTTTTCTCCCCAATTGTATCTGGCCAATTATCCAACTCTTCTGATCTGTTCCGGTCGCTGTTCCACCACCTCTGCCGACAAGGAGAGGGCTGCAGACTACAACATGTCTCCTCCGATACAAGCCGGAGGCAACACCGAGGTTTGAACCATGAACCTCAGCATTGGAACACTGATCAACCCAGTCACCCCACCACTACCTTTAAGGTGATAAAAACAAATGTATATTTTTTCCTAGTTTGCTACAGATAGTTTCAGAATAAAGCACTTAATACTTATTGATAAAGAACATTGTTGTGCATACCATCAACAAGAATCCTATGCTAATTTACCTTGAGTTGGTTCAACTTGACCATGTCACTATCACAGCTAAATGAGGACAGGAGGCGGCGCTGTTCAGACCTGAAGTCAGACCCAGCACGATAAGAGGTCAGCATCTGGGATGCTAGGATGCACATTCCCTGCTGAAACAAAGATCCCATATTAAATGCTGAAACGGGTAGAAAAATCCCCACACAGCCCTTTAATACCTGAGTGCTTGTTGATGCAAGCTCTGCAGCCAGTCGTGATTCGCTGAGGTATTGCGTCTTATCCCACCTGCTGATTCTGTAGAAACCCTCAGTGCGGGCAGATCCAGTCTTATGGCTCTGCTGCCAGGTGTCAAGTCTCTCATTTGTCTCTGGCAAGACTTTGGTCAGTGATAAGGAGTTAAGGAAGCCAACACACAATCTGACTGATGATTTAGCCAGTCCATTCATGATTTAACTCTCAATTGCTTTACCATTTATTAATAAGGTTTGATAAGGTTTCCCAACATAAAGAAACTAATATAAGACCAAAAATAGCATGAAAACTGGGAAATAAATTGCTTTTGCTAGGATTTTAAAGAGTTTCATTCAGAAATTAGATATCCATTATGATATTTTCTAAGATTAAGTAAAGTATAAACCAAGAAACAACTAACAAAATAGCCAGTCAGGTAGCAATGCCATACCTTCTCCATCGGGTATTACTGACCCAATTCACTGATACTGTTAATCAAAGTGTTTGGCTCTTATAATGTATTGTGTCAATATAAAACGATATGAGGGTGAGGAATCCAGGGGATGTCACTGAACCAGTCAGAACAGTGGTCCTGCTGTAGCAGTCTTTCAGAGGTAACCTGCTGGAGGAGCCTTGCGTCTTCCTCATCAAGGCCCTCCTTCCAAATGCAATGGAGGACTTCCATCTCCTCACAGGGTGATCTATGTCTGTAAAGACCAGGAGAAGAGGAGGAAGCAGTGGCTCCTCTTGGTGATCTCAGATGCTGAGAACGCTGGTGTGCCCCCTTCCTCTTCCTTCTCTGCCATCGCCGCTGTTCTCTTCTCAACAAGGACCTCTTCATCCATCCCTGATTCTCCTCATCCAGGAGACCCAGGACATTCTCTTGTACTGGCAAAGGCTTGGTTCTTGTGCCTGTACTGACCCTCACAGCCTTACCATCCGCAGTCTCTGTTGAAGACTCAGAGAGGCTGGTGGGGGAGGCCACAACATCAGGAGAGCCTCCGAGGAAGCAGTCACACAGCAGGGTGAAGACAGAGTTCCTTCCCTGTGAGCCGGTCATCGTTCGTACCTTCCTCCTACAAAATCCAGTTGTCCGAGGGAGGACAATATCTCTCCTTGGCATCTGTGGGGTCTTGATGTAGAGACTGCAGGACGGACAAGGGACGGGGCAAGCGGGAGAGGAACTCACGGCTGTACATCCCTCTATCAGAAGTATGTCTCTGCCAGGTGTCAGAACATTCACAGAACTGTCTGGAGCCAATTCAATTGACTCCTCTTTGGCAGGTGCTCTGATCACATCCTGGTACACCGGACCTGAAGTTTGGGGTTCATCACAGGGCAGGACAAAATCGCAGCTTTTTGGAGAGAGGCACATGAGCTTGTCCATATAGTCCTCATTCTCCTGTTGGGCCACACCTTCCTGGCTTTGCGTGCGTGGCCATTCCACCTCTTCTGCAGCAGGGGGCGATGGTCTGCTTCTTATCACCAGGTCAGAGTAGCTGTGCGCTAACAAGCCAGTAGGAGTGAGGGGCCTTAAATTCTCTGTGTGCTCCAGGGATCCGACTTGCCACTCAAGGCTGTCCATGTCCACGTCAGAGCCAGGCTCCACTAATATAGTGACAAACCACAAGAAAACCTTATAAATCATGTGTTAAAAATGCATCTTTTTATACATTAATAATAATTATGGTCAGCAATATGTTCACAAGATTACAACCACCGCCACAGACAGACCGATAGATAGACCCACACATATCACATACCATATCACTTAAAGTTCTCAACAGATTGGGGCAAAAAGCATTTGCAAATATTTTTCATGATTTCTCCCCCCCCCAAACTAGATTTTGGAAATTTGATCCTTGTGTTCTGCTTGGATCAATATGGTCCATCAGGGTTAAGGTTGGTTAATGGCTATTAACCTTAGCTGTTAGTAATATCATTAATAATTTAGATACATTATACTGAGTATTTTCAAATATGTTAATTGATAGTTTCACTATAAAATCTATAGGTGGCCTGGGTCAATGTGAGTGGCAAACGGCAATTAGCAAATAAGAGTTTGGGCAACGACAGAAATTAAAGTATTTTAAAGTCAACTGAAAATGTACTTCTCTGTGACTTACAGGTTAACCTGACACTATTGGGAAGGATCTGATACAGTTAAACCTACTCATCTGGCTCTAAAACCAACAACATAAATTTGATTGACCCAAGTCTGGCATGTATGATGCTGGACATGTAACCTGGAAGACCCATGGGTGACGGAGGCTGGAGTTGGTCCCAGTGTCTGCTGGTTAGGGGGTCTAAGACTGGGTCCAGATCACCAGGGTCATGTTGAAAGGTTGTGTCCCAATCCTCCCAGAAGTTCCCCACAGCCCACTCTTGTGAGTCCAGGTCCAGCTGTGTGCCCGGGGTGAGGGGGATCAGGGGATACGCAGACACCTCTGTCTCCATCAACTCCTCCTCTGACGAGATCACTAAATAGCATTTGTCCTCTTCTGAGCTGAGGTCATCATAAGAGATGTCCTCGGTACTCTCTGTGGAGTAGAATTCGGAAGTTTCGAAGTCTGGCAGGTCTTCTCTTTCTCCCAAGGAGCTCTTCTCTGCCTCTGAAAGGATCTCTGATTTGGGGGAGAGAAAAAAAAAGATTGATATGCAGTGTTGATTTAAGTGTTCAGACTTTTTTTTTCTTTCTTTTTTTTGTGTGCTTTGTTTAGTTATAAGGGTATGATGACATGACTTTGAACATACCACAATCCAAGACCCGACCCATGCCAGTAGTCCTGGAAATGGTGAAGACTTTATCCTCCATTTGCTCCTCAGTTTGTGCATTCTCTCTTCCATCATTTATATCACACAGCTGGAAGCACCAAAATAACCAGTTATGATAAGCTGAAGTATTTGATTTATTTATTCATTATTATTTTCATGTATATATTTAATCCAGAATTATCTATCCATAAGAATATTAAGTGTATTTGCATAGTTTCTTGAAGAACTTGACTTGTATATGTCAACCTCAAGTATGTCGGCTATTATGTCTGAAAAGAAATGTGAGACTTGGAAGCTGTCAGTTCTCAGCTCAACAAGTAATGTCAGTTTCCGATTTTAACAACTCAAGAAAACACAAATACCCTGTTCACAGGGGGAACATATGCTGTTGGAACCACATTACAATAATGATTTAGGGCTCCAAAGCATTTACAAATCTTAATTTGGTTAAAATTCCCCACCTCGGTATCCTCTTCTTTGTCTGATGTCATTTCTTGATCTTCAAGGGTGCTCCCCTCCTCCTCCTCATCACTGTCAAACTCAAGCGGTCTTGCATATCTGTGTTTCAGAGCTGGACGAGTATCTTCAACTGATTTAGCCTCCTCACACGTAACTTGTACTTTATCGCTTCCCTGATCCAGTTCTGAAACTTGCAGGGAGAGAGCATATATATTGGAACAAACTACAATCCATAGGATCACTGAAGCGAATAAAAGTGTATGTTACCTGATTAGCATAAAGACTACTGACCGGAATTTTCAAGATTATTATTATTTTCTTGGGAAGACAACACCACCTCCGGATCATCTGAGGCAACAGGTTCTTGGACTCCATTCCTTTTTAACTGAATGAGAAGGTCAGCCAACACATTAGTAATTTGTGGTATAGTTCACGGGTCAAAATCAGTTGTCTATCATGAGAGGCTAAATGGTTGTGGTGCAACCTTAAAGGATGCCAATGGAGTCTTTTTGTGTTGGCTAATAATCTGGCTGAGAGGATTCATTTGTTTGACCTTTTCTCCAACTCCTCCAAACCCAGATTTTGAGGGAGCCACTGAAATCTTAGAAAAGACACAAATATCACTGAGTACTGGGTTCAAAAATGCATTGTGATCAAAAAAGGGCAAAGAGCAGTGAACAATTTATCTATCTTTCCTAACATTCACATATTATTTTTTTATTTACCATTTCAGAAGTACAATTACTTTGGAGGATTTGGTGAACTCACTTTGGTTTTACGCTCCTGACAGTCACACCACTCATCAAATGCCATGAAAGCAACTCCTTCAACCAATCGACGTGTGATGTCTCTCTTAATGATGGACTTCAGCTCCTCTGTGATGACTTCTAAAACCTTCTTCACTGTGACCTTTTGAGGATTCTCCTCAACGGGCACGTACCCTGGTGGTGGCACAAAAGGGTTGAGCTGGGGTAAAGGTAAACTGGGCAACAGTGGCCCACTGTCCAATAAGGATGCACTGCCAAAGCTTGGGGAATTCTCCTTGTGGAAATGCTCAGCAGGTGGCACATGTGAAGGGTAGGGGTGCACAAGGTGTCTAACAGTGGGCGGGGCTATCAGAGGCAGAGGGGGTCCGGGACATGTGGGAAGAGGAGGAAAAGGCGGAGGAGGAGGGATGAGGGTACTGGGGACATGGCTGGCAGACATGATCCAGCCTGGAGGCGGAAAGGGAATAATGCCATTTGGCAGACGAATTGGGAAAGGTGGAATGGCAGGCATGTCAGAAGGAATTGGGAAGGTGAAAGGAGTGTTTGGAGGCCAAGTGAGTCCAGACACAGTGGCAGTGGGAGGTTGGGAGGGAAGATGTTGAGAAGTGCCATTGACAGCAGCAAAAGGCGAAGGCAGAGGCAAGGAGGAGATCTCCTCTGTGGTCAAAGGTGCAGACAGTTTGTTATTGGGGCTCTCCTCCTCATTTGATACATGATGTTCCTGTGAGTAGAGAGCAATCATGACTTACTTATTATGGCTCAGTGCCAAGTAGAAGTCTTTATCCGTACTTCAAACTTCAAATATTGTTTAATAGTTAAAGCATACTACTACCACATATATCACACATTTAATTCATTATGTATGTATGTGTATATACAGCTGCTATGTTTGGATTTGTACTACCTTGGGAACAGTTAAACAGGGTCTTTTCAGATCCTTGTCTGAGGAAGGTTGTTCTGTATTAATCCCCTTTTCTATAGCCGTGTGAAGAGAGGCGGGAAACTGTGAGCTTCTCAGAAGTAAAACAACAGCTTGGACTGTCTTGTCCTCCTCGTTTACAGGGAGAGGAGTAGGACTGACATCAACTTGACTATTGTGGGAGATCTGCTGGCTGCTTGTGGGGCCTCCACTGACTGCTGGAATAAAGTAAAGAGAGGAATCTGAGGCAGGTGAGTATTTATGTGGGCAAGGTGAATCTGGATGATCCTGAGAGTGGAAAGAAGTGTCCAGACTCTTATCAGCATAGGAGGTGTCAGAGCTTTGTCTTTTCCTCAGCAAAATTTCAATGCGGGAGTCCAAGCTCTCCATCTCTCTATGGGAACTTCCAGGAGATGCATCACTAGGTGGAGGGCACACATTTACACATGTACGGTAGTCAGATGAGGAGGATGCCACTTCCTGTCGCTCTGCTGCAGAATTGACACCCGAGTCACCAAGAGATTTACAGCTCAGATGTAAAGTTTTGGAGGTGACAATGGCCACCTCCCTGGACTCGTGACCAGGTGAAGGAAGGTGAAATGGAGGCTTTGAGTTATTACAAGCAGAGGATTGTATGTTCTGGCCCAACAAGGGAGGCCACATCCTGCTTTTTGAAGTTTGTGTCTGGGTAAAGGGGGAAGGCAGAGGCTGTGATTGAAGACGCTTAAAAATGGAACAGAAGTTGGAGTTTTTGCAGCATCTCCCATGATATCTCGTCAATTTATGACAGCAGTCCTCACGTTTCCATGGTTTGGGAACACTGCAGGTGGATGGCTCCCCCTGGAGGATGGGAGTGGTTTGGCGACTGGAGTAGCAGGAGTCTTGGGAGAGAGGAGTTCCTGACTGGCAAGGAGTTCGAGGGCTTCCCTGAGAAAGTGGTGTCAGCCCAAAACTACGAGGCGTATCCTGCCAAATACTCGAGTAAGCTGTGTCCATAGAGAGAGGTGTAGCGATGCTGGTGGGGCTGGAAATGTTCGCCTGTCTCTCTATTGATTTGCTGTCCTGCAGGAGACAAAAGATGTCTGATGGAAGTAAATAAATGGTTCAAATCCATTTATCCTTTTATTGTAGCTACTATGAGATAAAAGGAAATAGTATTTAACTTAAGAAAAATCAAACTAATATACTCACCAGAGAATTGGTCTGTTAATAAATCTGATGGTAAGATCCTTTTCAGTGTTTAAACCATAACACACAGCTTTAATAAACGTTTTATGTATTGTAAAAGTAAATGCATTGTTAAGTGTACCTGCAAACTGTCAAGTAGAGTTTGAAGAGTTTCCTCATTGCTACCCACTGGCAGTGTCCAAGGGGTATAAAGCCCACTTAAAAGGAGCTGGATATATCGCATCCTGTTTTGACCTGAGGAGAGTTGCATGTTATGTAATGGTTAGACAAAAGACAGGTTGATAAATCAGGGCGATGACCAGTACCAATACAGCTTCATTTATGGTGAAATGCAACTCAATACACTTTCCCCTCGAGTAATGTAAAAGGCGGTAAGCATTTACCAAAGCATAAGCTGGCAGCATATCATGTGTGTGTGTGTGTGTGTGTGTATAGGATAAATATGACCCAAGTGTAAGTATGTATGAGTGTGCTGATGAGCCAAAATATGACAAAGGTCAAAGGGGTCAGAATGACCCTTTGTTAAATCAGCCTTACCTTTTGGATCAATTTCCACATGAATATTATTCCCCATCACTGAAGTTTCATGGAGGTGTTGAACAGCGTCCTTTGCAGCCTTGACTGTGTCAAAAATGACTTTAGCAATCCCTAAATGCTTCCTGTTGTTAGGGTTGTAAAATATTTCTATTTCGTCAATTTGTCCAAACTTCTGGCACATATCAGTCAAGAACCCCTCTTTGACATTGTCATTCAACCTTGCGATTGTCAGCTCTTTGGGAGGAATGGGGCCAACAAAATAGTCATCAATCTGAAACAAAATGGTAACAATAGCAGGTTGTTTATTGATTAAACTGGAATGTGATACTAAGTGCTTCCTAAGTTGCTTACCAGACAACAGTTGGGGTTGAATATCTAACCTTAAATTTAGGAAGTGAAAGGTCAATCCTTTTAGATTTGCTCCACAGGCGACAAATTCTGGGATCTTGGACTTTGTCCACAGGAAACACTCCTAAATCCTGAACCTTTGGAGATAATTAAAGATTGCTGCCTTTGTATATTTTAGACGACATATGGCTACGTAGCCTGGTCTATGGTCTTTCTAAGGGGTCAGCCCTATGTTCCCTCAGCCCCGTGGGTTAGCTACGCAATAAGTTAGCTATCGGTTACAGATAGCGTAAGGTTAGGGTTAGGTCGAGGTTAAATCAGGTCAAGGTAGCTTAGGTTAAGTTTAGGTAAATTCGATGAAATAGGGCTGAGGGATCATAAACACGCGCCCTTCTCTACTGTGTTTTAAACAATGACATGCTGCTCCTGACAATGAAACGTGTAAATTGTTAATACGACTCACGGGTATATTGAAATGCTGCCCGTCGTAACGATACAACTTGTAGCGTCCATTTGTCAACAAGGGGTCTATAATCAATTTGTAGTTTTTCCAGTGTCGAGGCACTTTCTCCTTCTTAGCATCCCGTTGTTCGCTTTCCATTACATTAATCAGACCTGAAAACATAACAAACGCAATCCAGCATGCTCCCATCGCCGTCCATGTTAGAAACGCATTAGCTTAAAGATGCGCAGCGTCAGTTAACACGCCCCAACAGGTGATGGAGAGCATCACCTGTATCCCTCTTTTAACGATATCAAGGAAACTTTCGGCGTCTATTCAAAATCACCAAGCTAAATTTTTTTCGTTTTTGTTTTGTTTCTTTACATGTTGTTCTTGTTCATAGATCGCGCTTTACCTGGGATGAAATCGCATCCTTAATTGGAGACAATGCCCACAGCCTTGGATGTTGGCGTTGTTTCAAAATGAGGTCGCTCAGGTGAGTTAAAAAAAAATCCTTCCGCAAATGACGCAAGAGAAACGTAGGTCCTGTCCGAAGAAATAGCAAAGAAAGAAAATAGAGTTCAGGGATGACATTATTAACTGTGAAAAATTCATATTTTTGATGGTTTTTGTGCCATTTACTAATACGCTTGTGTGACTTAATCGAAAATGGCTCCACGTGTTCAGTTAGTTCAAGACTAGTTTGAAATTCTAACACACGTGGCGCCAAACGCAGTTTCGTGTTTTGTTTTTGTTTTTTGTTTTTTTCTGTCTAATGAAATTAAAAAAAAAACAAATTACCCTGGGTAGCCTAATCCCATAGGCTACCGAAGTACATAAACCCTAATTATTAATTTATGTAAACTGATTTGTTGATCACTTAAATACCTATACCTGCATCTATGGGCTCTCCTACCATAGGTTTCGAAGAAATATGTATATTTTATCTCTTGTGCGTCACCTTTATTCATATCAAAACGTGTTTTAGGTGCAGGTACAGGAATGTCCACAGGGGGTCGCTGCTGCCCGAGTGACCTGCATTAGAAAACGACGGAACTCAAAAAGACGAAGATTAAACTAATATAATCCTCAGTCATAATCAAAATTCATTTTTGCCTCTTGAATAAATTTTTTAAAAGTCTCTCAAAATCATATTTTCAAAGTTTCATAAGAAAGGATGTAAACTGGATGTTTATTAGTGAAAAAGGAGACTGGCAGGGCTGGGCAATAACTCAGTATGACTTTATTGTCTTTCAGTTGTATCAGGATTAAATTCTGATGTCAAATCGTGATACACAGTTTTTCTGTCTAATTTAACGACAAAGAAAATCCTATATTTCTCTCAATATGAGATTGGAAATATTTGAGGGTGTATTATTTGAAAAATTAGTTAAGGTCAAAATTATTAGCCCCCTGTATGAAATCAGACAAAGCCCTTAACTTGTCCATGGAAATGACCATAACCAAAAGTGTTTATAGTTTAATTGCTTCCAAAAGAACAAAGACAAAATCTCCACTAAGCTTGATTAAGATATTTTACTGATGCGCTGAATTGAAACAAGAAAAAACAAAAATGACAAGGCCAAAATTATTAGCCCTCTGACAGTTAACAGTCAAAAGTGTAACCTTTCTGACTCACAACTGACAACAACCTCTTATGGGAGTTCCTAACTAGGTTGGCACATGTCTCTCGAGGGATCTTAGCCAATTCTTCCATGGCAAATTGTTCCAGCTCATCCAAATTGTGTGGTTTTTGAGCATGTGCATTAACCTTGAGCTCCCACCACAGACTGAGATCTGGGCTCTGAGAGGGCCACTCCAGGACCTTGATTTTGGTGTCCTTCAAAAAGGTTTGGACCAACTTGGATGTATGCTTTGGGTCATTGTCTTTGCTGAAAGACCCAGCAGCGACCTAAAGCTAGACTGTCAGCAAATTTCTTCACATTATCCTTCAAAATGTCAACATAATCTTCTTTCTTCATGATCCCTTGCACCCAAACAAGGTTCCCTGTGCCTGAAGCAGCAAAACAGCCCCGCAGCATTATGCTCCCACCACCATGTTTAAATCTGGCAACTGTGTTTTTAGGATTGAAGGCCTCTCCCTTCCTTCACCAAACAAAAGCAATATTCGTGTGCCCAAACAGCTCAAGTTTAGTCTCATCAGACCAAAGGACAGACTTCTAAAACTCATGCCTATGTTTCAAATGTTCACGGGCAAACTTCAGTCTGGCTTTGATGTGCTGCTGTGTGAGCAATGGAGTTTTTCTTGGACGATGACCTCGAAGCCCACCACGATGAAGAGCCCTCACAACAGTCTTCCTTGAAACATCAAGTCCAGAAGAGGCCAGTTCAGCAACAATCATCTTGGCAGAGATCCGGGGATTGTTGTTGACATCTCTGACTATTTTCCTCTCCAAAGTTTTTGAAATCTTGCACTTTCGACCAGGCCCAGGTTTGTTTCTAACAGAATTTGTCTCCTTGTGCTTTGCAATGATGCAACGTACAGCTGTTCTAGACACTGTGAAATGCTTCTAAATGGCAGTATAGCCTTTCCCCTTAAGATGAGCATCCACTATCTTCTTTCTGAGTTCCAGACTGATTTCTTTACTTTTTGGCATGATGAAATTACTTTTACCAAGAATTTAAGAGTAGTCCCTCTCAATCAAGTGTTCAAGTGCCACTAGCCCTGTAAAGTTCTATGCTGATTGATTGGTCAGGTGTGGTTTGAAAGCAAAAAAATCACATGGGGGCTAATAATTTTGACCACCTCGATGTTCACTACATTTGGTATAAAGCAAACCTGAAGATTTATTTTACATTCCAACATGTACCAAATAGGGGCCTTAACACTGATGGATGTTTTACTATGTAAAGTTTTATGAATGATGCAAACATTGGGCAGAATTTTAGGGAAATGTTCCATAGTTCCTTGGGGGCTGATAATTTTGACCTTAACTGTATATTTAACCAGACAGTTGTGTTCAGTACTGAATGAACGAACATTGGTTGGATTCCTAAACATGGTATTTTTTGCATTTGTAAGCAGATATTGTGATACATCGACATTGTGTAACATTCCTTATTCAGTGATCATAATATTTTCCATATGACCCAGCTATTGGAGAAAGTTAGTCTTGCTGTTGTCTTTTGGATATGTGTGCTCACTGCTCGAAAGAGGAGGTGAGTCAGTCTATAAGAGAGGATGTATATGAAATGTCCCACCTTGAAGGCTTGGTCCATGTTGGTTTTTTACTTATCACAACCCCACCTTATTAGCAGGGGTTTTTTTTCTCATCGTCATAAAGCAAGTCATTTAACTTTGCTGCACTGCTCAGAGTTTCAAATGCAGCTGCAGCTCGAGTTTATCACTGGTTTATCTCCATCTTGTCTGCCAGGCCTTGCAGTCCAATGGAAGCATCCTCCCCCATCAGTCTCCACATAAACAGCCAATTAAAGGGCGAGCGGAGGGTGTACCAAGCAGCAGAAGGAACTCAGCGTTGCTATTATTGCAAAGCATGAGCTTATAAGAAAACCATCCTCCTCGTTGTTTATACTAAGAGAGATTGTCCAGATGTGAGACAAACTACACAAAACACAATTCATTTTGACCTGCAGTTCTGTCAGTGCTTGATCTCAAGTATTCCCATTGTTCTAATTCAGTTTTACTGATGCCATGAACTCCTTTTCGATTAGAGGACGGAGTAATGTCTTTAGATTGAATTACCGAACTGAACCTCCGCACAAAAGTACAGAGCACACATAGAGATTTATTTTGATTTTGCCCTTTTTTTCCAGAAATGTTTCCCCTCTATGTTTGAGAAAGGGTATTGTCAATGAGAGGACAACGGCTTTGCCTTAATTTCTACAATGCCAAGAAACTCTATATGTATACATGTGTTTTTAAATAGCACCTTTTCAACCAGATAGTCCGGTTCTTTGGTAGATGTGTGTGCTCATTATTCAAAATCATTGTAGGAATGCTATCTTCTTCTTCTTTTTTCACAAACCAATTATAACTCAGCCCCGATAATAATGTGATATTTCCAGTCCAACAACAACAACATCTCTTCATAGGCCTCCTCAGGTCAGGTCAGAGCATAATTAGCTACAGACAGGCACCTCTGGCGCTGAACAGTGTCTTTAACCAACCATCTAAGCCAAAATGCCACCCAGAGGTTAAAGAACGGATCCATTATTCACACTTAAGCCATCACAGGTCAGATTTTTCTTCCAAAACACTCTGGCTGCTGGTTGAACGGGAAGTGAAATGTCTCCGACCCTCGATTACGTGGTAATGTTGTGTTGAGGTCATGCTGGGAAAAACATTGTAGTCGTGTCCCGGGGTGCATCTTTTCTGCTGTGACGTGCCCATCATCATTGTAAAAAGGAAAGCTGATCTAGTGAAAGGCAAGAGTTTTGCCAGTAGACCATGGTCCTGGAACTACCATCCGGGTGCCCTGGCACTCCAGGTGATAGGCTTACTATTAGTTATGGACTTCTTCCTTTTTTCACTTCTCACCATAGGCTTTCTAAACATATAAAGTACCAATATGATTTATTACGTTTACTGACAATTTGGATTGCAACCATCTGCTTATGATTACTGAACAAGAAACATTGCTACGTAATGCTATTTTCATGTTTAAAGAGATCTATTATCAGAATCAGACTCAGCTTCATTGGTCAAGTGTGCCTATGCACATGAGGAATTTGACTCCAGTTCACAGCAACTTCTAGCACTTGCAGACTCATACAAAAAAAAGAAGAAAAAAAAGAAAACAAATAGCAGGGGAAAAAAGACAGAAGTAAATGGAACAGGACATTGGAGGCAAGCATGTATGCACAACAGGTATCTCACTACTACACAGAGGTTTGCTATGGTGGTTGACTAATCAACAACCTATGCCCGTATACTATACCATATTGCTTTAAAACTATATTGCCCATACACTATACCATATACCATACCACAACTCCACAACCCATCATGCCCATATACAATGCTATGTACTCCCACTATTTTATCTTATGTGCCATAAGTATACACTACATATTCACCTACCATCCACCTCACAACTAAATACTATATTATATACCTATGTTACAACCACAACAATCCCATCTCGTCACCAGCCGCTTCTCCGAGGTAGGGTCAGCAAGCTAAGTAGGGCACTCCAGACGTCCCTCTCCCCAGCAACACCCTCCAGCTCCTCCTGGGGGATCCCAAGGTATTCCCAGGCCAGATTGGACATTTAGTCCCTCCAGTGAGTTCTGGGTGTACCCCGGGGTCTCCTCCCAGTTGGACGTGCCCGGAAAACCTCCAAAGGAAGGCGCCCAGGAAGCATCCTAATCAGATGCCCGGACCACCTCTACTGGCTCCTTTCGATGCAAAGGAGCAGCGGCTCTACTCCGAGCTCCCTCCGGATGTCCAAGCTCCTCACCCTATCTCTAAGGCTGAGCTCAGACAACCACAACAATAACAGCAATAATTTGTAACCAGTATACAACAGTTGAATGCGTATCATTATAGTATTATGTGTATTATTATTATGTGTATTATTATTATTATTATCTACAATTGTACATTAGTGTTGCACATCTGGTTTAAAGAGGTAGTACACATCGTAGATATGTAGGTGAGACATCTTGACCAAAGGGGCTGTTTACAAAGTGTCATATTTACATATAAGTGACCATTATTGCTGTTAAGTGTTCATGAGAATGATGGCCTGTGGGAAAAACTGTTCCTGTGTCTGGTGGTTTTGGTGCACATTGCTCTGTAGCGCTGGCCAGAGGGTAGGAGTATAAACAGACAGTGTCCTGGGTGTGGGGGGTCTGTGCTGGTTCTGTCCACCCGTTTCTGAGCTCTAGATGTATGCAATTCCTGCAGGGTGGGCAGGGGATTTTTTTTTATACTTGTACTTGTTAATAAGTAGAGTTTGCAAGCAGAGCTCCTCAAAGTTAGACCAGTTAATACCAACAGAAAAGTATCCTAGGCTTTATTCAAAGATTTTTGGATATCTTGGTCAGTGGAGCAGAATTTTTTCCCCTCTGGCGATGAGATGCAGAAGGAGAGATAAGGCAACAGCAGGTCCACTCTTGGTGCAGAGCCAAACCAACCAGACACCAGAATAGCTTCTTCCTCCAAGTGGTGGCCTTAATCAGAAACTAAACTGCACACGGCCTCAGCTCTCTTACAGCCTGGCTGCACCACAATTGAGATTTAGCACTCATCTGGTATTCAGCACCTGCAACTGCTATTATATTGTTCGTTCTTATATAACCAACTTTATATAGTCCTGATCAGCTACATGCAAACAGCTGTCCTTTCTTTTCTTTTACTGTTGGCATATTTAAGATAACAGTTAATCTACACATATCCATGAACATCCTGGAAAATTCAAATTCCTTGTCTTGGCTACTTGGCCAATAACACCAACTCTGATATTCATTCTGTAAACCACATTACTTTACATCTTGGCTCTCAGTATTGCATTTGATTACTGCATTAGGGTCTGGTATCCAATATGCAAACCTAAACTTCTGTTTTGATGCAGGACAAGAAATTAACATTCAATATGCATATAAACGTTCATTGTGCAGAACAGTGTCAAAAGTATTGAGCAGATAAGAGGGAAAAAAATAACAATCCTGGACTATTTTTTGTAATGCTCTGTCAAATATAGGAAAATTGTACAACAAATGCCGCTAGTGACAAAAAAAACCCCAAAACAAAACAAAAAACAAAACAAAGTAGCTGAATAAAAGAGGTGTTTCTGGGCCCTCTTTTAATGCCTGCCCATGACTGGCTTACATTATAATGAATATAGTCGGAGGGCCTTCCTGTTCAGCTGAATGACATGGCACTGAATCCATAGCATAAGATGTGTGTGTGTGTGTGTGGGGGGGGTTTCCGGCTGTTATGTCTCAAAACATTTCCTGTGTGGTTTCGTTTGTGATGCCCTCAACTTTTTTAAAGACAGTCCATCCCAAGTGACTTTTTTAAGACTAACAGCAGACATATAGGACATATGGTCATACATATATATATATATATATATATATATATATATATATATATATATATGGGGGTCTATTAGAGATCATTTCAAAATTTTCCTTCCTGTTATTTACATTTGCTATCATGAAAACTTGAACAAAAGCCAAAATCCATCCCATAGATATTTTTATTCACCAAATTGGCAATATAAATTCTGCCGAGTCTTTACAGATCATAAAAATTTCAACTTTTTTCACCAGTGCAACACATCACAGATACGCAAACTGCAACGCCGTCAAACGTTTAAACACTTTGGGCCTACGTAAAGCATGAAAACCTCAGAATAAAAACTATATAAGCTAAAATAAATAAAACACACACATGAAAAATAAACCAAAGGAATACTGTCAAGCATTTCCCTTGATTGCTTTTCAAAAAACAAAAAACAAAAAACAGGCACATGTAAAAAAATCCTTAAAAACATTAGCAACGAGTGTTGCACATTTCAACAAGAAACGATGCAGTGACTCCAAACAATTTGATTTCAATTAGAATAAAACAAATAATTCTTTGACATAAACAACTAGACTGCCATGAGCTGCTTTGAGCAGACAATTATTTTACCTGTTTGAGTCACTAACATATCTCTTTTACCCCCTTTGCATGTCTCCAAAAAGCGGCATCTTGTAAGCTGACATACATTTACACCTGGAGTGTTGAGGGGCTGTAACGCCTCTCGTACACTACGGCCCTGGAGAGAAAATGATACACTTAAACTTCCCCCTGCAGTCAAGAACTTCCCCTATGTGCCAAAGGACAAAGACAAAACAAATATTCAATGTTTTCAACATTTCTCACAAACATGGTGCACAAACATGCTCAACTGTGTAAACTACATAAAGTAAAAAAGTAGCAACCACTTTTAAGAAATGAAAAAATACATGCTTTGGAATATGGTTTCTTACAGGTAATGCCGATACGCATTTCATCAGATGTACGGGAAATGGTATTTTCTCACGATGCATGTATAAGCAAATACCTCCAAACATTTTCTATTAGACTGAGTGCATGAGAGCACCTGTACAAAAAAAAAGAGTACTCGTCTCTAAATCATCCTCTGAGTGTGTCCCTTAGTAGCTCAGTTAACAAAGCACGTCAAATACAGCCATAAAGACATCGAACAAAAACATGCACTAATGATATTAGATTCGAGATGCATTTTGTTGCCTCAGAAAGTAGAGAGGAGAACCTGCTGACCATTAACATGCACATATTCACGTCATTTCCTGACCTTATCTCTGCCCTGCTAGGAAACCCAACTCCCAATGAGCTAAAACAGGAATTTTGCCTAAAGCCTTTCTGCAATTGTATTGTCTTGAGGACAAAACTCATATTATCCCAAGTCTGTTAAAGTTCCTCAGAAATGGAGGCCATGCAAATAGTAAATGTGTTAACTGCACACCTCAAAGTACATCCTTCAAAAGGTGACACCAGTACGCTGTGCACCTTGAAAATAAGAGCTGTCTTTGTACATGGATCCTTACCGACAGTCTGCTTCTTAAATCAACCGCTGCTTACCATTTTGGTGAATGTTTTCACACCACCTCTTAGGTGCACAAACGTATTTCACTTTGCCCATTGATAATGGGCATGGTCAGTGCCTTTCATATAACATGTAACAAGACACCAAAAAATAAAATTATATGTAACTGTAAATGTAAAACAGCTATATGAATTTAAATAATGTCAACATTCTGCATCAGTAAGAAGAGAGAATATGTGATTGTGTGACTATAGATGCAAACATGCAGCACAATTTAAGGGCTCAGCATTTCCATAGATGGTAATACAGCTAAAATAAAACATATTACAATTTCAAATCAACGATTTCAAATCTCAGTAACAAGTGGGATTAGACTTGGGTGCAGCAGATAAACTAAAGCTCTACAGGGGCCAATAAGTTTTCAGAATAGAGATAACATTTAGTACGATGGACACACAGACTGTGTGTACTGTCATCTCACACTTACTTCACCTGTCCATGACTCAATTTGTACAATCCCCAACGTGGGACTGCTTTGAATAAGCTCCAATGATGTAATTTATTATACACACATCAAGGTTTGGTGTGGGGCCAGGCACATTACACTAAGAACGAGTAACTTTGAATCACTTATGTTTTGTTTTGTTTTTTGGGGGGATTCCCCCTTTTTTTCTCCCCAATTGTATCCGGCCAATTACCCCACTCTTCCAAGCTGTCCTGGTCACTGCTCCACCCCTTAGCCGATCTGGGGAGGGCTGCAGATGACCACATGCTTCCTCCGATACATGTGGAGTCGCCAGCCGCTTCTTTTCACCTGACAGTGAGGAGTTTCACCAGGGGGACGTAGCACTTGGGAAGACCACACTATTCCCCCTAATTCCCCCCCCAAACAGGCGCCCCGATCGACCAGAGGAGATGCTAGTGCAGCGACCAGGACACATACCCACATCCAGCTTCCCACCCACAGACACGGCCAATTGTGTCTGTAGGGACGCCCGACCAAGCTGGAGGTAACACAGGGATTCGAACTGGCAATCCCTGTTTTGGTAGGCAACGGAATAGACCGCCACGCCACCCGGACACCCCTATGACTCACTTATGTTTTGATCCAATGTGAATCCCATTTAGGTAAGGCTTTGGACCTATGAATGGAGATGGGTGAGGAAACCACCCTACCATGGCAGTCAACAACATAACACTTTGATCAAATGCGTTAGTAACCATAAGTAATTTATCTACAGTGTTAAGACATATCGCTATCTGCTTCAAACACTCAAATGGTGCCAAAAAACAAGAATTAACTGCTGACATCGTATATCCTAGTATTCTAAAATTTAAATTCAGTTTGCAATTGAAGCTGTCAAGTAAAGCTGTTAAATCGTGCATCCATGTTGTGTACTGATAAAGATTTAGTAACTCCCATATACCACTACAGTGAACCCTGACAATTCAAATTTCTATAACACTGTCCACAAGTGCTTGTAAGGTGAGAAAATCATGGGGTTGTAATTTGAGCAACTGCCCAGGTTGAACGCAAGTTGATTTATCTTGACAGGGGTCAAATGAAAACCATTTCTCTGACATATAAATTGTGGAGGACAATGAGCACGCGGTTCCAAAAGTGGATGGAGTCAAAAGAAATAAAAATTGAAACTTATAATAAACTAAAGGCATTTGAGAAAAATTCATACCTTTTAAGAAAAAAAAAATCAGCTCAGATGTCACAATGAAACCACTGTAGAGTCTGTAGCTCTATCTGTTTACTCAGGGGATAAGGACCGAGGCCTGCAGGTCATCATTCTCAGCCCGGTGGTCCAGCTGGTTCTGGAGACGAATAACTTGCTCCAGTTCCCGGATCTGTCGGTCAGTTTTGTGACTGACAAGCGTGCGATAGAAGTGGACAGCAAATATAATGAACACAAGTCCGAATGGCACCATAATGGCTGTGGATGCAATGGCTGCCGCCTCGCCAGAACTGATGGTGTCATTTTCCTTGGCATTGGGGCGTTTGAGAGGTAAGAATTTGACCCAGCACAAGAGCACTACCTCAGTCAGAAACAGAAGGGTGCCAATGACTGTGGAAAATGCCCATGCCAACTCTATGTGGCGATGCATGCGTTCATGCGGAGATTCATTCACAGAATTCAGGTTGTGGACGTTGCTGACGGCCTCAAGGTTAGGAAGGATACAAGTACTGATCATGAGGGCAAAAAGATGTACTGCAACCAAAACTGTGGTACAGGCACTAAATGCTATGAGCAACCCTGGGGGATAAGCATGATCTGGCTCCAGTTGTGCTTCCACCATGGCAACCTGAGAAAAACAAATAAGAAAAAGATCAAATTTACAAGCTATACACCAATATCCATCCATCCATCCATTATCTGAACCGCTTATCCTGCTCTCAGGGTCGTGGGGATGCTGGAGCCTATTCCAGCAGTCATTGAGCGGCAGGCGGGGAGACACCCTGGACAGGCCACCAGGCCATCACAGGGCTCACACACACACACGTAGGGACAATTTAGTACGGCCAATTCACCTGACCTACGTCTTTGGACGGTGGGAGGACACTGGAGCCCCCGGAGGAAACCCACACAGACATGGGGAGAACATGCAAACTCCACACAGAGGATGACCCGGGACCACCCCCAAGGTTGGATTACCCCGGGGCTTTAACCCGGGACCGTCTTGCTGTGAGGCGACCATGCTAACCCCTGCACCACCCATACGCCAACAGACCTGGGGAAATAGAAAGTAACACTAACGATTCAAGATTTTTAAGAACAGTGGTTACAATGCACATAATGAATTCAACTTAAATGCCAGTTATAATTAATACACGAAGTACATCAGGTTGAAATATTCAGGATATAATGTGACTGCATAGTTCCACACTGTTTACATTCAAAATGTATCTGATAGACCAGAACACATTAGTTACATATATTATCCACCTGACTGTCAAATTTGCATGGCCTAATCTTTTGTCTTCCAGTGACTGGTCTAACATACTGTATTTCAAAGATGGGTGATGTTGAAATGCGTTTAAAAAGATCATCTGCGTCATAACTGACACACACACGTAAACGCACGCACGCACATACATGTATATCGACAAACACTGATATCCGGTTTATACAGATGACTTTGAGAGTGAGCGTTCAAGTGAACATCCGCAGAGAAACTTCATGTAATCGTCATCGCTGCTGATGCCAGAGTCTACTTACCATTGCGAAGCCCGATAAAAGAGCCGAGGTGCGACTTGTTGCTTTTAATTTTGCCCGGCTCAAATAAAGTTTTCTCCATGACAGAGCCTGTAGGGAGTGTTCGTTCAAACTCATTACGATAGTTGTTTTGTCAACTTTTTATATTTCCAAAACCGTTTGATTGCAAGAACAAACACTCGGTGAATAAACCGGCGTACACCACGCGTCGGATATTAGATTTATTGCTGTACTTCATGTAATAACGCAAGTTATGATAACCTAACTGTGCCAAAACTTTGCCGCACACAGCTGACTGTCACGGCCAATGGGGAAACAGGAGATACCCACAATCCAACGCTCTGTGCTGCGGTCGGAGCGGGAGGCCGCCACCTTGCGACGACCTAGGGGCACTTTTTTAAACTGTGTTTTTAACGGAGATTTCAATCATATAATGCCAAAAGAAACACATCAGATTACAAATATGTGCCCCTCCATACACAATCACACATTCACAAAGATATTTCACAAGTCACGCAAACGTTTCAAATAACACAAGTAGAATAAACTAAATAGGAAAAAATAATAATAATAAAGAATCAGTAAATAATCACATGAAACTAGATTACATAATAAACATTGTGGTTCTACATTATCCAGCATAACGCAATAATTCTTGTGGCTTGAAGAAGTCCAAAGTCGATCAAGTTTGTTTGCTTTGTTGTTCTTACAAAGTCATTGGGGTATATTCCAAGTACACATAATTTTGCCCTTAATGGGGTGTTACTTTTAATTATCTGTGATAAATATTTAACAACATTTTCCCAAAACATCTGCATCTTAAGGCACTCCCATAAGCAATGAAACAAAGTTCATTTCTCATTCAGGCACTGAGCACAGATATCCACGATGTTAGGGGAAATATGATAAAGTTTAACAGGAGTTATATACATTCTCATTAGCCACTCTGATTGGAGTAATTTAAACCTTGTATTAATTGACTGTTTTTGGTGCCTTTGAACAGGCCGTTTGCCAGTCCTCCTCAGTAATGTTCTTGTGTTCTCCAAGCACTTAATCTATCTACTGAATGTATTGCCAATCTAGGTATGTGTCCCTTACCATCCAAATTAGTAGGTGAAATTTCCTCAATAACTGATAGTGGGGGTATGTATGGCCATCATTTTCTTGTATTTTGATGCTATGAAGCATCTTAATTGCAAATATTTGGGAAAAAAAAGTTTTCTGGGAATTCGATACCTCTGGCACAATTGTTCAAGGGAAAGAAAGCTGCGCTCCAAATAAAGATCCAGAATCATTTGAAGGCCTTTTTCTGCCCATAATTTGACCCCCCCCCCCGCCCCCATCTACTTCACCAGGTTTAAATTGACCATTTCCCAGATAGGAGTAAGCTGTGACAAAGTTACCATGTCACTGATATTGTTTTTTCTTTTTTTTTTTTTACAAATGGGTTCTTTTACTTTTCCTAATATCTGGTGAGTATAAATACTACTACTGCTACTACTACTACTACTACTACTACTTTCAGCTGCTCCCATTAGGGATCACCACAGCAGATCATCCGTTTCCATCTTTCTGTCCTCTGCATCTTCCTCTGTCACACCAGCCACCTGCATGTCCTCCCTCACCACATCCATAAACCTCCTCTTTGGCCTTCCTCTTTTCCTCTTCCCTGGCAGCTCCACATTCAGCATCCTTCTCCCAATGTACCCAGCATCTCTCCTCCACACATGTCCAAACCATCTCAATCTTGCCTCTTGCTTTGTCTTCAAACCATCCAACCTGAGCTGTCCCTATATGCTCATTGCTAATCCTGTCCATCGTCATCACTCCCAGTGAAAATGTTAGCATCTTCAACTCTGCCACCTGTTTTTTCATCAGTGCCACCATCTCCAAACCATACAACATAACTATAACTAGTCTCACTACCATCTTGTAAACATTCCCTTTCACTTTTTCTTGTACCCTTCTGTCACAAATCACTCCTGACACTCTTTTCCACCCACTCCACCCTGCATGCACTCTCTTCTTCACCTCTCTTCTGCACGCCCCATTACTTTGAACAGCTGACCCCAAGTATTGAAACTTATCCACCTTGGTCGCCTCTAATCCTTGCATTCTCAGCATTCTGCTGTCCTCCCTCTTGTTCGTGTCTGTGGATGTTCTCATTCATCCAGGTCATGGTTATCCAAAGGAATTGAATCGAGTGCAACTGGATATATACCAAGTCCAGTTGCACTCGATTCAATTCCTTTGGACTCCCTCTTGTTCATGCATATGTATTCCATATTGCTCCTGCTGACTTTCATTCCTCTTCTCTCCAGTGCATACCTCCACTTTTCCAGGCTCTCCTCAACCTGCTCCCTACTCTCATTAAAGATCACAATGTCATCCGCAAACATCAGTCCATGGACACTCCTGCCTGATCTTGTCTGCCAACCTGTCCATCACCATTATGCGGATCACCAATATACGGATCAGATATCAGACTTCCTAATATCTGAGGATTACAAATATAGCTTTATTGATAGATCTGAACCCGATTTTTGTCAGTGTTTACCCAGGCAGGTGTCGTGGATGAAGCAAAGTAAGACAGCGCAGAGCGTAGTTGGGTGGCCCAATAATACCATTTAAGGTTGGGGATCTCACTTCCCCCTCTTTCATAGCCGGAGTCTGGCCTTTCTGTTATTCCAAGCAAATTAGCTAAATATTTTGTCCTGTTCCCCATAGAAGTTACTCAGTGTAAGTTACTCGGTGTACGTGGGGAGGGATTGAAAAGGATATATGAATTTGGGTAAAATAGACATTTTAATTAGATTTATGCATCCAATCATTGATATAGGCAAGTTAGACCACCTATCTCTGTCATTGTGTCCACCAGAGGGTCATAGTTAATGGAAATAATGTCACTAAGCTTAGGGGTTATCTTAACACCCAGGTATTTAAACCCATCCTATGTGGCCATAAATGGTGTGTTTGGTTTGAAGAAACACGTTTTACTTTCTCCTTACCTTCCAGGGATGGGCAACATGATCCAGAAAGAGCCCATGTGGGTGCAGGTCTTTGTTCCAACCAAGCAATTACACACCTCCTGAGTCTACAAATCAAGGTCCTTACCAAAGACTATTGATTGACTAATAGAATCAGGTGTGTAACTGACCATTAACTAGAGTTTGGTCATACCCATATTTGCATATGAAACTGGTCGTTTGTTTCTGTCGTTACACAACTGTATTGTTTATAAGGGTGGGGATACCTGCAGTCAGTTTAGACTGAAAAGATCACTTAGATGATTGAAGAAATGTATCTGTCCAATAAACGTTGTATCCAGATGAACTGATTTAACTTTCTTTGATTTTTCTTACCTGGATTATTGAGCATGCATCAAGACAAGATTATTGGTTGACACAGAATCAGGTGTGTAACTGCTTGGTTGGAACAAAGACCTGCACCCACACCGGATCATGTTGCCCATCCCTGCTACTAATGGTTCACAATTCAGTCCTCAGGTACCTGTCACAGTCACCGCCGCGTCCTCTCAGGGCTCACCCTCTTCGTCCCAGTCTCCCTAATTGTCTCTCTTATCTTGGCCACTCCCCCTGCCCTATTTTCTCTCCTGTTTGTGTGTGAATGTGTGCTTCAGGATTGGAGGCAGATGTGCGGCAGGCAGAGCAGAGGTCCACCACCTGCATCTTATCTACTGCAATCTACCCTACTCCTTACCATGTGTCCAGCCTTTAAACCTTTCATTGTTTCCTAGTCTATGGATTCCCTGTCTAACCCTGCTTTCCGGGTTCCTGCAGTCCCATCTGTTCTGTCCAGCCCCAGCCTCCAGGTTGTCAGCCTGTCTTCGTGGAGCTCTACTTGTCTTTCTGCTTCCTGGTTTGGTTGAGGTCCCCCTCCCGTGTGCCCTCTTGCCCTTGATCCAGTGTTCCCTGTCTGCTCCTCATCTTGTCTGGTATTAAAGGACTTGTTTTACTGAAACCCTGCCTTGAGTCTCATCTGTCAGCATATTGAGTTTGGCCCTGTAGCCCCGGTTAACAGCACTGCTGGTTTTCTATTCTGTCTGGTATTAAAACACCAGTAAATCAATCTGAAACCATGCACTGATAACACAACAGACATCTCACATGAATATCCTAAACATGGGTCTGGGTTCACAAAATGTTGGCTCAGTTCATCTGGACAAAATGTTTGAGAGAAATGTTTCATCACTCATCTAAGTCAGTCGCTTAGAGGTCTTTCTTGATTTTTTAGAGCAAACTTTCACACCCCTCAACCTCTCCGGAGACAATACACAACCAACTGCACCCACTGCCAACCACTATCCCCCCTCCCCCCACAGAACCCCTACCCACACTCAGGCTCTGTGCTGAGGATGTGCACCAGCTCTTCCAGAGACCAAAGACCAGGAAGGCACCAGGCCCAGATGGCATGTCACCCTCCTGTCTTAAAGTCTGTGCTGACCAGCTGGCCCCCATTTTCACACTGATCTTCAACAGATCACTGGAGCTGTGTGAAGTCCCCTCCTGCTTCAAGAGCTTCACTATCATCCCGGTTCCCAAGAAACCCCATATCACAGGATTAAATGACTACAGGCCCATTGCCCTAATGTCTGTGGCCGTGAAATCCTTAGAAATACTGGTGTTGGTCTACCAGAAGGAAATTACAGGTCCCCTGCTTGACCCCCTGCAGTTTGCCTATGGAGCAAACAGTCAATGGATGATGCATTCAACATGGGATTGCACTATAGCTTCCAACACCTTGACTCCCCAGGGACATAGCAAGGGTCCTGTTTGTGGACTTCAGCTCAGCATTCAACACTATCGTCTCAGATATCCTCCACTCCCAACTCACCCGGCTCACTGTACCAGCCCTCATCTGCCAGTGGATTTAAAAACTTCCTGACAGACAGGAGGCAGCTGACGAGGCTGTGGAAAATCACATCCAGCACCTGGACAATCAGCACTGGTGCCCCCCCCCCCAGGGCATGTGTGCTCTCCCCCCTACTCTTCTCCCTCTGTACAAATGACTGCACCTCAGGTAAACTGTCTGTTAAATTCCTGAAGTTTGCAGACAACACAACCATCATTGGCCTTATCCGGGATGGTGATGAGTCTGCATATAGATGTGAGGTTGAACAGCTGGCCCTCTGGTGCAGCCATGGCAACCTGGAGCTGAACACACTCAAAACAGTGGAGATGACAGTGGGCTTCAGGAGGAGTCCCCCAACACTGCCCTCCCCACCATACTCAACGGCATAGTGAAAACCTACAGATTACTGGGTTCCACAATCTCTCAGGACCTAAGATGGGCATCCAACATAGACAATCATCAAAAAGGCCCAGCAGAGGATGTACTTTCTCTGCCAGCTCAAGAAATTCAACCTGCCCCAGGAACTGTTGATTCAGTTCTACACTGTAATAATCCCAATCTGTCCTCTGCACATCCATAACTGTCTGGTTTGTTTTGGCCAACAAACAGGACAGGGACAGACTACAATGGACAGTTAAGTCTGCAGAGAGAATTATTGGTGCCAACCTGCCCTCCTCAGGGCTCGTACACCTCCAGACTCAGGAAACGGGCAGGCAACATCACTACAGACCCATCACACCCTGGTCACAACCTGTTCTAATTCCTCCCCTCTGGCAGGCACTACAGAGCACTGTACTCCAAAACAACCAGATATAAAAAAGTTTCTTTCCACGGGCTGTCATTGAAATGAACGCTTGCCACTATCAAAGAAATCCAACCATTTTGTATATACTGTACATTGTATGTATACAGGTACGCTGTCATGCCCATCTACCTCAGGCATGTACGCAAGTAACCTGCTAACAGCCTCTCTGATATATTCTCTGCACCATTGCTCTTTATCACCTCTTATTTCGCCTGTATAAGTCAATCCTTGTGAATATATCTGAAGATTGTTGCGTCATCGTGTTGTTATTCTATGTTAAGTACACTAAGAGCCACGAAACCGGAGTCAAATTCCATGTATGTGAATAAACATGATTCCGATTCTGTATTGTTGGTCCGTCTGTGATTTAGTCTTTATAATAGAAGAGTTATAAAGGCACTATAGCAAGTAACCGTGTCAGGGACGTGCAATCAAACTGTACAAGCGATGGGTCCATCGTAGTTTTTGTCGAGTCAGCATTTTAACAATGCTGAGATAACGTTGCACATTTCATCTCTTGACAATGAAACACAATTAAATTACCAAATAGTCATTATCGTAACTGTCGCTATCATCATCATTGGTGTTGTTGATGGAGCTCCAGCACCCCACGTTAACATTACCACACTTCCGTCTTGTCACACCCAGAAATCCCTGACAAAGAGCGTAAATGAAAGAAGAGGGAATTTGCCTTCATTAGACAGAATTGTCAACTCGTTAAACCCCAATTCCATCTTCAGTCTTGACATTGCCTCCACTTTGCCTGGGTCTAGGACCTTTGAATCCGCCCACTCCAGAGTTTAAAAAAAAAAAAAATATATATATATATATATATATATATATATATATATATATATATATATCCACATCAGGCTTCCCGCCCGCTGACACGGCCAATTTTGTCTTAGGAAATAACGCGCGGATTTGAACCGGCGCTCTCACGTGTTGGTAGGCAGCGGAACAGACCGCTACGATACTCGGACGCCCCACTCCACCGAGTTGACTGATTCCTCTGGTCTGGCATCATGACATGAAACAGCAGTTTCTCAGTTGAAAAAGCGATCATCCAAACAAGGGGGGCTCACGATTAGCCAATCAGCGCCACGGGCGAGACTAACGCCGTTGTCAAACTGTTGTCAAGTGTTTTTACTACATGACACACCCACTTCACTTACACAACACCCCCCTGATGTTGTTACCCTAACGGCGTGTTACACGACTCCCCCCCAACCCCCAACCATCACTCGCTCCGCATGCCTAACCAAGTGGGTGTGTCGTGTAGCTCGTACTGGGAACATTTTGAACAGGAGGTTACGTCATCATTGCCGTCATATCCGCGTGCATGTTTTACTAAGCTGCTTAGTTAGCTGCTAGCAGCATTAGCTATGACCCAGTACAACATTGTGAATTCACATTTGATTTACCTGTGGGATAAGAGTCAACTGCGTCAATATCAACATTGCAAATAAATATTTTCACATTTTACATGCATGAAAGCCCGTCAAATCTCAAATGCGTGGTCAAAGCGCACCCGAAAGATATAAAAATAAAAATTTGCGGAGCGTGACATGTCGAAAAACGTTGCCGAGAACATTTGATATTCCAAATGTGTTGCTCAAACAACAAACAAACAACTGATGAAACGCAATTTTATGCTCGTTCGCATTCATTCCCAGAGCTCCGGTGTTAGCATGTTTTCCCAGAGCTGATGACGGAAGTGGCCGGAGAATTTGGCGTCTCGACTCTTCTTCTATCTTTATTCTTTGCTCCCCGTTTACTCTTGTTCCTGTGTGCGCCATTTGTAAACTATCGTGAAACCGAACGCCATCTGCCTCGCCATTGGTTTGGCCTTCCTTTTCTGACCTTTCTCAACGCATATTCATGAGGTTTTTCTGACGCCTTTTGTGTGCGTGTATGTGTGTGTGTGTGTGTGTGTGTGCTGTTTTTTTGGGGGGGGGGGCAGCGGAACAGTAACGAGCAGGAGGATTTCAGCCATGTTAGATTTCTGCTGTGTGGACAAACGATGAGAGACGGGAGACCATGGCCTTGTCACTGAGCGGAGACGATGAGGATTATGACTCTGATTGCGAACAGGTTTGAGACCGACTTTAATCCATTATAGCTATGTCTCCTCTACGCTTGAAATTACGGCTTTGTAAAAGTGCAGCCCAATTCACACAATAGTTCATCCTCAATTGAGTAGAAATGCCGTTTTTTTCCACAGTCGTCCTCTGGCTGTTTTGTCATTTGCCCACATCGAGTAATGTAGATTATGTAAACAGTCACTTTTTGCCTCAACCTTTCAAAGATCACGATTGTGTTGTTTTGAAATAAATGACCGAGTTGCCTTATCAGGGGTTAATTCCTAAACATTATACGTTCCTGTCTTTTCCTCGGGGTTGTAAAATCTCATCAGTCAGCTTTTACCTTTTTTTCTTTTTGATATTAACTCTTCGATAATACCATAGTTATGCTGGTCGACGACGTTATGGCCACAGAGACCGCTCATCTAAATTCCCTCAACGTTACGGTCCTTCATGTCCAGTAAACGATGGGATTGATATACATATACTCAAACTAAATGTCTTGTTGGAAAGATTGTTTTTCCTGTTTTCATTTTTCACTATCCTCAGACTTGGTCACTCTGTGCCTTTAAGAAGGCTTAAGGCAATATTGTTCAGCAGGAACTAAGGAGGGGGATGGGTGAAGTGAACAATGAGGTGGTCCTGGTAGTACTTTTGCCTATTAGAGCACTTTTATGAGCCACTTCACAAGCCCACATTTACTACTTGACCGGTAACATTGAATGAAATCAAATGAAATGGGTAAACACGAAAGCCAGGTGAATAGCATTTAGTAATGCAACTCTTCCTCGTGCTTGAACAATGACAGCACCTATCAACAATCAGTATTTTGTCAATCCCATTAATTTAATTTCAATTTAAATTAATCTTAATGTGATCTCTAATTTGGACACATTGTTGTAGATGTTGATACACATCTCGTCACCCCTGTTTGTGTTGTGAAGTTCAGTGGAGCTGATCAGATGGCGAGCTTTATGACTTCCCAACCAAACGCCGCGCTGAAACTGAGTCAGACCATTGATATGGGACATTGTTTGTGTTTATAGTCTGAAGCAGACTGATCACAAATTCCTGGCACATAAGTCCACCAAGTTACAGTGAATGCTGCTCAGCTACGCTGTGCTCTTATGGGCCACCTTGCTTGACAGTGGCCAAGATGGCTGTTTTGTATACAGCCATTCTTGATTGTGTTATTGAATATAATCAGAATAAAGCGGCACTAATATCAAAACCAAACAGCGACAGAAATTGTAGCTCTTCAAAAATTTAGATGTGCAGAATTTAGGAGCTTACATTAAATCCAAAAATGTATTTTTCTATCACAGTTCTCAGAAGGAGCAGAGGTTTAAGCCTAAGAAATTATTTATCTTCCATTTTGAATTAGCAATTCTCAAATAGCCGCAATTCTTATTGACCGCTGCCTTACATTGTGACTAAAATATCTGGTCAAGAGTTTGCTGATAACATGTATTAGAACACTAACAGTTTTAGACAGTGTCAGGAATATTCTGACACAATCATACTCGAGTATTGTGAAATGTTGACAGTCTAGCAATCAAATCCCTCCCACTGACATCTCCGTGCCCTTATTTTCCTGATAGTCAGTTAGCTCTTATGAAAAGTGTCAGGTTCGTCATCCCCCAATTCAGCTGAATGCTACCTCAGCAATAATGTTCAAGCTTGCCCTATTATAGCTCTTCAGTGCCGAATAGAAGTGAATATGAAGGAGAGGGATGATGAAAGAGAGGTTACAGTTATGAAAACATCTCTCTAGGAACAAGGTATTCTGCTAAACATGAAGGAGCATGTTCTCAGTAGCTGAATATTGGTTTTAGTCTTGTGTAAAAATGTCATCACTTTTATAGTTTTGGAAATGTTTTTGTCTTTTGTAAGCCATATCTGCTCATCATGGACGGTTGCATAATGGCTCATATGTAAGACACTGGATGTTTTGTTACGGGGTAGGAAAAGGGCTACTGCTATGGATCCGTTATTGGCTGTTTGAGGAGACCGTTTTGATTGAATGCTGTTAGACCTCCCCTTGGTTGATTGATTGATTGTTTATTGATCCGTATCTTTTGGGAAGTGATTTGTGATGTACAACTAGCATTAGACAAACAAACCCTATCATGCTGTGGTGTAGTATATCCAAATTGCACTGTAGCAAGAGGATCTACTTGTCTTGGATTAATGTGCTTTTTTTTTTTTTTATAAAGGAAGAGGACGGGCTTGGCATCCAATCCCTTAATTCCGTCTGACAATGTATTGCTTACAAAACAATTTCGTGTGCTTATTTGTTTTCAGCTCTAAAATGGTCTCAATTAACTGAAGTTTCTTTGCGAAAGTCAACAAATTTAGGCCTAGTTTTTTTTTCCTTCTGCGTCTGGTGACTGGATTTTTACTGCACCATGGATGTGCTGTTTTGTTTGTGTTTTTGCCATGCTTAATGGTTCTACAGGTTTGTCTACAGTGCACCAGCATGGTTTTGCTAAAATGACATTAGTGCTTCATTTAGTTGTAATTCAAGTGGTAGTGCTTCATAATTCTGAAAGATGTAATGATAGTGCTGTCTTTTGTGACTCATTGCTAATAGCAGTATACAGTATGAGGGCTTCTTGTTCTCTGAGAGAATAACCATAAATTAAATTATGAAAATGCTCACGCTCAATATTAACCTCCTCGCTAGGCCTATTTTCAATCTCTCCGTTCCCCCTCTTCAGTTACCACAAGCAAGGCAAATGTGTTGCCAAGGTAACCTTCCTCTCCACTGCAAGAATCACAGTTATAGCGTGTAATTACATTTCTTATTTCCATGGTTTTGTTATCCTGTCCTCACTTGCCAATGTGAAAAATAATTAAAGATATATTTCAATAGCCTGTTATGTCTTTGTGCATGCTCAATTATCCAGGTAAGAAAATCAAAGAAAGTTGAATCAGTTCATCTAGACCTGTTTATTGAGAGAAACATTTCATCACTCATTTAAGTGACCTCTTCAGCCTAAACTGACTGCAGGTATCACCAACTTTATAAACAATACAGTTTCATAAACTGTATAAATTGCATAAATGTCTTCACAATTCATGTTGTAAGAGCATGGAACGAACTTCCAGAGGATGTGATGCAGGGTCCTTCAGTTAACTCTTTTAAAAATAGATTAGATAAATTTTGGTCAACAAAGGACTTTTTATACAGTTATAAAGCTGAGTTGTGAGAGTTGTGATTATTGTGAGTATTGTGTAACTGTGGTTATTTTTATGAGACTAATTTATTTGTGAGAGTGTTGTATTTACGTCATTTGTGATTATTCGTGAGATTATTGTAATTTCTAGGTATGAATGTGTGTGTGTGTGTGTGTGTGTCATCCCTGTGTGATGGCCTGGCGGCCTGTCCAGGGTGTCTCCCTACCTGCCTCCCAATGACTGCTGGGATAGGCTCCAGCATCCCTGCGGCCCTGAGAGAAGGATAAGCGGTTCGGATAATGGATGGATGGATGGATAATATTGTGGTTCTTTTTTGTGTGGTTGTTTTGATTTGTTGAGTCTGGTGTAGAGGATTTGTATCCTGTGCCAGAAAAAATTTCATTAAATTAAATAACGACCGAAACCAATGATCAGTTTCATATGCAATTAGGCGTGACCATTAACTACAGTTTCAATGGTCATGTGTACTATTCACAAAGGATTTGGGAATGTTTGCAATCACAGCATTGTACGTTTGCGATAGCTGTGCTCTTAGGTCCCCCCTCGGTTCAGGGATGGTCGTTCCCTCTTCACATAGATGGCCTCTTTGACTCCCCATTCAGACCAGCGTTCCTCCCTATCAAGGATGTGCACATCCTTATCCTTGAAAAGAGTGGCTACTGGCCGATAGATGGGTGTAGACTGCAGAGTCCTAGCCTGATGTGTTAGTTCTCCTATGTTGTGCTGTCCTCTTGGCCAGCGTCTTTTTAGTTTCCCCAATGTACAAGTCACAGCAATCCTCCTGGCACTGAACAGCAGATACTATATTGCTGTTTATGCCAGGGGCAGGGCTCGAAATTAACTTTTTTCCTCAGTGTCCCACAACTGTCCCGAATTCTACTTTGTATTGTCCCGGATATAACCAACAGTGTCCCAAATTTTAATTCTTGTCGTCGCCCTCTCAATTATGCAGAATACATATAATTTGATCCTTTTTTGTCACTTAATCATCACACCATGGACTCTGGTCAACCATATAAGTTTAAAATACTTATTCTTTTATTAAACATATGAATATTAGTTTCAGGAGTTTGCAGTGTTGGGGCTTGCATCAGGGGGCTGTTTATTCAACCACCTCAGCATTTCTTTCTTCTTCTTTTTTTTTATACATTTATTTCTGATTTTCCCCTTTTTCTCCCAATTTAGTGGCCAATCGATCCCTATTTTAATTCAAACACCCACCCTCGTACTGCATGCGTTCGCCAACTGCATCTCTCCAGCCGGCAGTCTCGAAGGATTCGCCTCTCCACCTTCATGATGAGGCGACTCCAGGCCTCTCCACTGCTTTTTCCGACACACAAAGACGCAGTCATGTGGCGAACACAAGCTGACTCTGCCTCCCTCCCGTAGACAGCGTTGCCAATTATCGCTGCTTCATCGAGTCCGGCCATAGTCGGATCTGACGAGACCGAGGCGCGAACCCCGGTCCCCAGTGGGCAACTGCACTGATACAAAGCCGATGCTTAGACCGCTACACCACCGCGGACTTCTTCTCCTTCTTTTAACTGTCGTTGATGATGGTCTATCGCTCCGGCTCTATGAATGTTGCATTGGCGCGAGTCAAGCAGCAGCCACTGGCAGAGTGGATGACGTAGAATGCATTCCATGATTTGCACGAACAGGCGATTGACTGCCCTATCGTGAGGTGCCGCAAGAACGTAAGCCTTCTGTAGTTTCGCCGTTCACACGTTTTTATTAAATTATTCAAACGACAAAGTAACGTCTAGATACTCGTAATTAATGACTTTGCAAATAACACCTATTTCGAAGTTTACTTTGACATTTTTTTTCACTGTCCCGGAATTGTCCCGGACAAAATATATTTGTGTCCCAGTAGGATTTTTTATGGTCATCAGGACATCGTTAATTTCGAGCCCTGGCCAGGGGACCCGATCCTTGGGATGGACCAACTTCTGGCGTAGCGTGTTTTGGGGTTTGAAAGCAACCGAGACACGGTATTTGGAAAATATGCGTCTCAACTTTTCCGACACTCCTGCCACATACAGAATCGCCACTGGTTTACACTTAGGCAGCAGTTGTCCTTCTCTCTTCAATCGGCTGGTGCATTGTTTGGGCATCTTCCTGGCTTTGACAAAAGCCCAGTTCCCCAGTCTCACCTATAGTGGCCAACTTGTATATGGAGGAAGTGAAAAAGAGGGCTCTGTTGTCCTATCCAGGGACACCACCTAGCCACTGGTTCAGATTTGTGGATGACACCTGGGTTAAATTTAATTCTCAGGACATACCACATTTCACCGACCACATTAACTCTGTGGACAACCACATCAAGTTCACCAGGGATGATGCGGTCAGATTGGCCTTCTTAGACTGTGAAATTGCAATTGGTGATGGGGGACATTTGATTGCTGATGTTTACTGTAAATCAACGCATACTGATCAGTACTAAAGGTGTGACTCTCATAATCCACTGGAGCACAAACTAGGAGTCATCAGAACACTGGACCACCAAGCTGACAATGTCCCCACCGACACAGCAGCCGAGGAAGAGGAGAAATCCCACATTAAACAGGCCCTGGTTAAGTGTGGTTATCCAAACTGGGCTTTTGTCAAAGCCAGGAAGACACCCAAACAGTGTACCAGCCAATTGAAGGGAGGAGAAGGACAACAGCTGTCTAAGGATAAACCTGTGGCGATTCCGTATGTGGTGGGAGTGTCGGAAGAGTTGAGACGCCTATTTTCCATATACCGCGTCTCAGTTGCTGCGCCAGAAGTTGGTCCATCTCAAGGATGGGGCCCCCTGGCACAGAGCAATATAGTGTACGCTGTTAAGTACTAGGAGGATTGGCATGACTTGTACATTGGGGAAACTAAAAAGATGCTGGCCAAGAGGATGGCACAACACCGGAGAGCTAACACGTCAGGCCAGGACTCCGCAATCTACACCCATCAACAGGCCAGTGGCCACTCTTTCAAGGATGAGGATGTGCACATCCTAGATCGGGAGGAATGTTTGGTTTGAATGGGGAGTCAAAGAAGCCATCTATGTTAAGAAGGAACGACCATCCCTGAACCGAGGGGGGAGGGTGGGGGTTAAGAGTACATCTGTCACCATTTTACAATGCTGTGATTGCAAACATTCCCAAATCCTCTGTGAATAGTACACATGACCATTGAAACTGTATTAATAGTCATGCCCATATTTGCATATGAAACTGGTCAAGGGTTTCGGTCGTTATGCAGCTGTACTGTTTTTAAGGGTGGGGATACCTGCAGTCAGTTTAGACTGAAGAGGTCACTTAGATGAGTGATGAAATGTATCTGTCAATAAACGTTGTATCCAGATGAACTGATTCAACCTTCTTTGACCCTGTTATGAGGATTTAAAGATTATATTATTATATAGCTAAAGTCCAGAGGTATCTTAATTGGTGTGGGACATACAGTCACATAACAATGAATAACGTCTTCATGAGCAACATGGTCATGATTTTAGATCATCTCCATTAACATGTTAGAATCAGTGTAATTAGGACTTTTTTCTGTCACTCTGAGGTAATCTTGAATTTCTGCTGTTTACCAGAGGGGTGAGTTGCACGAGGTTGTCCACGGGCAACATCCCTGGGGCAGGAATGGGGTTAGGGTGTGGTTCAGGGACCCTTCAACATTTACATCATGGGGATCAAAACTGTTTCAGTTCAGTTCAAGGATTGTCTTGCTAACAAGTGTTCCACTCCACCCTTCTATCATGTATTGCTTTACCAAGCTGTACTCATTTTCTCTGTCTAGCAGCGGGCAGCCAACCGCCCGAAGCCCAAAATGGGGACATCAGCAGCTGTCAAGCTGCCGTCCAATCGCAGCTCATCTGGAGCCAGACGGAGAAGGACACGCTGCCGAAAGTGCGAGGCGTGCCTCCGTACAGAGTGTGGGGAGTGTCATTTTTGCAAGGACATGAAAAAGTTTGGAGGGCCAGGGCGCATGAAGCAGTCTTGCATCATGAGACAGTGCATTGCGGTGAGTTGACAATGGTAGCATCATAGGTTTTAAAAGAGTTAATAAAGTTTTGCAGTGTTGCCAATTAATGGCTTGAATGTATGTAGCAACAGCCAACATTTGTCTTGCTAAGAGGCTAAGAGTTAGGGCTGTCAAAATTGGCCAAAAATGACGTTCGATTATTCCTTCTAAAAAAAACACATCGGTTCGAACCCATTCAAATATATTTTTGTGCATTATGTACATAAGAGGGCAAACCAATAGAACAAGAGACATAACTACTTGTATAGGTATATTTATTTCAACGTAAACATGTATTTTAAAAGATCTACGTACCTACATATTACAAAATAAACAAATTAAAATAATGTTCTACACCATAAAATTTTATTTAAAGACCGCAGACCTCTCGCTCTCTCTCTCTCTGCGCCGTGGTTTGTGCTAGAGTGAGAAATGAGAACGCGCTGTTTCTTGGAGTAAGATGAATGATTCGTAATTGGTGTTATTCGATAGCCTAATTTTTATACAGATTAGGTAAAATTCATACTGGTTTAAATAAACAATTTGATAGTCTTTTTCTATCTTTGCTGAGCAAGAGTGAAAGTGACGTTGTGTGACTCCTGTCCGTCATGCAGCGTATTCAGTGCAGCGGCCAAGGCCCTCGTGAGGCAGACAGCTGTGGTACTGCTGCTTTTTTTTTTCTCTCCCCACAAACGAATATTGATTTTCACACTTGAATGTCTGGGGTTTTTTTTTTTGCAATTCGATCATATATTCGAACTTGGAATATTCATTAACAGCCCTAATAACAGTAAAAAAAAAAAAAAGACAAGTATGCACACCTGAACATAGTAAAAACTTTGGCTTTAGGAAACTGTCAGTATTTTAACTGCCCTGCATGCTGCTTAGTATCTAACAAATGCTACTGTTGATATTTCCTGAACTTCTTCCCTGTTAATATGTGTGAATTTGATCCTTCCAGCCAGTTCTGCCCCACACAGCAGTGTGTGTGGTATGCAAAGAAGCGGGGAAGGAGGACACCTTAGAGGAAGAGGAAGACAAGTTTAACTTCATGCTTATGGAGTGCTCCATCTGCAATGAGATTGTCCATCCTAATTGCCTTAAGGTAAGAAAGGACACCTGCTCCACCTGAATCAGGTTATACATGTATTGACTCATCTATATAACATTAATTTGTCAGGAATGTCATGTCATTTTCACTGTTACTTGCATGAATCATTCACAGCTTTGGACTGTGGTCATTAAATGTGATCAGGACCTGGCATTGACCTTGTGTTTATGTTGCACTGAATGACTTTATTGCTTTACCTTCAGTGAAAATTACTTTGAGTTTATAAAACACAAGGGGTGCCAGTTTGTCTCTTGAAACTGACTGTATAGGTGAATCCAGGGGGAGACTTGGCATTTTTAGCTGGATTCATCTGTTAAATCCCCTTCATTCCGTGGAAATGAAAAGGAAGAGGCAGGTTGAAAGAGGATTTTTAAACCTTGAGCAATTTAATCATGTCTTGTGTATGTGAGGGACAGTGGGCAAAAAAAGGTGCAAGTGCCTTTTAAGGTACAGTATCCTGAGCACACTGGTTTGACTGTGTGAGGAACTGCAAAACTGCCAGGGGTTTTCAAGCTCAGTTAGTGCCCTATGTGTACATGAAATCACCCAAAAGACATCCAGTCTGTAAAAAGCCAGTGTTTGAAAACAGCTAATTGTCAAAAGAGGTCAAATAAAGATGTTACAATGTTACAATTTCATGTAACAGACACCTTGATCCAAAGCGAAGTACATCTGAGAGTTAATACAACACAAGCAAGGATCTAGTCAGGAGACAACAATGCAAGTAAGCGCCAAAAAAACTAGGTTCAAGTCCGATGGGACATAGGTGTCAACAGGCAGTGCACAAAGGCAGTGCATAGAAGCTTTTTTTCTTTTTGTATTTTTATTAATACCATCAGGTGTGGAGGTGTTCGTGAAAGAGCTGGATCTAGCTTCTTCTTAAAGATGGAGAGGGACTAAGCAGATCGAATGGAGTTTGGTAACTCATTCCACCACTGGAAGAGAAGCGTCAGAAGAGAAAGATATGCAAATTTTGAAAAGGAACAGATGATCTTCAGTTTGTCAACTGTTGAGCACATTTGCTGAAAGACCCATAAAACAAAGCACATTCTGCCACACCTTGACATGAATAGGGTGGTAGCCGACAACCATATAGTGCCACTTCTCAAATTAAAAAACAGAAGCTATGGATAGAGTGGGCAAAGGAACATTAGTCACTGCATGATGAGGGAAAAAAATCTCCCTCGTATGGGTTTGGCTAAGGAACATTGGTCCACTGCATGATGGGAAAAAAACTCCCTTGTCTGATGATTCTTGTGGTTTGATACAAGTAGGGGGACCGAGATATAGAGAAAATCACAAGTGTCAGCATTGCAGGCAGGTGGTGGTGCAGTGATGATGAGTGTTTTTTCACATCACATAGTGGGTCACTTAATAAAATTGGAATAGCATTTGAATGACACGGGATATGGTAATCTCATTGTCAGTAAGTTCTATTTCCTCATTTCAGCGGTAATTTTATCTACAAACATTCTCATGCTATCAGGCTACTGTATTGTCCAAGAGTGGTTGTGTTAAGATTATGAAATACTCAGTTTAATGCCATGGTCTGTGCAACTATTCTGAATAAAGATGCAGTACTAACCAAGTCACTACAAATGTGGAAAAAAACTAAGAAATATGTGTGACCATCTCCATTGAAGCCTTCTGACATCCCATTGATGCAGTTGCTGAACAAACTTAGGCCATTTTTAAGGCAAAAGGAGTTGCACATGCCATATTAAAGAGATATCCCTAAGTATTTTGACAATTCAATATGTCACTCTAGTAGATAGTTTTCACACTACCCATTCCTAGGGTTTTGGATTTGAATATCAGCTTGTGGGACCACACATGCCATAAAATGGTGGAGAGAAATGTCCTCCTAACAACATATGTTAAATGATATCCATAGGAATGACTTGAGCTGATGAAATCACATGAAACCATTTTTCATGAGTTGCAAAGCTTATAGCATCTCATGATATATATATATATATACACACATAATAAATTAAACTTGTATAGCGCTTTTCTAACACTTAAAGTTGCTTTACAATAAACTGGGTGAAACAAGACAACAGATAAACATAAAGGGGTGGATGGGAAGGGGGGGCTACGAGAGGGAGAAGCGGCAGCCACACAATGCCAGCTGCACTCTCCCACTTAAACAGATACAAAAGTGCAAGAAAAACAAAAAACAACAGCACTGTAGACGTTGGTTTTCTGTAGGGGTTATATATATACACACACACTATATGGACTAAAGTCAAAAGTATTGGGACACACCTCTTAATCATTGAATTCAGGTGTTTCACTCAGACCCATTGCCACAGGTGTATAAAATGAAGCAGCTAGCCATGCAGTCTGCATTTACAAATATTTGTGAAAGAATGGGTCGTTCTGAAGAGCTCAGTGACTTCAAACATGGTACTGTCATAGGATGCCTGCCACCTTTGCAATAAGTCAGTTCGTGAAATTTCTTCCCTGCTAGATATTCCATGGTCAACTGTAAGTGGTATTATTGAAAAGTGGAAGCATTTAGGAACAACAGCAACTCAACCACGAAGTGGCAGACCACGTAAAGTCATGCAGCGGGGTCAATGAGTGCTGAGGCGCATAGTGCGTAAAAGTCGCCAACGCTCTGTTGACTCAATAACTGCAGAGTTCCAAACTTCCTCTGGCATCAACATCAGCACAAAAACTGTGCGCCGGGAGCTTCATGGAATGGGTTTCCATGGCCGAGCAGCTGCATGCAAGCCTTACATCACCAAGCACAATGCCAAGCATCGGATGGAGTGGTGTAAAGTACGCTGCCACTGGACTCTGGAACAGTGGAAGTGTGTTCTGTGGAGTGACGAATCACGCTTCTCTGTCTGGTAGTCTGATGGATGAGTCTGGGTTTGGTGGGTGCCAAGAGAATGTTACCTGCATTGTGCGAACTGTAAAGTTTGGTGGAGGAGGGATAATGGTATGGGGTTGTTTTTCAGGGGTTGGGCTAGGCCCCTTAGTTCCAGTTAAGAGAAATCTTAATGCTTCAGCATACCGTGACATTTTGGACAGTTCTATGCTTCCAACGTTGTGGGGACAGTTTGGGGAGGGTCCTTTTCTGTTCCAGCATGACTGTGCCCCAGTGCACAAAGCAAGGTCCATTAAGACATGGTTGGGTGTGTTTGGTGTGGAAGAACTTGACCGGCCTGCACAGAGCATTGACCTCAACCCCATCGAACACCTTTGGGATGAACTAGAATGGAGATTGCGAGCCAGGTCTTCTCGTCCAACATCATTGCCTGACCTCACAAATGCTCTTCTGGATGAATGGGCAAAAATTCCCACAGATACTCCAAAATCTTGTGGAAAGCCCTCCCAGAAGAGTGGAAGCTGTTATAGCTGCAAAGGGGGAACCAACTCCATATTAATGCCTATGGATTTAGAGTGGGATGTCATAAAAGCTCCTGTAGGTATAATGGCCAGGGGTCCCAATACTTTTGTCTTTTGTCCATATAGTGTGTGTGTGTGTGTGTGTGTGTGTGTGTGTGTGTGTGTGTGTGTGTGTGTGTGTGTGTGTGTAAAGCAGCACACACTATAACAAAAACATAAGCCATTGCTAGCAGAGGATTTGTCCAACCAGTTTAGACATGAACTGTCTAGTGCTTTGGATCACAAAAAGCTTGTACACATTTAATTCTGTGTGGGATTTCTTGATTAGATGCTACCACCGAAGGGAGAACTTCTGAATAAGTTTTCTGTTTCACTTCCCTCCATACTTAATGAACTGAAGAAATTTTGTGTAAGGTTTTAAACTGTGTTAACTTCCTTGGAACAGGATGTCACAAAAGTAACTTTCACTTCACTTTTCATCATGTCTTGTGGAAAAAACCCAGCTATATGCCCATCCTTATTGATATAATTTTTCTCATTTGTTCATCTAGGTAAATGATGCTTCAGGGGTAGTAAATGATGAACTTCCGAATTGCTGGGAATGCCCTAAGTGTAACCATGCTGGGAAAACGGGAAAAGTGAGTATTAATAAAAGTGTGCATGGCTTTCATACTTTCACTCTGCAGTGTGTGTAGTCTATTGCTGTATTTACTAAGATGTAAACAAGGCAGAATGGCAGCTGTATGGAAATTACTCACATGGATGCGCTCTTTTTTTATATAATGCACTAGGTACTGTGTACCGTATTTCCCCAGACTACAAGTTGCACCACAGTATAAGTGGCACTCAGCAAAAAAACTTGCAAAGTGCAACACATTTCGCGGTAGTATCTTATTTAATACATGCTGGAAGAAGTGGTTTATCTTTGAAGGAAAGCTTACTTTGACCGGGGAGAACAGAGCAGGTACACTACCGTTCAAAAGTTTGGGATCACCCAAACAATTTTGTGTTTTCCATGAAAAGTCACACTTATTCACCACCATATGTTGTGAAATGAATAGAAAATAGAGTCAAGACATTGAAAAGGTTAGAAATAATGATTTGTATTTGAAATAAGATTTTTTTTACATCAAACTTTGCTTTCGTCAAAGAATCCTCCATTTGCAGCAATTACAGCATTGCAGACCTTTGGCATTCTAGCTGTTAATTTGTTGAGGTAATCTGGAGAAATTGCACCCCACGCTTCCAGAAGCAGCTCCCACAAGTTGGATTGGTTGGATGGGCACTTCTTTGAGCAGATTGAGTTTCTGGAGCATCACATTTGTGGGGTCAATTAAACGCTCAAAATGGCCAGAAAAAGAGAACTTTCATCTGAAACTCGACAGTCTATTCTTGTTCTTAGAAATGAAGGCTATTCCATGCGAGAAATTGCTAAGAAATTGAAGATTTCCTACACCGGTGTGTACTACTCCCTTCAGAGGACAGCACAAACAGGCTCTAACCAGAGTAGAAAAAGAAGTGGGAGGCCGCGTTGCACAACTGAGCAAGAAGATAAGTACATTAGAGTCTCTAGTTTGAGAAACAGACGCCTCACAGGTCCCCAACTGGCATCTTCATTAAATAGTACCTGTTAGAGCCTGTTTGTGCTGTCCTCTGAAGGGAGTAGTACACACCGGTGTAGGAAATCTTCAATTTCTTAGCAATTTCTCGCATGGAATAGCCTTCATTTCTAAGAACAAGAATAGACTGTCGAGTTTCAGATGAAAGTTCTCTTTTTCTGGCCATTTTGAGCGTTTAATTGACCCCACAAATGTGATGCTCCAGAAACTCAATCTGCTCAAAGAAGTGCCCATCCAACCAATCCAACTTGTGGGAGCTGCTTCTGGAAGCGTGGGGTGCAATTTCTCCAGATTACCTCAACAAATTAACAGCTAGAATGCCAAAGGTCTGCAATGCTGTAATTGCTGCAAATGGAGGATTCTTTAACGAAAGCAAAGTTTGATGTAAAAAAAATCTTATTTCAAATACAAATCATTATTTCTAACCTTGTCAATGTCTTGACTCTATTTTCTATTCATTTCACAACATATGGTGGTGAATAAGTGTGACTTTTCATGGAAAACACGAAATTGTTTGGGTGATCCCAAACTTTTGAACGGTAGTGTATGTCGCGTCAACTCAGAGGTGTCAGATTTGTACCCATTGTAGATCAATACTCTAGCACATTTGTGTTGCAGCTAACAAAGTCCAGTTTGTTTCCATCTTTATCAGTAACAACTGAGAGACTTTCCCAGATGTCAGTCTTGTCTTGCTTTTCTTTTGTATTGTAATGACATGCGTTGATCTTCTTTTCAACTTAATTTGTTGACTCCATCCTTCTGGTTAGTGCTAGCTAAATCCTGGGACACGCAGTTTATTTTTTGACCGCCCACAGCAAAGTTAAAACCTCCCTCTCCTGCAAGATTGGCATTGGGTCCCACGTGATCCCAATCGCAATACAGTCCTCTACTAAAGTATTTTCAATTGAGTCACAAGATTAAACAGTGCCATCTAGTGGCCTTAGTTGAAATGCAGTGTAGTCGTCCGACAAAATTACATTGTATAAGTCTCTTTGGAATATAATTCGCAGGTCCAGCCAGACGAGTAAAAAAACAGCGACCTATAGTCGGGCAAATGCAGTACTTTGTTTTCCATCACATACTTTGTTTCTTGCCAGGCATTGCCACTTCCTGTTTATTTTCTAGTAAGTGAATCACATAAAATCAGTAGTGCCTCTGCCACACTGGCAGGAAACTTTCTCACGTACCAGTGTGTTGGGCACAAAGACAGTATTTAGTACAATCTCAGGTAGGGGTGTAACAGTACACTAGGGCCCAATACCAATTTCCCCCCCTTGGTCCTACCACTTGGCCCTACCCCTCCGTTTTCCACATGGCCATGAAGGGTAGGGTGTCCCATTTCTTTTGGGGATCGAGGGGTAGTGGTCATCTAGCCCTCCAAATGGCCCTCCAAACAGAGCGTTTTCAGATGCAGACTCCAAACAGAGTGGTAGAATAAAATTCCCAGAATGTTTTGCGAACTGAGGCAGTGTAACATGGAACATGGCTACCGGTGCGGGGAAGAAGCCCATAAATGTGTATATCTTTGCAAATAATCATGCAGTTTTCCATTGGATTATCTTAGTTTAATGTGGATGCAAGGGAATATGTAATTGGATCATTATAACAGCAATTTCAGAAAAAGCGCTATTCACGATGTCAGTAGAACTTCGTGTAAAAAAACGATTTGTGACTGACAGTACATTCTCGTGTATGAAGCTTGAAAAATGATCCAGCCGCAAACTTTCTGCCCTTCCCCACTCATCGGATATCAGTGCAGGGCAGGGTAACACTTTATTTGAATGGGGTGTGCATAAGAATGACATGATACCATCAGAACCATGACATGACACCTGTCATGAACATGAAAGAATCTTTATGAATGTTTATAACTGTTGTTATTAAGTGTTATTTGGTTAATTATGTAATTTTTAACGCAAAGTTTACATTGTTTGAGATGTCTGTTTTGAGCTACAGACTCGCAAAATATATCAAATCAAGTCACTTGGTCCCACTCGGGTCCCTACAACAAAGATATCTCAAACTATGTAAACTTTGCATTAAAAATTATACAATTGACCAAATGACAATTAATGACAACAGCCATAAACATTTTCATTTATGCTAATTTGGTCCCCCTAGATCACATTGTCTAATGACTGGCTTTCACTGCCAGTCCCTCGAGTTTATGCTGAGTTTAGAAGATATGCTTTTGGTTTCTATGCTTCTACCACCCCGGAACTCTACAATGCACCCTAAAAATTAATACTTTGGCAACCTTTGATCAATTTAAATCTATGATTACAAACCATTCAGCTTCTGTTTGTACCTGTTTTAATTGATTTATTATTTGTATCTTGTATCTTTTATTAACTGTACTTGAACAGGTAGTCCCCAGTTTACGAATGCCCATACTTACCAACCAACCTCTTTAAAGCATATTATTTTTAAAAAATCGAGTTACACACAATGGTTCGTACTAACAAACAGACTACTTTGCGCGGCGCTCAAAACACTGTACGTTTTACGCAGTTTGTCGGCCCGAGGGAGAACAGCACCACGCCGTTGTCACCATTTTATGTCCGATCGCGTAAACATTGTGTGTGTTGTGTTTTGACTTGAAATTTTTATGTGTTTACCCTCATAATCATGGCTTCAAAGCGTAAATCTGATGCAAGAGATGGTGGTGCATCGAAGAAAAGCAAAACGGTCACAAATGAAACGAAAGTGGAAATAATAGTGTTCAGAGAGAGGTGAAATGCTCTTATAATTTTTTCACTTACCCGGTGAGGTGGGGAGGCGAGCCCCGAGCGGGCTCTGGTTTCTGGCATCAAACAGCCGGCCTCCACTGTCGTGACCCGCTCCTGGGACAGTGGCAGGTGGGGAGTTTGAAATGTAAGAAGTTTTTCTTTTAAGTTTTTTATACGTATACACACATTCTCTCTCTCAATTATAAATACCGTACTGTAGTTAGATTTATTATTACTGCATTATTATATTTATGATATTTTAGGTAAAATATATACTATATACTAAGACAAACATTTGACTGACGCTAGATGTGAACTGTACGTAACTGTTCCGACTTACATAAAAATCTGACATAAGAAAAAATGGAACTCGTTCGTAACCCAGGGTCTACCTGTACACTTATTTTGATTGTTTTCTTTTTTGCTTGTATCTCTTGTATCATTTTTACTGCTACTCAACATCATTGTAAATGAGAGCCAGTTTTTCAAGTTTAAATAAAGGCAATAATTCATAAATAATCATTCATATGAGCAGGACTACACTGAAATAGCTGATTTGTAAACATACTTCCTGGCTGTTTGTTAATATATTGATCTGTCTTGTTCTGTCCTGCAAATTTTGTCAGATTTGTCATTATAATAGTTGATAATGGTAGCAAGCGACAGGTTTTAATATAAAATCTATAGCACTATAATGCATAACCATGTCCTGAGCAAACCAGGCAACTAATAAAATTCTGAGCAGCAGACATAATGATGTTGGCGATGACGTAACAATTGGTGTCCCATTTCCGAGGTAAAGAATTCAAACCTTACCCCTTGAAGCTCTGTTCTGAAGGGCCACTACCTAGTAGAGGGCACTCCAAAACTAGGGGTAGGGCCAGGTGGGGGGAACTGGGATTGTGCCAAAAATCTCAGTTCGGTACGTACCTCGGTTTTGAAGTCACAGTTCGGTACAGCGAGGGGAAAAGAAAGAAAACATAAAGTTGCTTCTTTTTTATGAAGTGGATTATTGAACAAACTATGGCTCTGTCTATTTTTTTTTTTTTTGGTATTTTTTTCTCCCCTTTTCTCCCCAATTGTATCCAGCCAATTACCCCATTATTCCGAGCTGTCCCAGCTGCTGCCCCACCCCCTCTGCCGATTCAGGGAGGGCTGCAGACTACCATGTCTCCTCCGATACATGTAGAGTCGCCAGCCACTTCTTTCCACCTGACAGTGAGGAGTTCCGCCAGAGGACGTAGTGCATGGGAGAATCATGCTATTCCCCCCCAACTCCCCCTCCCCCTCCAACTGACCAGAGGAGGCACTAGTGCAGCGACCAGGACACATAGCTACATCCAGCTTCCCACCCGCAGACATGGCTAGTTGTGTCTGTAGGAACGCCTGACCAAGCCGGAGGTAACACAGGAATTCAATCCGGCGATCCCCGTGTTGGGAGGCAACGGAACAGACTGCCACGCAGCTCTGTCTTTCTTAAATAAAAGTCTGTCATACTGCTGCATCTCAAATGATTGAGCAAGTTCCGACATTCAGCCGGGTACATACCCGATTGCAGTTGAACAATGCCAGCATATCTACTTGGGCATATAGCTTTCGTCTGATCCACCTGTCTTTGTCCATCATAATTGTAGTTAACTGAGAAACTGTAATGTTCTCACTCAACAAACTTTAATGATACTGGAGGATCATCAAACTGGTTTATCTGCGTTCACCATAACTACAGGCTGTACTGTGCTAAATTACCGGCAGTCTCTGTGGTGTGCACGTGTGTGTGCACATGCTTCGTGGGGTGGCTGAAAATACAACATCTGGCCCTTTCATAAAATTTCCACACATGCAGTGGTTAAAATAACGCTGCATTCATTTGATACACATGCGTGCCGAACCGAAAGACCCATGCCAAAAAATGTTGGTATGAACGTGTACTGTTATACCCCTAATCTCAGGTACCCCTGTGTATCATCTGGATTTCCTAGTTGGAATAGGCTAAAGGTATAAAGTTGTCTTGTTCTGTTTTGTCCCTTTTGGTATGTAAGCAAAAAAGAGGTCCAGGGTTCAAGTACGCCTCCAACCTCCCTGGCTCCTTGCTTAGGGAGCAGAAACCTATGAAGGAAGAGGGGGATGCTTCCTCTGCGGCCAAGAGGAGACCTGATAGAGAGGAGACACCTAGGTACCGACCTGAGGAGTCTCTCCACAGACAGCCTCCTTTGCTGTCTCCCAGCAGCCTGCCCAGGCCCAGACCTGAGGACAAACTAAGGAAGAAGAGAAAGCTCTTTGAAGATGATGAGGAAGAGGATCCCAGTTTGAGGAAGAAGGTACCTCATACATGGAATGTTTTTTTTACAGTCACTAAAAGGTCCATTGTTGTGGTGACCTTTGACAGAGCTCTGTGTTTACATTATGTTGTTACATACATTTGGAATTGTGGAAATCCTCAAAGTAGCATATTGGAAGATTTATTTATTTCTTATAAAATCTGTCCACACAGGATAAAGTAGATGATCCTTTCTTTCCAAAACTTCCGCATCAAATCAAGACGGAAGAGGACATGGAGGAGGAAGACGATGAAGACGGAAGGGAAACCAACTTTCTGAGTGCTGCTGAGAGGCGAGGGCGGTTGAGGGAGGAGGAGGAAGAAGCAGATGACAAGGAATCCAAGACTGAGCTTTTAAGTCCTGCCATCAGGACACCTTTCCCAGACAGTGACCAGTCTCACTGCAGCTCTCCACAGGCCGGCCCCAGCAGTGAAGGTGGGAGTGAGACTCAGGAGAAAGGTCCACGTCCCAAAGCCCGGCGTAAGCGGCGTTTACCTAACAAGGAGCTGAGCAGGGAGCTGAGCAAAGCACTGAACCAGGAGATTCAGAAGACAGAGGACTGCCTGGCTAATGAAAATCGCCAGCCTCTCAAGGTAGAACCCGAGAGCGAAAATGAGGAACCCAAAAGGCCATTCCGCAATGGCAGTGAACTGGGGGACCAGAGGCCCCATCTTAGGGCCAAAGAGATGAACGGCACTCCTTGGGAACTGCGCCATTTCTACCCCAGTCAGATCACTCCTCTTGGCTTTAACAGGAGCACCCCTACCACCCGGCCCTTGCCCCCACGCTCCCCTCCCAAATGTGTCCAAATGGAGCGTCACGTCATCCGGCCTCCCCCCATCAGCCCTCCCCCAGACAGACTGCCTCTGAGAGAGGGAAAGACCCATGTCTTGCAGCGGGAGGCATGGATGAAAGTCTTCGGTTATCTCACACATAAAGAGCTATGTGTCTGCATGAGAGTTTGCAAGACGTGGAACAGATGGTAAGCGCTCAGCGCAAATTTCATCAGCTCTTTGGACTAATAGTAACAACTTCTCCAAAAAGAAGCTCAGGCATAGTTGTATTCTTTACAGATTAGACTTTCATTATAGTAGTAGTAGTAGTAGTAGTAGTGTAATTTTTGTGTTAAATGCAATTAACAGAAAATACCATTGTGCTTCACTCTTTGTTTTTTGGAGTTTGCTACTCTGACAGTTGGATGGTATTAAATAATTAATTTTAAACCTCAATGACATAAAAAAGAATCACAATAGATGAACAATAAGAGAATGGAGCTCATACTATCAGTTACATGAAGACATAACAAGTGAGTGCTGGTTTGTACCTGAGTTATGTGTTTGGTTGCCAGGTGCTGTGATAAGAGACTTTGGACAAAGATTGATTTGAACCGCTGCACATCCATCACTCCACTCATGCTCAGTGGCATCATCCGTAGACAGCCTGTATCCCTGGACCTCAGCTGGACTAACATCTCCAAGAAACAGCTAAGCTGGCTCATAAACAGATTACCAGGTGTGTGTGTCAAGTTTCTTGACTATGAGCACTACTGATCTGTAGACAAGAAATTGCACATACCCTCAGTGTTGGCTTTTTGCATATTTGTTAGCTATTTGCCCATTAGACTTTTATCTGTTGACGTGAAATGGCTGTTTGAGATTGGCAATATACATTTTACATTCATACAGTATACCGTGGCTTTAAAATGCTGATTTGGTTTACAGGTCTGCGAGTGTTGAAGCTGTCTGGGTGTTCCTGGGTAGCTGTATCTGCTCTCTGCACTTCCAGCTGTCCTCTTCTCCGTGCACTAGATGTCCAGTGGGTGGAGGGACTCAAAGATGCCCAGATGAGAGACCTCCTCTCACCACCAACAGACAACAGACCAGGTATATTGGGGGTAGAAAACAGCATTAACATTACCTGGGTTAGAGGTTTGATTCCCAATAGAGTGAAGAAAAATGTCCACTGAACAGAAGATGCCATATTGTATTGAGGATTGGGGCTTGTTTGGCTAATGTGCCTAGTTTATTCACAAATTAAGGTGTAAAAAGAAATTGTCACCTGAAAGTAATGATGATGGATTGCTCGTATAATTTGATGTTTATCAATGGATAGACATAGGTTGATGGATGGATACAAAAACAACTCAACACTATGAACGCATCAAACTTAAAAAATCACTCTCAACTTTTTATCTGGTCATCAAACAGAAGTTGAACTGTACAGCATTAGTCCAACCATAAAATTTGGTCTAATCTAGAGTAGGAGCCATATGAAACGGTTATGTAAAAAGACACTGCTCACTATCAGCAGAGCTTTTAACCACATTTGTAACAGTAATTGTATAATATGATATCCAAAGTGTGACTAGGGATACCTGTGTATATAACAATGTTATATAGAAATATGAAATATTATTTTCTAAGAATTTATGTTCAGTGGTTGAATACATATATTTTCAGAGAGGCCTTATACATAGAGACCTTGATCATTCATTCATTCTTGATAACCTATTAAAATCACTTTTGCAATGTACAATTTTACAATTCCATTTAGCGGGCACTTTTATCCAAAGCAATGTACATCTGAGAGCTGATACAATACAAGCAAGGATCTAGGCAGGAGAGAACAACACGAGTAAGTGCTATAAAGCAAAGTTCGATTCCGATAGGACGTAGGTGCCAACAGGCAGTGCACAGAGGCAGTGTGTAGAGTGCATAGAATGCATAGAAGCAGGTTTATTTATTTATTTCCATTAGTCCATCAAGTGCAGAGGTGTTCGTGAAAGAGCTGGAACGAGCTATGCTGATCAAACAGAGTTTGGTAACTCGTTCCACCACCACGGAACTACAGAAGAGAAAAGTCTAGCTTGTGACTTAAGCCGCTGTTGTGGTGGTAGTACCAGGTGCCTTTTGTTGGCAGAGCGTAATGAGCAGGAGGAAGCGTATACCTCAATGAGGGTGTTCAGGTAGGTGGGAGCTGTTTTAGTTGCTGTTTTGTGAGTGAGTGTCAGGGTTTTAAATTTGATGTGGGCAGCGACTGGGAGCCAGTTGAGGGATATGAACAGTGGGGTGACATGTGCCCTTTTGGGGTGGTTGAAGACCAGATTTGCTGCTGCATTCTGGATCCTCTGCACAAGTTTTAATGCACATGTGGGGAGGCCTGCCAGTAAGGAGTTGCTGTAGTCAATGCATGATATTACAAGAGCCTGTACCAGGAGTTGTGCTGTATGCTCAGATAGGTAGAGTCTGATCTTCCTGATGTAATATAGGGCAAATCGACATGACCGAGCATTTGAGGCCACATGAGCCTTAAGGTTAGTTGTTTATCAATCATGACACCCAAGTTTCGGGCAGACTTTGTGAGCATGAGTTTGGTTGATTCGAGCTGGATACTGATCTCTTGTTGTAAAGAGGGACTGGATGGGATGACAAGGGGCTCGGTCTTAGAGAGGTTAATTTGAAGGTGGCGTGAGGTTAAGTTGAAGGTGGCATTCTTTGATGAGATCTGAGCCGAGAGAGCCGGGTATCATCAGCATAGCAATGGTATGAGGAACCATGGGAGTGGATGATTGCACCAAGTAAGGTGGTTATATTGAGAAGAGAAGGGGACCAAACACTGACCCTTGAGGAACCCCTGTGGATAAGCCATGCTGCTTGGACACGTCTCCCCTCCCAAGATACACTAAGTGTAGGTTTTTTTGAGCAGCAGGGGTTACCCGAGCTTGCTTAAATGCAATGGAGAACACACCCTTTTCATGTGTGTGACTGCGGGGTTAAGTGTGGGGGAAATGGTCTGTAGAAGGTTGGATGGTATCGGGTCCAGTGGACAGATAGTGGGTCGAGAGTCCAGCAGAAGTTTGGAGACTTCCTCCTTGGTCAAAGGGGCGAATGAGAAGAGTGTGGCCCTGTTAGCTGGCAGCTGCAGACTTGAGATGGTCAGGCTCAGAGAACTGGGTACTGATGGCAGAGACCTTATCAGTACCAACTTCTTGGATAATCTTTAACTGTAGGTATTGGGTGTAATGTGGAAAGATATTTTAAACAGGGCATCAGTCTCAAAAGCATTTTCAGTCAGATTCACACCTTAAGGGCAATTAAAACTAGATTAGCTGCAAGAGAGAACATGCGAACTCCACACACATAAATCAAGAGTTGAACCCTTGACCCTGACAATATTGCTTACCTCCACGCCACTCTTATGCCTTTGGCATAGATTAATTAATAAGTAATAACTTTTCTCCCTGTGGATCCAATGAAATGTTCCACAATTTCCTGATCCATTTTAAAATGGGGATTATTCAATGACTAAATTGAGTTTTTGTCAGTGGCTGATTATGATCTCCGTTTGTCCAACCTCAGGTCAAATGGACAACCGCTGTAAGCTGCGTAATGTGGTGGACCTCCGCTTGGCTGGCCTGGACATCACAGACACGTCTCTGCGTCTTATAAGCCGGCAGATGCCCTCGCTGTCCAGATTGGACCTAAGCTATTGCAACCATATCAATGACCAGTCTGTCAACCTGCTAACAGCAGCAGGGACAACAACCAGGGACTCTCTCACAGAGATCAACTTGTCAGGTGAGAGGACTCATTTCATTGTGACCGGGGAGGGCAGAGTATTTTCTGAGAGCTTATGTAATACCGTGCTCTCTCTCAAGTTCAAAAAGGTGGCCCTGTCCACAATGGTCTCAACTTTGAAGGCCAAACCAAAGGATCAGCCTCTACTTGAGGCAATGCAGCAGATTTGTGAAGAGCAATGGTGATAAGTGGTGAACGTGTGAGTTGGTTGGGTCTAGGAAGCAGCATCATAGAACAACAAACCACACAACAAAGGCAAAGTGCCCAACATGCAAGTGTGCCAGCTCTTTGCAGAAATCATTCTACACTGTGACATTTATGACATTGTCTCTGCAACCATTTTTGTTTACTACTCTATTGCATCAAATTTTAACCTCTTATGCCCCTTTGCTCAATCTTCAAAGTAATGATTGGGCTGTCCACTTTTTGGACAGGCCCACCTTTTTGAAATCACTTGCAGTGAGAGGGCGGCCAGGCCACATCTCCCAAAGGAGAATCAATGTGATCCACTTGCAAGATTGGTCTGGCTCTTGAGGTTAATACTGTGCTAAAGTCAATGTGCAAAGTGTGATAGACTTAGAAGCAATGCTCAGCATGTGGCTAGTTTTTGTTTTCAATTTTTTTCATGGACCAGGTAATATAGTGTTGTGCAATTCGCAGATGTTTTTTTTGTCTTATTTACATAATCTGATTTTAATCCTTACACAATACATGTACAATTATCAGAATAAATTTGATGTATATCATCCTGATAGTTCATTCATTGAAATTATTCATAAAGAGAAACAATTAAAAATGTTAATAGAAGGCATTTCAGTGTATGGGCAATGGATTTTAGCTCTCCAGTTGTAATTATCGCCATTTGAAAATATGAAAATATTTTAAGTGACTTACCTTTTATTAAGTGTCAAGCTCAAAATCGATTCTTGCTACTTTCTCACTCTCTTTAGTTTGCAACAGGGTCACAGACCATTCCCTTACTTTTTTCAAGCGCTGTGGAAGCATCTGTCAAATTGATCTACGCTACTGCAAACAGGTGACCAAGATGGCCTGCGAAAGGTTCATTGCAGAGATGTCAGTCAGTGTGCAGTTTGGATTGAAAGAAGACAAATTTCTCCAGAAGATCAGCTAGTTCCTGAGAGGACAAAATATAAGAAAAGACTACTTTTGCACTAAATGGAACAACTCTTCTTTTTTTTTTTAACTGCTCCTGTGACAGAACTTTGAATTAATGTCACATTAAATGAGTTTAAGCAAGAGGCCAAGATTTGTCTTTGCTCTGCCACATCTCTTTTTGGATCCTGCGGTCTACAAAAATGGATTCTTCCCAAGAAGGGAATGATGGACATTCACTGAAAAACAAAGCATGCATGTATTTGTGTTAAGATTGTACCTTTATAAAGACTTGTGCTTGTGACTGATTGTTGGGCTGTTCATTTCTATTCTTTAAATATTTGAAAGATATTTTTGTACAAACATTGTTTCATAAGTTAAAAGTATCCATCACACCTTTTCAAGGGACACGTTTTTTTTCCAGATATGCATAACAGCGTGTTGAAAGATTGAAACTGAATACTGATATTGTTCTTTTTCTGTTTGCCTCGATACAAATATGCATCTTGTGTGCCAAAACCTGTATTTGACATAAATGTAACTGGCATCACATGCAAAAAGAAAAGTAATGTACAGTAATGGATGTCTGAATAAATTATAAATACTTACTGAATATCTAGAATGTATTTCCAAAATGATTATTCAAGAAAATTAGTAAATTCTATGTTTAATATTCCTCCGTGACACCTCCTTCTTTTGGGTTTAATTAGCTTGCACTTTGTGTGCATTGAGTGGTGTGTTTGAGAACATTTTCTATCATTTCTGTTAACTTATTTCTCTTTGGTATTTATTCATCTATTTGGTAGGTCTTAATTGACATGAGTATCACACAGAAGTGGGGCATGTAATATTTGATTTGAAAACTTTAAGATAATCACATAAGTTATCTTTAAAGTCAATTCAACATCATTTTGCTGTGACTGTTTAAAACTGATTTTTCTCTTCATGCAGTAAACGCCACCTGGCAAACACCTGCCAAACTGGTTTGAAACAAGTGCTCAGAGCTTACCTGCAAAACTGTTTTTGTTTTCTTATGTAACATTATCAGACTAGATGTAGTTTGTGTAAATTTTGGCCCTCCTGGGATGTGTGTAGTGCTGTGATAGCCCTGATACCACCTCAAGTGAGTGTGGTAACAATGTTTATATTTGTAAATTTTAAAACCGATTGCTGATATGTCATTAAAAGTCTATTTCATTTGTACAAGCCATGAGCCGTTCAATGAGAATTCATGATTTTCCCTGGACATTTGTTTCATGGAACCGAATAGATCAGGGCTACAAACAGTCTTGCCACTGGGGATCATGGCACTGCTTTGACTTGTCATGTGCACATGGTTGCACATGCATAATGATATAGCTTGGCGTAATTGGACAGGAATTTAAGTCCTGATGAAGATACGTAATCGATGACTGTTTGCATTTTAGAGTTTCTTCTAATATATCTGTTCATTTTGTTGTGCTAAACCCCATTACTACTTATTTACTGCTACCAATGTCTACTCACTACTACTAAAATGACAATCTACTTATTGCAATGGTCTCCAAAAAGATAAGTGACTTTGATTAAAATCTTTAATTATCAAAATAAAAAGTTTAACTTTCCCAAATACAAAGACCAGACCTTGCACACAATAACACCCTTTCTGAAGGAAAAGTGCAACTTGCTTTAGCTACTGTTGTTGATTGCATGAGACATCGTTTTCTAAAATAGCAGCAATGTTGACTTTTTCAGTACAGTACAGAGTTGTATTGTTTTTAATGGGCAGGACAGGGAGAAAGAAACCCAGGAAATTGGATCACGAAAAGGGGGCAGGGGTTCTTAAATCCAGTGCCATAAAGGCTTATAAAGTCATGCTCTGGTTCTCCAAAGATGGACAGACTTCAGGCAAACCTAAGGACATATTTCAAACCACTTGAAAGGAAGACACAAATCTAGTAATAAACTAACCCAACCCCAGAGACATTTCAATAATTTGATATTACACAATTAAGATCAAATGGAAAAAAAATAGATATGTACATCTCATCGTGATATGGATCAATATATATGCAACTGTACAGCAAGTCTCTTTTTCTATATATTCTCTATAACAGGTGTTAGTAAACTTGTAGCTATATCTTTGAATAGTTCATTCAATATTTTACAACTATGTGAAACAATTCAACTAAAAGCATTAAGACACTTCATTCCACTCCCAATAATATATAATAAAACAGAAAACATTCAGAAAATCACATCCACATTTAATTTGCAAAACACGGAAGATGGCTGAATGAATTAGCACCGGTTTTCTATTTTGTCTCAACAGAAGTGCTGAGAACGAATGTGACAAAGGAGATATTGCTGTTTTGACAGATGTTGTAAAATCACATATGACCTATCTGTATGATATGATACCTGACAGGTACAGACTAGAGGTAGGCTGATTAATCAAAGTTAATTAGATCACGTAGAAACAATTCTAAGTGGTGGATGTAAGCTCTCATTTTTCACAGGTGGCAAAATTAGCTTGTGGAGCCACTTGATTGTGCAGATACTTAGTCATCTAAATTGGTAATATCCCAGACTTGAAATACGGATGGCAAAAATGAAACTCGCCTTTTTTTCCCCTTTGCTGCAAAATATTTGCCCTCAGAGATGTTAAGCGTGTGCTCTCACTGGCCTACAATCAAATCCTCCAGGAGCTTTCTCTACTGTGTCTCCATTTCTATTTCCCCAACTGTCAAAATAAAGGAAAAGATGTATTCCCTTTTCTTTCTTTTTTTTGAGGCGATCAAACAATCAGACAACCTCTAGTATGGACAGGTACTCGTGAATTGGGAGACATACCGCCTCCAACCCCCCATTACTCGGTGAGGTTTACAGTGGATTGTAAGCAGTGGTGTAGCAACACGTGCACAATCTGAAAGTGCTTCCTGGGATAACATGCTAAACAATCAACAGCCACACACTGGCTCACACGGCAGAGAAAAAAAGTGAAAAATATGAAGGGATAACCCGTTATTTGGCACCTAGATCACTCGCCCCCACTCTCGTGCTGTGAAGTTCCGAATGTCTTCATCCTTGATTTTACTAAGATATGTAGTTGTTTGCAGCAAGTGTAAAAAGAAGTGCTGTGCTGAGTACTCTCAGAATGCTAGCTACAGTTCATAGATTTGAGGGCGAGAGGTTCCGCAAGCCAAGATTGCACATAGCTGAGTACCACACATTCTTGTTCAAGTTCAACGCTTGTAAGAAAAGCCAGACAGACATTTAGGAATGAACACATTACACGGATATGTTTAGTTAAGGAATGACTCATAGAAGAGTATAAGTCCAACACTTTTTTTTTTCTGCCATTAATCAAACTGGAAAGTGAAATTCTTGATAAAATAAAAACACATTTCCCATAACATGTATCATTCAATGTGCAAACCATATCAGAATTTGGGGAATACAAACATGGATCACCAACAAATTTAGTCTTTTGGAGTCTAAGGTTGTGAGCTGCATGGTTGGGTGAGGATACAGTTTCAGCCTTGCCAGTGGCAAACCTTCAGAGAGAGATGCTCTTCAGCAGCAGCTGTCAGTGCAGAGCTGTTCAGGTGCATTAGGACTTGAAGACATGCACAGCCCTCACAACGTACTGCCTGCAGATAGGGCAGTCGCTCATCCTCTTACCACACTTGGTGCAGGTGACCATGTGACCGCACTCCAGGAGGACACAGTCAATCACTGCGTCCATGCAGATCCTGCAGAGGTTGTCATCGTGGTTCCTCAGCTGACCCTTCTCACCATCTGCAAGAGAACAAAGACACGGGAGTCTAAGCAGAAAGGTTTACAATGCTGCATCGGGTCACAGAACAAAGAACAATGATGCCATGCAAAGAGGAGGAACAAGGGAGTTACACAATCTTCAGCAACCCAATGACAAAAAATAATAAAAAAAGCAGGCATATCTAATCTCAGTAAGGTCAAGATGGGTGCAAACCAACTCCTGAAAAATGTCACCATATGATTATGGTTTTGTGACAAGGAGTTACCGTGACAAGACACCATCACTGGCAGTATTCTGGGGAAAGACTGAATTAAATGGCCAAGATATTGTGATTCATGAAATGTTAGTTTAAGACATTTAACCCATAAAATTATGTTTGACCTTACAGAAATGCATCTCATGATGGCTGAGGTTTTGATGCAATGTGTTCGTTGCGTGACCATGGGCAAGCAGATATGAAATGCTTAACAGGGCTTCTTCAGTGGAATGACAACGAAAAAAACAAGACAGGGTTAAAACCTAGTATATGGCTGGACCGCGACTACATTTATTTAATGGCTGTTTTTGCATGACTACATTTTTAAAAAATGGCTGTTTTGACTGTGAACAGCTGATGACGTAATAGAAACTTCATGCCGATTCATTTTGAAAGAGCAACAGCCAACGGGGAAACTCCAACTCGGCTGTCTGATGAATGGCGAAACTCCATCACTCACTCACAGACAACCGCATGTGTAGGGCTGCCCCCGCTGTTGTGATCCAGCCAAAAATTAAACAAATTCTCATCTTAAACTCAAAATCTCAAATCTTTTTTCTATATCAAACCATTTTTCTATAATGTTGACTTTCCAACAGAGATATGTACAGGACATACAACCGCCTTGATTAAAACAAAAATCCCTCCGTAAATCAGAAACAATGAGTAACACAGAATCAAATCAGCTGTAGGAGGGTGAAATCACAAATGAGAATACGGGGTACGGGGGTCCTGGATTATGGTGAGTGCAGGGGCTATGGCAGGAAGAGGTGGTGATATGACTCCTGTTGCTAATGGAAGGGCATGTCATAGATGCTTTGTGTGACCAAGTCAACAGGTGGCCAGGAACTTTTAAACCTTACCTCCGATGGCACCATTGCAGACAGGAGTAGGATAGGCCACCACTTTTGTGTGGGAGGAGTAAAGCAAGAGACATTATATCATGAATCTGACCAGAATGAGAACATTCACTGAAGAATGAACCCTGTCGATGTTCAGTTGGGATGGGTGCAGGTACTGCAAACTTAATGACCTATATAATGATGTCAGAAGCACCAAAGCTATTAAAGCACTGAGACTGAACACATACACAGCGGGTGATCTCTTACCTGCAGTTACTGTACTGCTCACGTTTTCCACTGAAAGAAAAGAGAAAAGAAATTGGATTCCTAAAATAACACAAAATTACTCAAGACCTGAATGTTGGGGTTCACCTCCCACTTTGGCAAGACATAATCTTATGTATGCCCAAGTATGAATACACATCATAAATCCAGATTAAATTACTCAGCACTCTGCATCCTCAACTTTCACAAGAGAGCTCATATCTTGTTTCTCCCCGCCAGGAAGATTTTTTTTTTAATATAATTCAGTAATGCAGTGCGGGACATGGGTGGCAGTGTGTTAAGGTGATTCTGAGATGCACCAAACCAACAACAATGGAAACCTAAACAACACTGTGACAGGACTGGTCTGATACCCACATGATTTCCTGTTCTCCTCCGTCTCTCTGTATAATCTGCTGACGCGTTCCACCAGTTCCCACTTCTCACAGCACCCTGAATAGTTGACAAAATTCCTTGCTAAAATCTCCTTCAGGTGCCTCACAGACAGACCCTCAATGTCATCTAGACTAGAGATGTCTGAGAGGGAGGCTCTGGCTCGTCGCCGCGTCAGTGGGCTCACCTGAGAAGGTAGGAACAAGTCAGTGCACATAGTAAAGGACAGCAAACAAACAAACAGACACTCCTGCACAAGAAGCCCTGCACATTTAATTAATTAAAATTACAACGCAAAAAACCCCCCCACTAATTAAAACACAGACCAGCTTCTTTTATTATTTGTTTTTATCCATTTTCCCCCATATATGCCTGTTTCATTATTCTGTACCACTTGCTTACCTCTGGAAAGCTAACTGTGTATCTCCTTGGCTCTCACTTATTACTGTACCGCATTCAAAGAATTTTAGATTTATTTCATAGTTTGGAAAAGTGCTACAGTATGAGCAGCACAATGTTTAAAAAGTTTTTTCCAAGAGGAAGCATTTCTCTACAGAGAAAGATGATTTGAATGGGCTCCTTTACAAAAATTTACCAACAAATCTTTGGAGAAAATAAAATTAAGATTCTATCCAAGAAAACATAAACATTACCATAACATCAACCCTCAATTCAGGAAAAACAAATTTATAGAGGATAGTCTGGGTCGACAAGTATTCCCATACATATTGAAATAATAGTAGAGATGCTGTATTCATCAGTATACTTAGCCCCACCAGGCAATAGCCTGAAGGGGATATTGCATTTGGTTGCATGTGTGTATGTATCTCTCTGCAGCTAGTCTCACAAACTACTGGACCAATTAGCCTAAATTTTGGTGCACAGTTATGACTGTATGATGAAGAACCTCTCATGGTTCAAAACCTTTGAAAAACGTTTGTTCTTGCTATCGCTGCCCCCTCTCTTAATTCACTCTCTAGCTTGCTCAACCAACGCTGCTCTCTGTCGCTGCTCAATCTAATTCAACCATGCATGCAACTCACATCTAAGGTTGACCCAGATCAGGCAGCGACATGATAAAAATGTATTAAAAGAATTTTGATAATCCAAAAAAATGCGTAAATTATAAAGCAACAAATTCCTGAGGTTGCAGTCAAAACAGGAAGTGTTGAATATTCTTGTCAATGCCCGATCTGAGCAAACTGTAGATGGGAGTCATGCATATGCGACCGTAAACGGTTTACCCAGCTTTAATTTATTATGAAAATAAAGACAAGGTTAGACCAAAATAGTCGCATAGCAAACCTTTTCTTTTTGGAAAGTGTAAATTCATATTGGTCGTATTCGTGCGAGGATCCATCTAAGAGGCTGCGCATCCACAGACTGACAGCCAAAATGTTTTAATTAGGTAGATTTTTCTAGCTTGAGCGCTCCACATTAAAACCTTTTTTCCCCAATATTTCCCATTCAATCAACTTGGACGCTGCCCAAGTCTTATAATGGCAGGATAAACACTGGTTTTTCTTTCTGTGTGTGCGTTTATCTGTCCACTGCTAATCTCGCATACTACTGGGCCTGTCCACCTAATAATTTTTGTGCATTTATGACTGTATGATCAAGGACCTCTTCTGGTTGCAGTGATTCAGAACCTTTGAAAAACCTGTTTCATACCAGAATTGAGTGCTAACTCCTCAGCTTGTTTTCTTTCTTTTTTTCTTGCCTAAGTCCGAGCACCAGAGAAGGGGAGAAATGCAGGCAGTGCCTCCTTATTTTCCCTTCTCCCGGTAGGCTAAAAAAGGGGTGGTTTCCTGCCACTTTTAAACACCGGAGAATAGGAGATACATATGCCTGGCAGAGATCTGCACTCTGCTGACTGCACTCCTCTAGCTGGAATAGGGCTTCTGTTTGTACTATAAACCCATAGATGCTAATAATATTCTGTTAATAAAGATTAGCAGAATATAACAGAAAGATACAAGGAAATATGAATAGTGCCATATGAACATGAGAAGAAATTTGTTCAACCTAAGGTAGAGCCTTTAACATTTTTTGATGAAGGCATCATGGAAATACAATGGATTAAAGATTATTCAAAATTAATTTAAACTAAAATTACTGAGACATTTGTTAGACAGTTTAAGTAGTAAATTTAAGATAGAATATAAGTGACCTCAGGAGGGTGGTCCAAGTTGAGGAGGGAGACTGACGTGGCATCACCTATATCCTGCAAGACAACAGCAAACACAGACGTTACTGGATACTATGGGTTCCATTCCTTTGACAAGACAAGCCAGCTAATTGGGGATTAATATTAGTCACTCTTGAACAAGGCCATTGATACCTTGGGAACAACAATGCTTCTTACCTTCCATTCATAGAGGAGCTTACAGCTCCCTAATCAGGGCAAGTACAAGTACAGGTATTTTTAGTGGATCTCAATACTTACAGCTGAGCCGCCTTTTCAGGTCCAGTTGTAATGCTTCTTACAGTTTCTCTTTTCCTCTGTTTCCCCACATAAGGTGCTTTCTGGAATCCTAACCACTTGCTTTTCAACCCGCTGACAACACATATTGTAATAAAGGCACAGTTGAACCGTAAACCTCATTCAACACTTATTTTCTATATACTTGTTTATGGAAGCCCACTACTACAATATTCTACTCAGCCATAGTAGATTCTGTAAACTGATGAAAGTAAAGAGTACCTATTGTGTCCCATGGACACACTTTGTTCTGTTATTTAATTCTCCATCTTTGCCATACTACTCATACCATGAAGAGCCAAAGACCAGTGGGGAACTCTGTTCAAACTGAGCAGAAAACTACCTTTTGTACCCACAGGCTTGTTAATATTTGCCAAACCTTCACTGGCCAACTTGTTTTTTGGGGAACAGAAAAGGAGCAGAATTAGAAAACACCACCTAACGGGTCAGAGCAAACTTTTAACAGCATTTGACTGGTGGTTATTGTCCATCATAAACATGGGTCTGAACCACCTCTGGTCAAAGATGGTCACTGAATGCTCTACTGTACCTGATTGGTATCAGAACTATCACTCCTGCTAAGTGGTTCCTCCTGAGAGGCAGCGAGAGTCGACAGCTCTGAGGCAGATTGGGTGGCAGAGGGGGGCGGCGTATAGAGAGAGTGGGAATTGAGGCTAGCTGTATCTGCATCCCCCTCCTCTTCAGCAGCCTGGTGACACAACACCAGATCCACCAGGTCCTCTTTCTCCCTGCAGGTGTCTGTGGGAATGTTGCGCAGCAGCAGGTACTGGCGCAGGTCCTTGACCCGTAGACGCATGAGCTGGGGTCGCTGGAAGGCAGTTGCCCTTAGCAAGTGGCATGTGGCACATATGCGTAGATTCTCCTGCAGCACGGAGCATAGTGAGCAGAAGCTCTTCTTACAGTCGCAGCAGATATACTGTGGGGAGAAATAAATCATGAATGAGAAACAAAAATGTAAAATAAGAGCTGAGAGTCTGGCAGCATGTACTTCCACTGTGTGTTATTGACATAGATAATCCAAGCTTCATCCAAGCTGTATGGAGGAAGAAAAAAAAAACTAAAATTCTCCATGTGCTGTTTATTTTGTAGACCAATAGTGGAATATAACAGAAATGTAAAAAAATAAAGACACAAAAAAGTCCTGGTAGCAGATCAATGTCAGCCAACCATTACTGCATTTTTCAATCCTCCACATCTGCTCTACCTCTCCAGGCACAGAGGCAGAAGGCAGCTCAATTCTTTCAAGTGACTAACATCAAACAGTAATTCATGCAAGATGTGAGATTAAATTCTCCATAGGTGTGGTGAGTGAGTGAGTGAGTGAGTGAGTGAGTGAGTGAGTGAGTGAGTGAGTGAGTGAGTGAGTGAGTGAGTGAGTGAGTGAGTGATGCACAGGGTTCAGACAGCAGGAATAGAATGAGATCCTGTACTTCAATCAGTAAAACGAAATTGCATAAATGTATGTTTCCCATTTGCCTTTACAACTTATCTGGTACAGTGCCTTTGTCAATAAGCCTCAGGTGGGAGGAATCCTGTTTGACCTTTTTTTCTGCTGCAATATTGTACTGTTTAAATTATGAAAAACATAGGCCAGCATAACACAAATATCTCATGATTTAATAGTACCTTCAAGTGCTCACTGGAAAAATCATATTTATCGTATTTATGAGTTATGAATTCCCCCTTGAAGTCATAATTATCAGTGGGAAATATCAATGATACCCGGTTTTCAGTTGTCACCAGTTGATGGTAGCACAATAATATATGCTAGGCCTATTTCATTATTCTCTTATAGAGTATTTGAACTGCATGGGGAGAGCCCTGCCAATAAATAAACAAATAGGCCAATTAACAAATGAGACGGAATAATTTGTAAATTAAACAGTGAAAACAGGGGGCACCCCAGTAGCTCACCTGGTAGAGCGCGTACCACATAAGGCTGAATCCTTACTGCAGCGGCCTGGATTCGAATCCGGCCCAGGCCCTTTGCTGCATGTCATCCCCTGCCTTTCCTGTCTCTCTCGCTACTATTGCTATTGAATAAAGGCGGTAAATGCCAAAAAATCTTTTAACAAAAAAAGTGAAAACAAACATATACCTAATGCACATTCTCTGCTCTCCCTTCTGCTATAGATGCAGAGAGCAACTTTTACAGCATTTGCTTTTTGTAACTATAACACCCATAGAAAATAAAACAGTCTCGAAGATGGTCATTTTCATTGATATCAAGTTGCCTGATATTTCCAGCCAAAGCACCTGAACGTCAGTCAAGTTGTATGTACAACTTCGTCAGAAACGCGTGCTTCCGATAAGCACTTGAATGCATGATCATTTTTTACACAGGCATTTAGAGGACATATCAGATGACATAAGGGTGTCGCAAAACAACTGACTCTGAATGTCACTAAAATAATATAATTTGAACAATTACTTTGGGTTAGTGAGTCACATTTAGGGACAGTTGACAAGATTGGCTCTAAAATAGCTTAGGCTATAGAAGTCCTCTATATAACATTTATTATGCAGAGTACATACATACATACATTAATAAACAATTAATCTGAGGTGATGATAACTGAAGGTTACACTTGAAATAAAAGGGGATTTTACTTTCATAAGCGAGTTCTTTGAAACTCTCTCTTTAGCACTATCAAGGAACAGGTATTCTAACTATGTTGCAAGAAACAGCTTGATCAAAACAAAAAAAAAAAAACAAGAAACTCAAAACAGCAGTAATAAACTGACACTTTGTTTGCCAAGATTATGAACCCCATATACAACCCAAGCAAAAGCTGACCTATTTTTTTCTCAGTTACTTTGAAGAAATATGAAATATGAGGTTATTATCCATCCATCCATCCATTACCCAAACTGCTTATCCTGCTCTCAGGGTCACGGGCAGGGGTGGCTAACCATGTGCCATGGAGAGCCATGTGTATGCAGGTTTTCTTTCCAACCCGACTCCACACCAGGTGATTTCCCCGATACATTCTTCCTCTTTGGTTGAAGGTTGCTAATCAGTGAAATCATCTGATGTGGACTCTGGCTAGAATGAAAACCTGCATACACACGGCTCTCCATGGCACATGGTTAGCCACCACTGGTCGCGGGGATGCTGGAGCCTATCCCAGCAGTCACTGGGCAGCAGGCGGGGAGACACCCTGGACAATCTAGTGCTTTGTTCTTAAAACTCTAAATGTATATTATACGAAGATATCGCCTAATATTTCTGTTCCCAAGTAAATAAGCCAACTATTTATGTTCGAGTGGTTTAATCTCATCCCCATGATCTGAGGCAGCTAGATCATCAAACAGACAGGTAAAGCAACCACCCAAACCTCACATGCCCTTTTTGCTTCTCCTCTACTCAGACACCCAAACATCTTCGCTTGATTACCACAAAACATAAAGCAACCTACCTTCCTTCTAAAGACTGAGAAGGCCTGGCCACAGGCCTTGCATACAGAACTGGGAGTCCCTGAGGTTGTAGGCGGGTATGTTGAGTATCCCGCACTGGGGGCAAATCGGAAGGGTCCAGCACCACCTCCAAATCCTGGCTGCTGGCCTCTAACTGCCCCTGTGCCCATGACTTCGTTCAGCAAACCACAGCATGAAGTCCACATGGACGAGGCTCCAGCCTGACATTCACAAAACATACCCATGATTAAACCTCATTTTTGGTTAAGTTGATCATTTTTAATTTCCTTATTGTGTGCTTATCTAACAGTCACCATCAAGAATAGCAACTGTCTTCAAGTCTGCTTGTCTACCTTAAGCAAGCACAGCAGCAACAGTGCTTGAAACGTGCTGCGCTTTACTGAAGTGCACATAGGTTACAGCACATCTGATCATCTAAAAATAGGGTGGCCATAGAAAGTCACTTCGATACTGGGGACAAATGTCTATTAAGGCGCAATTCCAGTATGTTGCAAAATAGCTAAGGTTTTACTAGGTTTTTAATATAGAAACAAGTCTTGCTTTTCTTTCTTTGTGTGAAGCAGAAATTAGTGGAGTCTACCTTTTTACCTGTCATTGATTATGGTGATGTGTTGTATGTGAATGCCTCTTCTCACTGTCTTCACATGCTGGACAGCATGTATCTTGGGGCTCTGAGATTCGTTACAAATTGTGGCTCTCTTACCACTGCATTATACTCAAAAGTGAATTGGCCTGCTTTATATACACGCAGCCTCAGTCATTGGTATGTTTTAATTTACAAAGCCATTCTTGGCAAAATTCATACTTATTTATCTTCTTTTAAACGTGAAATATGGAAATTACAATCTCTGTTCTCAGGATATTTTGCCTTTCGTTGTTCCCAAAGTCTGAACTGAACTGGGAAAGAAAGCTTAGGTTTTCTGCACCCGCTGCTTGGAACAATCTACAGACTGATCTTAAACTTCAAAACATGCGCTTTGGGTGTCTAGAACCGCGCTATATAAATGTAATTATTATCATTATTATTAACCCTGAACGATTTTAAAACTATGGTGACATCTACTGAGTCCAGGCTGTCTGTGTGCAAACGTTTTATCTGATCATGTTAATGTTACTCAAATCCATGTGCTTTTATGTTAATTTTTTTTGTTGAAACTGTGTTGCTGCTATTCTTGGCCAGGTCTCCCTTGTAAGAGATCTTTGATCTCAATGGGACAAACCTGGTTAAATAAAGGCTAAAAAAAAAACAACAACACATGACCTCGTGTTGAAACTGACTATTTCTGAAAACATTTAAAGCATTTGCCGAGAGATAAGGAGAGCAAAATAATCACAATTCATCCAGACAGGTGGGGTAACAACCCGAAATCTCTAACACTGGTGGGGAAAAAAACAACACTCACTGTAATATTTGCCTTGTGCTACAGCTGTTCTGACGCTAACACAATAAGGACAAACATGACCCGACAATCCACAATGAGCGCGAATGTGCCTGATTCAGATTTAACCCATTCTTACTGTCAACCCGATGTCTACTCACGGTTGTCAGAACTGCTGGCTTATACCACCATTTTTTCCAACTTGCTAGCTAGCTAGCTAATGCTAATGTCCAATACTACAAACGAAGCTGGTTGGCTACGCTAGCTAGCTAGCGAACTCAATCGGCTTAGCAGTGTTAAAACTGGAATTTATAAACTAATAAACAAAACTGTACCTTCATTGCAACTCCGGCGTGTGTAATGCAAAATAATAATCTGATAGTCCAAACATTGCAACAAGGGGTCTGACTTCTGTAGCCTTTACTCTCCGGACGTGTGTCTTCTGTACCCAACGAGCAGATCTACTGGTCTGACGGGAGGCAGCGGCGTTCTGCCGCTGGGTGTGTTGCACTGCTGGTGACATAATGTACAGTCTACCAATCACCACACCGAGCACATTGCGTTTCTGTGATTTCTTATGCCTCCTCTAATTCATGGGCGGGGAGTATATCTAGCTTAATTTATTTGGGATATATTTTATCGTTACACGAGGGATGAGTGTTTACTTTTTTATGACAGAATGATACACAATGAGCTCAAAAAATCGCGCATGTTTCTAAAGAAATGTCATGTAACAACCCCTAATAATAATAACTACTACTACTACTACTACCGGCTGCTCCCATTAGGGGTCGCCACAGCGGATCGTCCGTTTCCATTCCTTCCTGTCTTCTGCATCTTCCTCTTCAGCCATAGCAGAGACAGTAGGAAAAAGACCGAGACAACAACAGAAATGGAAGAGAAAACAACCAGTTTGGAAGGTGACACTTGAGAAGGAGATTAGGAAACTGCGGAGACAACTATCACTCCTGAGTGAAGTCGAGAAAAAGGAAACAACTGGAATGAAAGCTCAATATCAAACAGAAGAATGATATGCCAATAGTCAAAGAAATGCTGAAACAACAGATCCAAACAAAGGCACAGAGACTCGGGAGATTCGACAAGAGATGCAAGTTCTTTGGGTAAAACAAGATCTCCAAAGAAGATGCCAAAAAAAATCTATCGTGAGCTGAGCAAGAAGAAGATAGACGTCAACGAACCACCTACAATCCAAGAAGTCGGGGAGTTCTGGCGTAAGATCTGGAAGAGCAACAAAAGACACTGAGGGAGCTACATGGATCCAGCAACAACAGGATCAGTACAAACACATACAGCACCAAGAATGGTCAGACATCAACACCACTGAGACCACTGCTGCCACCAACAAGACCAACAACTGGAAGGCACCAAGGATAGACAGAATTGCCAACTTCTGGATCAAGAACCTGCCCAGCATCCACGAAAACCTCGCATGGGCCTACAATGATATCATCAAGAATCCAAAGAAATATCCCAAATGGCTCACATGGGGAACCACGTACCTGCTCGCGAAGACAGAAGGGGACACAGAACCCAAAGAATTACAGACCCATCACCTGCCTACCAACAATGTACAAGATCATCACCTCCATCATCGCAGAGAGGACCTATAGCTTCCTCGACAAAAACAACTTGTTACCAGCAGAACAGAAGGGATGTAAGAAAGGTAGCTACGGATGCAAGGACCAGCTACTCATCAATAAAGCCATATTGCAAGAGGGGAAATCGAAGAAAAAGAACTTGTCGACAGCATGGATTGACTACAGGAAGGCATTTGACAGCGTGCTACACTCCTGGATAGAGAAGAGCCTCAAGATCTACAGAGTCTGCCCAACAACTGTCAAATCCATCACGGAGAGCATTAAGACCTGGAAGACCACCCTGAATCTCCATCATGCAGAGGGGTCGTTAACATCAAGACCGATCAACATCAGAAGCGGAATCGTCCATGGGGACTCACTGGACTCACATCTGCGCAATCCAGAAGATCGCCCTACTTGGAACAGCCCACATATTACGAAGAGTACTGTCAATCAAGTGACAGGAAACATGAAAGAAACAATAATAATATTAATAATACGTGATACAACCCATAGCAATAATAATACTGTAAACTACTAATAAGACACGTTAGTCCCTAGCCAACGGGTCTGACCATTTAGCCGAGCGGTTAGTGATGTTGCCTTGTGACGCAGTACGCCCCGTATCGAATCCCGCACCCGGCAAGAACATAACCGGTTACATTGGTGGCAGCGGTGGGATCCGGAAGTGTGCAGATCCTCAGAAGTCTCGTCGGAGCGCGGGAATAACAAGGGCGCGCTTCCGGGGACGGTGACGATTGTAAACTAATAATGGGACACGTTAGTCCCTAGCTAACGGATCTGACCCTTTAGCCGAGCGGTTAGTGATGTTGCCTTGTGGTGCCGTACACCTCGTATCGAATCCCGCATCGGGCAAGAAAATAACCGGTTACAATACTGTCATCTCTACTAGCATATTACGGCATGCCACAATCGGGTGTTGAACATTATACTGTAACGTGCATGGATAAGAAGACACGTTGGCCGCTGGCTGGCGGGTCTGACCCTTTAGTCGAGCGGTTAGCGATGCCTCCTGCGGTGCGGGCGATACGGGTTTGCTTCCCGGCCGCGGCAATTCCTGTGGTTGCGTTGTCCCCCGAATTCGCTACAATACAAACTGTGCATTTGAGGATTAAATTGCCAAAGAAGCCAATTGCTCATCGAATGAGTCAAGAGATGAGCGACAGGACACTCTTCCCTACTTCACAATTGGTAAATTAGTATAATTGAATAACATATTGGCGTGTATAATAGTATATTAACATAGTATATTCACACTACTAGTAGTATAGCATAACATTATTAGTATGACGTAATAGTGTAATACATTTGAATAATTTATTAGCACATTTTGTTTATGTGCTTCAAGCTGGCTACTGCATATGAAGCACCCTTTGGAAAAATAAAGTTGTTCTATTCTATTCTATTCTATTCTATTCTATTCTATTCATTGTGGTTCCCAAGTGCAAGGTGTATACTCCACAGTTGCTCACTGCTCACATACCCCCTAAGGGATTGACATATCATCACTATGAATCTGATTTACAATGATGACAATAGAAAAGGCTTTACAGTTTCTGACAGACACGCTTGAGTTGCTGTTTTGTAAGCGAGCATCAAGGTTTTGAATGTGATGCAGGCAGCAACTGGGAGCCAGTAGAGGGATATGAACAGCGGAGTGACGTGTGCTGTTTTGGGTTGGTTGAAGACCAGACGCACCGCCGCATTCTGGATCATTTGCAGAACGTGGCGTGTGACATTTGAGTAAGTGACACGTGAGTAAATATTGGAAATATTGCACATGCCCAATGGTGGCAGCACATCATCGGACTGAGGAGATGTCTGAGTTCATTAATGCCACAGCTTTTGGAAAGAAGCTGTGTTCCAGTCTCTACGTGCATGTGTGGATTGATCTGAAGTTCCTACCTGATGGGAGGGAATGAAACAGATGGTGTCTAGGGTGTGTAATATATTTTATGATGTTCTTAGCCCTCCTCACACACCGAGTGCTGAATATTGCAACGTGCATGTATAAGTAGACACGCTGGCCGCTCGCTGGCGAGTCTGACCCTTTAGTCGTGCGGTTAGCGATGTCTCCTGCCGTGCGGGCGATGCAGGTTCGCTTCCCGGCCGCGGCAGTTCCTATGGTTGCGTTGTCCCCCGAATTCGCTTCAATATGTTCTAGTGAAGACAGTTCATTGCCAGTCATGTGTCCTGTGCTGTGTCCACAACACGCTGGAGGGCTTTTTTTTTCAGCTTTGGTGCAGTTGTTGCACCAGACTGCCATGCAGTTTGTTAGGATGCTCTCGATGGAGCATCTATAAAAGTTGACAAGCAGCTTTTGGGTGAAGTTGGCTCTCCTTAGCCTCCTCAGAAAATAAAGGCGTTGTTGTGCCTTACTCGCCACTGCTGAAGTGTTGTCAGCCCAGGAGAGGTCCTCTGTGATGGCAAGTAAGTAAGTAAGTAAGTAAGTAAGTAATTTTTTATTTATATAGCACTGTTAAAAACATACGGTTACAACGTGCTGTACACTCAATACAGAAAATACGAATACATACATAACATAAATGGAATGAATATTAAAAAAAATGGCATAGGGAGTAACAGACTGTGGTGTTCCCAACACAGAATATTAACCAGTGTGGTTTTATTAGTATAAACTACTAATAACACACGTTAGTCCCTAGCTAACGGGTCTGACCCTTTAGTCGAGCGGTTAGTGATGTCGCCTTGTGGTGCAGTACACCCCGTATCGAATGCCGCGCCGGGCAAGAAAGTAGCCGGTTACATTGGTGGCAGCGGTGGGATCCGGAAGTGTGCAGATCCTCAGAAGTCTCGTCGGAGCGCGGGAATAACAAAGCGCGAGGGCGCGCTTTCGGGGAGGGTGACGACTGTATACTACTAATAAGACACGTTAGCCCCTAGCTAACGGGTCTGACCCTTTAGTCGAGCGGTTAGTGATGTCGCCTTGTGGTGCCGTACACCCCTTATCGAATCCCGCACCGGGCAAGAAAATAACCGATTATATTAGTTTTGAATATACACAGATCAATGTGATTGGTACTGAATCTGGTGGAGGTCATCTATTGGTTGTTCCTGAATTAGTCCATGGGCCAGAGCCCAAAATTTCCTATTTCGGTACACTCAAGGTGGCAAAACTTACTTATAATTTTTGAAAGGATCCATGTCTGTAGATGATATTTTGGTATGATAACCATTCCTGAGTGGCAGCTGTATCACAGTTATCAGCTCATGAAGTTAACCACCCCCTAAAGTAAATTGCATTTTAGACGCTGGTGCATATCCTGGTTTAGCCTCATGGTCAGGACATTTTTCAATGTTCTATAATATTGTCTTTGATATCATTTTAAAGGGGACCTTCTTAGCTTTCATTCAAGCCCTGTTGTGGATATTTCTCACAAATATAGAGGTCACTTGAGCTCTTCAACCCGTCAATAACACACATCTTTCTGCAATGTTCGCCTAAACTATATACTTTCTTTTAGCCCTGTGGCATCTAGGAATATCAGGGACACAAAACACAAAAACTGGAATACTCACAGGACTGTAAAGATTCAGGAAATGTATAATATACCCATACTATTTCATTGTGTGAGGTGATTGTGAACCTTAGATTAGAAGGGCATTATTACTAAGAAACTAACTAGACCAAAGCCAGTTAGTCCATGGGTCAGACCAGATATCGATATCACCCAAGGTGACACAACTTCACTGGTGCCATTTTATTTGGTACACTAACAGACGTAAAATAATACATGATAACCTTTCCAAATGAGCAGCTATTTCATTTTTCTTTCAGGAAACCTGTTTCTGTGCCTCTCACGATTGTGTATTTGCCCAGATTTTTACAAATATAGCATTTCAACACCCCTTGTACTGATTAGCCTAGCTTAAACTCTGGGACAGTTCTTAGTTGGCCAACAACCAAGGATAACCAGTACTGTGTACTTCCATTCATTGTGCTAAGCTAGGCTAACGTGCAGCCAGATAGCTTTCTACTAAACACATATAGAGGAAACTGGTATCTATCTTCTTATCTCACTCTGGAGAAGATTGTAAGCTAATTTCCCATAATGTTAGCATGTTCTTTTAATGTATATGTTAATATGATTAGTTAAAGTGGCTACGAGGAACTTTCATCTTGTGTTGATTTTAGCGGCCTCATGTGGACAAAATACAGCTGTTGCATAGCAACTAGGTAATGTATCTATTTGTGGCTATGTAAGATAAATAATGGTAATATGACGCTGGTGAAGCAAAGTAAACTTTGTTTTAGTAGTGTTCATACACCTAAGTTACATGTATTTGTTTGTATGTGGCAGGTGAAAACTGACTGAATATGGCCACTGGTGAACAAGCAAGTTTTTACCCAATACCAAAGCACCCACGGGTGGAGTGCATTATCCACTGTTCTGATGATACAGATAAGCTGGTTTCACTACAAAGTGTCGACTCATGGAGAACTCTGCTCAGGGCAGCTCAGATACGAAATCATGCACCAGTTTTGAAACTGGCAAAAGACATTCCTGAGGGACAGATTCCAGCAATCTACTACCACAGAAAGTGTCGCAGTATCTTCACTATGAAGCAAATTCTTGATGGCCTCCTTGCAAAAGAAAAGAAAAGTTGTGTCTCTGCTGAAGAGAAACAATCTAAGAGAGTAGCTCGACATGCTCCAAGTACATCTAGGACTTATGATGCAGAGTGCATATTTTGTCAGAAAAACAGCAAATATTCCAAGAGACAGAATACGAGAGAAGTACTGGTGCAGTGTCGAGAACTGCGAGCTGATGCAAAGATCAGGAGTGCAGCCACAAAGAAAAGGGACAGCAGAATCCTTGCCATTGTGAGTAGAGACCTTGTAGCAGCTGAAGGGCACTACCACAGGTCATGCTATAGACTTTACACCAAAGAAGAGGTTTCCAAAGGAGAGGTTGCCAGCAATGAAGATGATGATGCTGCAGCCCAGTATGAAGCTGCTGTGAATAAGGCATACAATGAGCTGTTCCTCTTCATCAGGATGGAGCTTTTTGGCAATCCTCAAGTGATGACAATGACTGATCTCTCTTCTAGACTGGTAGCTTCAATGAACTCCCAAGGCATTGCCCAAGTCAAGGAATCAACCAAGAAGCACATAAGGCGAAACCTGGAGAGTGAGTTTGCTGGAGCCTTGCAGATATTCCCTGATGAGAAAGGAAAATTCCTCCTCTATCCTGATAACTTGTCCATGAGGGGACTTGCCAAAGAAAATCAGTCTCTCAAAAGGGAGCTGCAGACCCTGAAAAGTGTCAGTGCACAAGATGTTATAGCCAAAGCAGCCATCAAATTGAGAGCAGACATTAAAAGTCAAGACGTTCCTCAAACCTGGCCGCCTGAAGTCAAACCAGAAGCAGAATGTCCTACCATTCCAGAGTCGCTCATTATCTTCCTGTACTCTCTACTCACAGGCTCAAATGATCCTGATCATGCATCCCAGAGAGTGCAGTGCCTTCTGCAGTCATTTGGCCTTGACATAGTATATGCAGTGACATGTGGAAATACCAAGCCTTCCAAGCACATTGTTCTGCCATTCAGTGTCAAATCGTTGACAGGAAATGTAGAGTTGATAAACATCCTCAACCGACTTGGTCACAGTGTGTCCTATTCACAGATGGAAGAGATCAACACTGCCCTGTGTCTCCAGAAACTCTCATCATCAGGGAGTGGCATTGCCCTTCCAGCTAACATCCATCCTGGCATATTCACAACTTTAGCCTGGGACAATATCGACCGTCTTGAAGAAACTGTCAGTGGTGAGGGAACATCTCACAGAGTCAATGGGATTGCTGTGGAAGCAAAGCCAGTCAACCCACTTCCTGTCCAACCCATGCCCACTGTCCCCAAAACAAAGAAGAGAAGCATTGATGGACCCCCACCAATGTTACCAACTTACAATGCTGGACAACGGGTAGGGCCACCACAGAGCAAAAAGTCAGATGCCGATACTGCAGCCAATACTAAGCTTGCAAGAGAGAAAAACCTTCTTTGGGTCCTAGCACGCATGTCACAACAAGAAGAACAGTCAGTCAGCAGCTGGACAGGCTTCAACATCCTGACTCGAGGAGAGATGACGGTCATCCCCGACAATATAGGCTATCTGCCTACCATCAATGCTCCAGCGACACAAATGTCTACTGTCAACGAGGTGCTTAACCAGTCACTGAGCATCATGCAGTGCTTAGGCCTGAGGAAGATTGTCTGTGTCTTTGACCAAGGCCTGTATGCGAAGGCTGTCGAGATCACATGGAAACACCATGACAAGTTCCATGATATCATCGTTAGGCTTGGGGTATTCCACACCATCTGCACACTGCTGGCAATAATAGGAAAGCGTTTCCAAGATGCTGGACTCAAAGACCTCTGCATTGAGTCTGGCATGATTGCAGAAGGCTCAATTGCTGGTGTTATGGATGGCCGCAAGTACAACAGGGCAGTGCGACTACACAAGCTCCTGTATGAGGCTCTCATGCGACTGACCTTCAATGGTTTCCTGTCCTGGTTGGAAGAAACTCATAGGAATGACATGGTTCACCTGAATGAGACACTGAAGACCATTGACAGCCTTGGGAAAAAAGTCTCACAACATGCTTTGAAGGAGGTCCTCGAGAACAGCTCTTGTACACGCATCATGGATCTATTTGAAGTCTACCGTGAGTTCCTTAGAGGTGGAAACGGCAGCCTCTCGAACTTCTGGATGTCCTATTTGGACATGGTTGAAATCTTGTTGGGGCTCATCCGAGCATCCAGAGAGGGAGACTGGATGCTACACTTGGCTAGCATTCGAGCAATGATCCCATGGTGCTTTGCTTATGACAGGATGAATTATGCACGCTACCTCCCCTACTACTACGCCCAGATGTCTGAGCTGCCCATCACACACCCAGATGTGTACACAGAATTCATGGAAGGAGGCTTCTCAGTCCAACTGGGCTCCACCAATCCCTTTGGCCGAATCCCTGTTGACCAAGCTATAGAAGAAACGGTGAACAAAGACACCCAAACAGCTGGAGGGACAAAGGGATTCAGCTTGAAGCCAGGAGCTGTGACCAAATATTATCTCCCAGCTGAGTATAGAAGCATGTACCTCAGACAGCTGAGAGACCTGACAGGTCAAGGCAGGTGCAAATGGTCTCATCCAGATCTACAGAGTCCAAGGATCAAGAGAGATGAAGCAGATGTCCAGTCTGTCATGGACCTTATGGAGAATAACTGGCTCAATCCTATGTCCCCTGATGAGATTGATTTGGTTAGCCTCTCCACTGGCAACATGGCTCCACCTGATGTGACCATAGATCTCTTGAGAGCTCTTGAGAAAGGAGAAGAGGCCTACCAATCATTTCAGCAAACAAGGTTAGATGCAGACCCACCACCTGTGAAATTCCACGACAAGATGACCAAGCAAAGTCTGAAAACATTCTCCAATGTCAGCACAAAACAAGCTCATGGAAAGAAAGCACAGGATGTGGTTCTGAAGGCAGATAGAAACCTTTTCAGTCACATGATCCTGGTGGCTGAAAGCAGGAAGGTGAATCTGAAGGATGTCCTTGCCTACCCATTGGGCCCACTACCATGGGCACTGGCAAATGCTGATGGGTCCTTACGAAAAACAAACAAGGCTGCACTTGCCAGAGAGCTTGAAAAGAATGTATCTCCTGCAGAAGACATCCCAATCCCATCTACTTCCATCATTGATGGGATGAGCCTGGTCCAAAAAATGAATGGCAACAACAAAACCTTTGCACAGGTGGCAGAGTCAGCCTTGACCCAGGTCCTCCATGAGGGAGCACAGAGTGGGAGGATTGATGTTGTTTTCGATGTCTATCACCAGACTTCGATCAAAGATGCTGAACGACTGAACCGGGGTGGAGACATCACTCTCCAGTACAAGAATCTTGCAGGGGGACACCACGTCCAGCAGTGGAGAAAATTTCTGTGCAGTTCCTCCAACAAGACCAGTCTCATCAAGTTTCTGGTGGAAGAGTGGAAACTCCCACGATACAGAGCTATGCTGCATGGCAAGGTGTTGTACATGACCTGTGAGGAAACCTGCTACAAGTTGACAGAAGATGGGTGTGAGGAAGCAGCAGAACTGCACTCCACACATGAAGAAGCTGACACCCGTCTGCTCCTGCATGCATTGCATGCAGCAAATGCGGGCTCAAAGTCAGTTATCATCACAGCTGAGGACACTGATGTCATAGTGCTTTGTCTTGGCTTCCAGAAGGACATCACCTGTCCCATCTACCAGAAGTGTGGGACTCAGAACCGCACACGGTTTGTCGACATCACCAAACTGGCAAGTTCACTTGGAGACAGCATCTGTGACAGCCTAATTGGCTTACATGCCTTCACAGGCTGCGACACTGTCAGTGCATTCGCTGGTCGAGGGAAGCTGAATGCCCTGGAGATAGTGAGAAAGCACACTTCCTGCCAAGAGACTTTTAGTCAACTGGGACAGGCATGGAATGTGAGTGATGAGCTGTTCCAGAAAATTGAGCAGTTCACCTGTCGGATGTATGTTGCTAATAGCAGCACTGCTGAGGTGAACAAACTGCGTTACCAGCTCTTCTGCACCAAAAGGGGAGAGGTTGAGTCCAGCCAGCTGCCACCATGTAGAGACTGTCTCTTTATGCATGTTCAACGAGCCAACTATCAGGCAGCAATATGGAAGTGCTGTCTGCAGGCTAACCCTGTGGTGCCAAGCCCTACTGAGTATGGATGGACAGACGATGAAGGCAAGCTGGCCATTTACTGGATGCGCTCCCCACCTGCACCAGATGTGGTCTTGGAAATGCTAACATGCAAGTGTGTGCATTCATGCAAAATGCCAAGCTGCATGTGCCTGTCAAATGGACTTCCATGCACAGACATGTGCAGGTTACAGACCTGCAGTAACCAAAAACAGCAGGATGGTCCAGAACTGGACTTTGAACTTGGGGAGTCAGATGATGAGAGAAACGAGCAGTTTGATGAATGACAGTGTGATGATTCTGATGGTATTACTGTGGTAGTAGTCTATTGATGCACAGGATGTTGATTCTGGACTTGGTTACCCAGAGCTTGATAACAATAATGTAACCATATTCACATATACCCATTACCCTACCCATTACCATTACATATACCCACTAATGATATGGGATTACATGTATCATTGACTAAGTATATGTAAATGTCAGTGTTGTTTAAAATATTAAAATAGTTCATTACCTCACTATGGTATTCCTTTTTATCATGTATTTTGATTGTGTATTTAAACAAATGTATAGAAACCAGTTTGTGACCTAACTGGCTTTGGTCTAGTTCTCATTTAAGGCTCACAATCACCTCACACAATGAAATAGTATGGGTATATTATACATTTCCTGAATCTTTACAGTCCTGTGAGTATTCCAGTGTTTGTGTTTTGTGTCCCTGATATTCCTAGATGCCACAGGGCTAAAAGAAAGTATATAGTTTAGGCGAAAATTGCAGAAAGATGTGTGTTATTGACGGGTTGAAGAGCTCAAGTGACCTCTATATTTGTGAGAAATATCCACAACAGGGCTTGAATGAAAGCTAAGAAGGTCCCCTTTAAAATGATACCAAAGACAATATTATAGAACATTGAAAAATGTCCTGACCATGAGGCTAAACCAGGATATGCACCAGCGTCTAAAATGCAATTTAGTTTAGCGGGTGGTTAACTTCATGAGCTGATAACTGTGATACAGCTGCCACTCAGGAATGGTTATCATACCAAAATATCATCTACAGACATGGATCCTTTCAAAAATTATAAGTAAGTTTTGCCACCTTGAGTGTACCGAAATATCGTCTGGCCCATGGACTAAATAGTATATAAGGCAGAATCGCCTCCAGGGCGTTCTCTTGGTACTCCGCTCTACTCTGGATAGCTAGGTTGTTACAGTGTAATGATAAATATACTACGTTACTGTCATAAGTCTGCCGTGTGCACTTTCCAGTTATCTGCTTAAACGGCTTAGAACATTATTAGTGTTTCATACACGACACAGACCAAGCTAAAAACGAACCAAAACGAAAGGCAGGGGTGGAGATCTATGAAAAGGCTCGTCTGAAAAGACGAGTTTTTAAAAGCCACTTAAAACAGTCCAGAGATCAGCAAATCTAATGGATTGGGGAAGATTGTTCCAGAGGCTTGGGGCTAAAACTGCAAAGGTGCAGTCATGTTCTGTTTTGCAGTTGGAGTGGGGAATGGATAAAAGACCGAGGTTTGAGGCTCTGAGTGGTCAGGAAGTGGAATGAGGAATGAGAAGATCAGAAATGTAACTGGGGGAAGACCATGCAGTGCTTTGAATGTTATCAATAAGATCTTATAGATTATTCTGAATTTTACAGGAACCCAATGAAGGGATGCAAGAATAGGGGTAATATGCGACCTACAGTTAGTCTAGCAGCTGCATTCTGAACCAACTGTAGACGATTTAAAGTGGCTTGGTTGAGGCCAGAGTAGAGGGAGTTACAGTAATCTATATGGGCGAAAATTAAAGAGTGAATTAATATTTTGATATCCTTAAAAAACAAAATATTTCTGATTTTTGCAATATACTTTTGCAATAGCTGAAGAAACAGGATTGAACAAGCTTAGGAACACAGTGATCAAAAGACATATTCTGCTCAAAGATGATACCAAGATTTTAGTGATTGGATTGATGTTTGAATGAAGTGGACCAATAAACTGACCAACTGCAGTGGCAAAGTTCTCAGGACCAATTAAGAGAACTTCAGTTTTGTCGAGGTTGAGATGGAGGAAATTAAGAGACATCCACTCTTTGGTGGAAGCTAAGCAATTGTGAAGGGAGGACAGTTGATTCAGGTTATTGGGTTTGGCAGAGAAATAGATCTGAGTATCATCTGCAAAACAGTGGTGTGGTATGATATGTCTTGAAAGTGACTAAACAAATGACCCAGAGGAAGCATGTATAAAGAGAAGAGGATTGGCCTAAGGACAGATTCCTGAGGGACTCCACACTGTAGGGGAGTGATGAGGATACAATATTTTTAATACAAATATTCAAATATCTATTAGTCGGATAAGAGCAAAATAAATGTAACGCCGTACTAGAAATGCCAAACCAGTTCACCAAACTATCAAGTAAGATGTCATGATCGATGGTATCAAAGGCAACGGTTAAATCTAGAAGAATAAGAATAGAGTATTCACCTTTATTAGCATGCATAAGAATGTCATTGGGCACTCTTAGTAATGCAATCTCAGTGCTTGTGATGAAAGCTGGATTGAAATTTATTGAAAATGTTATGACCCTCAGTCAGCTGCAGGATTTGGTCCGCAACAATCTGGATAAAAAAATAAAGTTAGCAGATCGGTCCATAATTTCTACCTTTGTCGGATCATGAGATGATTTTTTGAGGAGGGGCTGAACACAGGCAATTCTAAAATAGTATGTTACGGACCCGGATGTGAGTGAGCAGTTGATGATAGAGAGCAGGCTGGGACCTAAACCAGGAAGGATGAATTTTTTTTAAAATTGTCGGAACTATATCAAAGGGACTAGAGGAAGAACGCATAAGGGCTACAGTATTTACAAGTAAATTTAGAGAAACGGGAGCAAATTCCGACATTAAATTCGGATGGCTGAAAGGGGTGGGGGAAATACAGTGGGGGTAAAATTGGACATTAGACCATCGATCTTGTCAACAAAGAAAGACAAATGTTAAGTCATTAGCAGAACTGGCGGAAAGGGTAGGAAGAGAGGGATACACAAGCTGATTGATAGTACAAAACAGAAACCTAGGGTTATTTTTATCACTATCAATCTAGTCAGACAAGTGGGCAGCTCTCGAATCTTTAATAGTTTGATTCAATTTCGATAATAACTCCTTCATATGGAGTTGGTGAACTTCAAGAGTAGTTTTTTCCCATCTACGTTCGGCCTTCCTATATTCCCTTCTTTTTTGACAGATGTTTTACTGATCCATGGGGTTGTGTTGATAACTGGGACAGCCCTGGAAGTATATGGAGCCGAAAAATCAAAGGCAGATGTACACAAAACATTAAACCAGCCAACTTGGTCATTAATGTTGGTGAAGTGAGGAGGGCAGCTGGAAAAGTATTGTAGTAGATGGTAAAGAAGCATCAAAGGTAATATATTTATGGTCAGAGACAAAATCAATCTTCTTCAGGGAATTAAGAGACATGTTCAGGGTGAAAACTAAATCAGGGGGGGTGCCCACGGTTATGTGTGGGGCCAGTGACATGCTGCACAAGGTTAAAAGATTTAGACATGTTTGAAAAATATACACTACCGTTCAAAAGTTTGGGATCACCCAAACAATTTTGTGTTTTCCATGAAAAGTCACACTTATTCACCACCATATGTTGTGAAATGAATAGAAAATAGAGTCAAGACATTGACAAGGTTAGAAATAATGATTTGTATTTGAAATAAGATTTTTTTTACATCAAACTTTGCTTTCGTCAAAGAATCCTCCATTTGCAGCAATTACAGCATTGCAGACCTTTGGCATTCTAGCTGTTAATTTGTTGAGGTAATCTGGAGAAATTGCACCCCACGCTTCCAGAAGCAGCTCCCACAAGTTGGATTGGTTGGATGGGCACTTCTTGCGTACCATACGGTCAAGCTGCTCCCACAACAGCTCAATGGGGTTCAGATCTGGTGACTGCGCTGGCCACTCCATTACCGATAGAATACCAGCTGCCTGCTTCTGCTCTAAATAGTTCTTGCACAATTTGGAGGTGTGTTTAGGGTCATTGTCCTGTTGTAGGATGAAATTGGCTCCAATCAAGCGCTGTCCACTGGGTATGGCATGGCGTTGCAAAATGGAGTGATAGCCTTCCTTATTCAGAATCCCTTTTACCCTGTACAAATCTCCCACCTTACCAGCACCAAAGCAACCCCAGACCATCACATTACCTCCACCATGCTTAACAGATGGCGTCAGGCATTCTTCCAGCATCTTTTCATTTGTTCTGCGTCTCACAAACGTTCTTCTTTGTGATCCAAACACCTCAAACTTGGATTCATCCGTCCACAACACTTTTTTCCAGTCTTCCTCTGTCCAATGTCTGTGTTCTTTTGCCCATCTTAATCTTTTTCTTTTATTGGTCAGTCTCAGATATGGCTTTTTCTTTGCCACTCTGCCCTGAAGCCCAGAATCCCGCAGCCGCCTCTTCACTGTAGATGTTGACACTGGTGTTTTGCGGGTACTATTTAATGAAGATGCCAGTTGGGGACCTGTGAGGCGTCTGTTTCTCAAACTAGAGACTCTAATGTACTTATCTTCTTGCTCAGTTGTGCAACGCGGCCTCCCACTTCTTTTTCTACTCTGGTTAGAGCCTGTTTGTGCTGTCCTCTGAAGGGAGTAGTACACACCGGTGTAGGAAATCTTCAATTTCTTAGCAATTTCTCACATGGAATAGCCTTCATTTCTAAGAACAAGAATAGACTGTCGAGTTTCAGATGAAAGTTCTCTTTTTCTGGCCATTCTGAGCGTTTAATTGACCCCACAAATGTGATGCTCCAGAAACTCAATCTGCTCAAAGGAAGGTCAGTTTTGTAGCTTCTGTAACGAGCTAAACTGTTTTCAGATGTGTGAACATGATTGCACAAGGGTTTTCTAATCATCAATTAGCCTTCTGAGCCAATGAGCAAACACATTGTACCATTAGAACACTGGAGTGATAGTTGCTTGAAATGGGCCTCTATACACCTATGTAGATATTGCACCAAAAACCAGACATTTGCAGCTAGAATAGTCATTTACCACATTAGCAATGTATAGAGTGTATTTCTTTAAAGTTAAGACTAGTTTAAAGTTATCTTCATTGAAAAGTACAGTGCTTTTCCTTCAAAAATATGGACATTTCAATGTGATCCCAAACTTTTGAACGGTAGTGTATGACAAATGAGTTAAAAGGATTATCAGTATGAATGTTAAAATCACTAACTATAATGGCCTTATCAAATTTAAGAAAAAAAGAGGATAGTACCTAAGATAATTCATTGAGAAAACCTGTAGATGAATTGGGTGGTCGATAAATGATTATACAGCACATTGGGTTGTTATACACATTTTAAAAGTTAAGATTTCAAAACTATTAAAAGAACGAAAAGTAAAAGGGATACAGATGTAATGGTTCTTAAAAGCAGCTACTATACCCCCACCACAACCTGTTAACCTGGGTGCATTCAGAAAATTATAGCTGGGTGGGCAGAGCTCCACTAGAGGGAAGCACTCCACAGGTTTAAGCCAGGTCTCAAAAATAAATAGAAAGTCAAGGTTGAGCTAAGTAAGTAAATCACTTAGAATGAAAGATTTGACATAGACAGTAGACTATAATCAAATTATCTGGCCTGACAGTTGAAGACACATCATTCAAAGAAAGAAAGGAAGAAAAGAAATCCAATTTATTTTTGTCATTGTACAGTTGTGCGTTTAATGAAATTTGCTCTCTGCATTTACCCCATCCTATTGTATAGGTGTAGCCGGGTGGTAAATCTGTTAAATATGTTAAATGATTTTCCACTTAAATTTAGTATAGTTTAACTGTTAATATATGTAATTGTTACACTGTCAAGCCATGTAAAATGTCATTTGATGTATTTAAATTGTGAGGCAGATTGTGAGTGTATTTTTATAGTTTTGGTTGTCATTGCATGTTTTGACCAGTAAGTGGCAGTGGCGGACTTTTATTGTAACTCCGTGCAAGTTATCCAAGTGCATCTTGGGTATTCTTTCTTTTTTTTCTTGTGTGGAGCGCCTGAAGATTGCGGTGTGACAGTGCTCTGACTCCGTAGTAAGTAAGGGTAAATATCTTGTGAAATATACCTGTAACATTATTCCAAACAATATTGTATGTCGGTAATTTGACAAGATGGTTTGATTTAGACGCTACTGGAGTTGATGTTCGGTGATTTTGGGCGCGAGCCGTCGACCGCTGTTCGCCATTGCAGGCATGACAAGGTAATGTTGGCGTGAATAAAGCCACACCATGCCATTGTATTTGGGATGTAAAGGTTTTATATGCATTTTAATTCTGTTTAAAGGTAACTGACAGAGTGAGAAGTTGCGCGATCTTCAGGAAGTTCCACATGTCTTTGTTAAACCCTGTTTAACGTACATAGTCCACTGCCGTATTTTGCACCGTATTTTGTATTTATTATTTCCCCTTTTTTAA